>NC_136648.1:6362027-6924527 GCF_949748355.1 Melanostigma gelatinosum | reverse complement strand
GTTGGTCACACATAACACAGCATAATATTTTAGGTTTAACTTCGGGTATTATGAATGAGTGATGGACATTTTCTACTTCTTAGTAACATAACAGTAGAGCTAAAATGATAATTTGATCAATCAATCAGTTGATTGAAAAATAACTGGTAACTATTTTGATGGTCAGTTATTGATGGTCGGTTATTCTTTTTTCAATCAAAAATGCTAAATATTTTCTTGGTATATTTTTAGAATTTTGCAGATATGTGTTTTTTCTTTCTTATTCATAGTAAACCAAATAGTTTGTGAGTGTTGTTTGGGGAAAAAATAACAATTTGATACCACCGCTTTGGGCTTTAAGAAACTGTAATGGGGTTTTTAGCATTTTTTTGACAAATTAACAATTCATTTCAATAAAACTCAACGGATTTATTGATGATGAAAACCGTTATCGGTTGAAACCCTACTACAGTCAACACCAACACTTTTCTCAATTTGCAGCTGTTGCTCACCTTCCTTTTGCAGATAAACTCGAGAATGCTCTCCGGGCTGCAGTGCACCACATTCTGCCTGCAGAGCATGACCGCAGAGACAAAACCATCTTTCTTGGACACAAAGCGCTGCTCCACGTAAAACGCCTTCTCATCCCATCCCACTATTTTGGTCCGAATCTCAAAAGCCTCGCGGAAGGCCAGGGAGCGCCGGTACCGGATGGTGGATGCCCCGACCACCAATCTGGCCCCCAGTTTCCACGAGGCCATGAACAGCCCGTTTCGCATGTAATGGTGGAAGCGGGCAAAATCACACTCCCTCAGATATCGGGAGTTGTTCATGTGGCCCATGTAGTCCAAATCATGGGGAAGGACCGTGCCGTCAATGGTTTGCTCAGCCAGCATGTCCCATACTCTGGGTTGGAACCACGCCTGGAGGAACACCTTGGCCCCACGGAGGAAGTACCATACATCCAGACTGCAGAAGAGCAGGAGGAGGGCACCCAGCACCAGCAGCAACATCTCTCTGGAACAATCCAAAAAAGGTACAATATTCCTTTATTGACCACCAGGGGGGACAGCAATAGTACAGATAAATGGAAAGTTAAACAAATAATGGTCCATAAAACTGGTGTAGTAGTGTACAGGGTCAGCAAGTTCATGTTAACAGAGTACACCGGTCTGAAAAACCAAATACGAGTCAATGTTTACGTCCTGTCAGCTGATGTTTACAGTGTTTACATTTAAAACTGTAAAATGGTCTCAGTATTTATTTAGCACTTAGGACTTGTTCTATAGTTTTAAAAAAACGACATGAAAATCTCACTTCATACAGTATGGGACCTTTAATTAACGGTACTTAGTGTTTGTATAGAATTATATCATAAATATAACAGAATATGCCACAAAATCAGTTATATATTAACATAATATGGTAAAGTAAGATAGAGTATGGGATATGATATATAGTACAGGGTGAAAGTTAGTACGAATGTACCATAATATATGGTCTAGTACAGCAATATAGCACAGGATAGAATTCTAAATAATTCATAATACATTATAAATTCCATAGTTGACATCAATTTCCTGTGTTTTCTAAATTCATGACTACAATATTTAACGTTAATCAAATCCTTTGACCTAATCAATGTCAGTGCAGATGTGTGGGGAGAAAACAAGAAGTTAGTGCTTTTTTTCCCACACGTTGGCTTAATGTCATTGCTAAAAACACGGAAGCATCACTTCCCCATAATCCCCTACTTCACCCTCGACAGCTCGTTTCAAATGAACGAGGCGCAACCTGCTGCGACAGCCAAAATATGTTAGCTTAGCTGCTAGCTACCAGCAGTAGGTGGCCTTGTGGAATAGACGCCACACTCTCTGTCACGTGAAGACGCAACGCTTTTTCAATGTTTTCTCACTCTGGGAAATTTAAACAACAACCACAAATGCGGTAAAATTATTTATTATAGCTGCAAAACTCACCATGGGTCCAGAAGAGAGCGCTACCATCGGATGCGTTACAACTTGAAAGAAACCGGTGGAATGAATGGCCATTACTTCCGGGTGTGACGATGGTTAATTCTTCTTCTTCCTCTTGTTCGAGGGTTTGAAGGCAGCGTACTTCGTGGTGCGTTACTGCCATCTTGTGGCGTGAGTTCACTTCTAGTCTTTCCTTCTCCGCTGCGAGGGTCCAAGGACAGATTGTGAAGCTCCTTGACTCCATTTTTTTTGGTATATTTTTAATTTGTGTGTGTGATATTGGGCTAGATAGTGCACCAGTATGCATAGTGAAGGCATACAAGTGCAATTGTATTTCAAAATCAGTTTTATTGCCACCATTAACCGGCTAACGTACGGTCTCTGGACCACAAAATGGACCACATACGACTGCTGAGGTCAGGAAATAGGACAGTGAGTAACTGCTGTGTGCTTGTTTTTACTGAAACATGGCTAAATGACAATATCCCGGACTCCGCTGTGCAACTCGATGAGCTAACATGCTATCGGGCGGACAGGGCCCATGCTAACGGATGTAAACAAAGAGGCGGGGGCGTGTGTGTCTACATACGTGACGTGTGGTGCCGAGACGCTGTGGTGGTATGCAGACACTGTTCACCACGGGTGGAGTTTATGATCATAAAGTGCCGTCCTTTCTACCTGCCGAGGGAATTTAATGCAGTCTTGCTAGTTGCAGTATATATCCCTCCAACCTCCAACAACAGTGACAGGAGTGCGGCACTCTGTGAACTGCATCATGCCATCAGTGAACAACAGACGGCTCACCCGGATGGTTTCATTGTCGTCGCAGGAGATTTTAATCATGCAAACCTTAAGACTGTTCTTCCAAATCTCTACCAGCATGTAAAATTCCCAACAAGGGAGAAAAACATCCTGGATTTAGTCTACACTTCACTTAAAGGAGCATACAAGGCCACCCCTCTCCCCCACATTGGACTCTCTGACCACCTCACTGTTATGCTAACGCCAGCATACAGGCCCAGAGTGAGAGTGAAAAAACCGGTTCGAAAAGAGATCACAGTGTGGCCGGAAGGATCAAGATCTGCTCTCAAGGACTGTCTCGCTACAACAGACTGGGACATGTTCAAACATGCAGCTACGTACAATAACAATATAGACAATGAGGAGCTCACAGACACTATTCTTTCCTACATCCGGAAATGCACAGATGATGTAACGGCTAAAAAGACCATCACCACTAGGGCTAACAAGAAGCCTTGGCTGACAGGGGCCGTCCATCAGCTGCTGCGGGCCAGAGACAAAGCCTTCAATGCCGGAGATAGAAATGGCCTGAAAACAGCGAGAGCCAACCTGTCCCGGGGCATTAGAAAAGCAAAACAGGACTACTCTGAAAAAAGCATCAACCACTTCAAGGACAGCAGAGACACACGCAGCCTGTGGCAGGGCATCCAGACCATAACGGACTACAAGCCTGCTTCACAGACCTGTGATGACAACATCTCTCTGCTGAACGACCTCAACAGCTTCTTCGCACGGTTTGAATCAACAAACACCACTAGCCCACAGAAAACCTCACCCTCCCCCCACGACCAGGCCCTGTGCCTGTCTGCTGCAAGTGTGAAAAGAGCACTCTCCACCATCAATCCCCGAAAAGCAACAGGCCCAGACAACATCCAAGGCCGCACACTAAGGGACTGCGCAGAGGAGCTAACAGATATCTTCACTGTTATCTTCAACACTTCTCTGAGTCAAGCTGCTGTCCCATCACACCTCAAAACCTCCATCATCATACCTGTACCCAAGAAACCGGCTCCATCCTGCTTCAATGACTATCGCCCCGTGGCACTGACCCCCATCATTATGAAGTGTTTTGAACGGCTAGTCATGGCCCACATCAAGTCCATCCTCCCCCCCACCATGGATCCCTCTCAGTTTGCATACAGAGCAAAACGTTCCACAGAGGACGCAATCTGCTCTGCTCTCCACCCAGCCCTCACCCACCTAGAAAAAGCAGACTCGTATGTAAGAATACTTTTCATAGACTTCAGCTCAGCATTTAATACCATAATCCCACAACAACTCATCTGCAAACTGGACCAGCTGGGGTTCAACACCCCACTGTGCAATTGGGTCCTGGACTTCCTCAGTGAGAGGCAACAAGCAGTACGTGTCGGCAACAACACCTCACGCAGCATCACCCTAAGCACTGGGGCCCCACAAGGCTGTGTGCTCAGCCCCCTGCTCTTCACCCTGCTGACGCACGACTGCGAACCTACATACAGCACCAATCACATGGTGAAGTTCGCAGACGACACCACTCTGGTTGGTCTCATCACCAAGAACAATGAGACCAACTATAGGAAGGAGGTCAACCTTCTGACCACGTGGTGCAGCGACAACAATCTCCTGCTGAATGTCACCAAAACTAAGGAGATTGTTGTTGACTTCAGGAGACGCCACACTGTACACCTGCCACTGACCATCGATGGTGCTGCTGTGGAGCAAGTAGAAAGCACCAAATTCCTGGGGGTGCACATCAGTGACGACCTCTCCTGGGCCACCAACTGCGCATCACTGGCAAAGACAGCCCAGCGGCGCCTCTACTTCCTTCGCAAGCTGAAGAGAGTAAAAGCCCCCACATCAGTGCTGAAATCATTTTACAGGGGCACCATTGAAAGCATCCTATCCAGCTGCATCACTGTGTGGGGTGGTAGCTGCACCCAACACAGCAGGAAAGCACTCCAACGCATTGTAAAGACAGCCGGACAGATCATCGGTGCCCCACTCTCCTCGTTACAGGAAATATACACCACCCGCCTCACCCGGAAAGCCATTCAAATTGCAAGCGACACCAGTCACCCTGCACATAGTCTGTTCAGCCTCCTACCCTCTGGAAGAAGGTACAGGAGCCTCCGCTGCCGCACCACCAGACTAAAGAACAGTTTTACCCACCAAGCTGTCAGGACACTGAACTCTCTCCCCTCACTCCCCCCAATCATATCCTCCAGCCTGAGGGAAGCTGAAACTGAAAGTACAGAAGTACTGTAAATATGTACTCATATTTATATTTATATTATATTTATTGCCCACTTTTCACACACACACATACACACACAGTATTATATTAATTGCCCATTTTCCCATCATTATTATATCAATTGCCCACCTGCCCCTACATTATTAATTATTTATTATATTAATTGCCCACTTTTCCCGTTTTTATGTGTATTGAATGTTTTATTGTAGTATAGTATATGTTTTAACTAGGATATCTGTCTTCACTTAGCCTAGGAAGTGTTTTATGTTTTATGTGTTGTGCTGCACTTTATGTTCCACCGTGGGAGAGTGGGAAACGTTATTTCGATTCCTTATATGTCCTGACATGCAAGAATTGACAATAAAAGCTACTTTGAACTTTGAACTTTGAACATTATACACACAGATTAACTTTCTACAAGCATAATACTTTATTACTGAATGACTAATCCGTTTTCAGCCTCGCCAAACAATCTGGTGTGCTGTTCTTTCCAGTGTTGACAGGTATCGGGGTCTTAGTAAAGCTTAAATTCAAACGTGTAGGCACAAATGTGTTTAAGTCGTCATTGTGAACCGATTACATGTCCTTTTAATCCTGAGCTGTCTTACAAAAAGTCAATCTTAAATCTAAAGTCTTATTTGGTCTTCTCGTCTAGTCCACTCTCGGCTCTGAGGGCCTGGCTGCTGGCGGAGATGAAGTTGACCCAGTACTGAAGGTCCTCTGGAAACTCAGGGCACGCCACCTGCGAGGAGCAGACCAATGACTCAACGTCCTTCAATAATCAAAAAGGTGTGCAATTGACATGCATGTTAATCATTCGATCCTTACCTTCCCCTTACACAGGTGCTGCATGATCTTGTCTGGGCTGCTGCGTACGACACTCTGCTTGCAGTACATGACGGCACACACCAAACCATCTTTTGTCGACACGAATCTCTGCTCCAGGAAAAAAGCTTTGTCATCCCAAGTGACGATGCGACTCCGCAGCTCGAACCCCTCACCTATGCACAGGGCCCTGCGGTAACGGATGGTGGTGGCCCCCACCACCATTGAGGCTTTGAGTGCTCGCAGTGCCTTGAACACCCCGTTACGCATGTAGAGAGAGAAGCGGGCAAAGTCACACTCCCGGAGGTAACGAGCGTTGTTCATGTGGCACATGTCAATGTCGCGGGGGGTGACCCGGCCTGTTTGGATCTGCTCTGCTGTGACGTCCCGGATTGGAGGCTGGAACCAGGCCCGAAGGATCACAGCAGCTGCCCGGAGGAAGTACCCCACATCCAGGGTGCAGACGAGAGCCAGCAAGGCAGTGAGCACCCACAGCACCCACCACATCTCGCTGGAGAAAAGGACATGCAGCACACAAGCAGAGGAAAGCTGGGGGTTAATTTGATGGGTAGATGTAATTATGAAACCAAGCTGAAATAGAAGTATCACAGTAATGGTGTTTGAAAAAAAAAAAAAATCGAGAGCTAAGTGAATGTTAATTAATTATTTAACAGCATGTATGTAAGTGGTAAACAAAACAAACGCAGACATAATTGCTTAATAGATATACATGACAACAGATCCATTGAGAGTCAATGTGACCCGTTTCAAAACCAGTTGCAGTGATTTCTCAGGATGCCTGTGAAGTGTTAACAGGTTCTGCAGGAATGTCAGGTGTTGCCTCAACCTCTCAGGGCACGAGATTAAATGAAAAGATTACATTTTAAATATTACCGAGAGTGAGCCCACCCACTACATGTGTCCTTACCAAGACTATGAGATTGATGTATACATAACATTAATACCAATGAACCAGAGCCATGGCTGCAGAACTAGTGTGCACGAAAGTTAGTTCGATACTAAGAAAGCTGGAGGGTCTGAAGTAAAGCGACCAGTTGAAGCAGTATCGATAGTTTTCAGCGCGACTTTACGGTGAACGTAACGTTACAGTGGCGATACCAATGATTTACGGCTACTTTAAGGATATATCCAAAAGCCATTAAGACTCACCTGCCGTCGTCTTCCTTCTGTATTCACTCAGATCTGCCGAGTAGGCAGCATTCAATCCAACATTGTGTAAAAACCGGAAATCTAGCGTGAATGATTAACACCTTTCCGGATATAGATTTCACAATAAAAGCATACGTGTCGTAGAGGCGCACAAACAAGAATTACAAATTAATATTTAAAGGAATCAGTTTGGAATCTTGTTGAATCACATTTGGTGATCGTGTGTGCGGGCCTACACTGCGTTTAACAGATATTTGTTAATTCAAAGACATTTATTTTGAAGTGTGATTCACTTCCCTTCATATTTGGGGCTTGACGTAAGGGCAGAATTGGCGGTTGTGATTGGTTCCCTGGACCCGTACCGTAGCATGGGCGGTCCAGAGCCGCATAAATAATTTAACGACTGTGGGACAATCTACACTTTGTTTATTTAGTATTAATACTAACAATGAACACTGATAGTAATTCACCCAAGTAAGTCTAACTGGACATAAAAGCTTAGACTGAAGGAGTCTTGGTGAACCACTTGTCTTATTTAGAATCGTTAAATTAATATGAATCTTACACCCTCAGTGTTCTGCAGTTTTATTAGCATCATACATCTATCCATCTAAACAATTTTGATTTGCATCTGACAGAGTTCGTAATCTGACAACCATTCTTGCTAAGATTCCTTTTTTGTTTTTGTTTGCAGATAATATTGATCTTTAACAGGCTTTGCTTTAAAGTGAGAAATATTAGTTGCTCCTTTCACTTATAACATATTATGGTGTGCCTGCATAAAAATCTCACTTTTGTGGGACTTAATAACAGATCAGTAAACATCAGCTTCAACATGGATTACTTAAAGAAAAGCATTTGTGTATTTGAAGTTGTCGAAAGAAATCAATTTTGTCAAATCTTTTTTTTTTTTTTTCCTTCTGCCAACATTAAGACATGCATTGAACTTACACTTTTATTCACTGTATTCAACATGTTTACAACACATTTCAATGATAAACCAGTAAGTAGGGAAAATAGCACAGCATGCAAAATAACTTTGAAAAACCCAAAGTGAAAAGGTAACAACTCCGAACACAAGCATCCCAACAGAAAAAACAAATACATGTCCATCACTGATCATAAAAGTTGAAGTGATGTCAGGAAAGGAGTGAAATTAACAAAAACAACCTGCACTAACTTTTCAAAACCAACAGATAAAATGACATCCAAATATAAAACATCATGCAAATATAAATCACAAAAGAACAACTTGCAGTGATAAAATATTGAGTAGCTGGTTGACTTTCTTGTTCATGAGAAACTGTTGTGAATCTACTCGGCTGTAACATCAACCTGAATTTGACGAGAGCGATGATCCATCACCATTTTCTTCATGTCCTGGTCGGCTTTGATGTCACTCATTTCAAGCTCATGTCCTGGGCCAGCGGTCGGATCGTACTGGTGTCTGCAAAAACATGTTCAGTTGACGGTGAACACACATATGGCAATGCAGCTGATGAGACGTTTTGTGTTTGAAAGCCACTACAAGGGAGGATCCATATGCAACTGTGTGGTTTCTAAACGGGTATCAGTCATTTAGAGAACCATACAGGCAACTCCCTGCGTAAATTAACTCACTGCTTCAGGTGCTCCTCAATGGCTTTGCGTTCATACACAGTACCGTACACTGTTTTCACAGGATCAACAAACATCTTCTTGGTGAGTGGACAGATCAGATGTTGAGGTATAAACTGTGGCACCGGCCCCACCAATGTCTTCAAATAAAAAGAAAAGAAACACTTTAAAACAGGATGTTTATGTCTGTAAAATCTAAGAGATTTTATTTATTTATTTATATATTTATATATATATATATATATATATATATATATATATATATATTAAAAAGCTCATTTACTTTCTCCATGTCATCCAGTGACTTTCCTGCCGTTTCCTCTGTATGTCTCTCTGCTTCTCGTTCATACGTCTCACGGCTCGTTAAGAATTCTTCAGCCAAGATGCTTCCAAAGACAAACAAAAATGAATATGTAAGTCAAACGCGTCAAATTTGTCAACACAAGTTGTCTAAAAAAAGTTTGTGCAACAGCGTTGAATAAACGCCTATCGGACAAGATTGGGGAAAAAAGGCGTTATAATGGCAGCATGTTTCAGAAGAGCTACTGTACCGAACTCTACTGCTGAGGCTTGGATTGTGTTTTTGGCACTCAATCAGCTAAATTGTTGGTCATTGATTTCTATTTCCACCAGGTAGAATGAAACAGGGCAGAGTCATGGCACCAGTCATGAACAACAAACTATATTTAAACGGTGTCATATATCCGTCAGTTGTTCGCATCATGAATATCAAACAAAATGCTTTTTTGTATTAGTTGTGGTTAAATGACATGCATTGTCTAATGTTAGCTGAGGCCATTTTGAGAACAAAATAACTAAATCACTCATCTAAACACTTTGGACTTTGAGTGTGAATTACTCAATAATTCCCTCAACACTTTCTCAGTGTAAGCCATCAAATTAATCATGAGCTCAGAGACATCTCAACATCAAAATAAATGCAACGAAGCAACGAATTTCCAGTGTACATAACATTTTTGAATAAACGGAACAGAGTAAAATGACGCCGGAAATGCATCAAAAACATCCTCCGGATAAGAAATATCTCTTGGTGCGCATAATTACTGATTTATGAATGTGTTTATACAATTCACCTGTCCAGTGGATCATCAGGCTCGGGGATGATGAGGAGTCCATACACAGCTTCCAGAATCTCTCTCATGGTGATGTGTGCATTGTAGTTGCGGTCAAATATGTTGTGGCAGATGCGGCCCACACTGTTGACATTGCAGTGGTACACCTGTCATTGTGTTAAGAAGACGTACATTTCCAACAGATAACGTCGCTTTTATTAATCATTTAAACAATTGTCGTCTACATATCACAAATAACCTTTCGGTCATTTGTATTTTGCAGGATACTTGTGTGACAAAGCGGACGACTGGAGGCTTGGCTGGGTAGTCGGGACCAAACTGGCAGTAGAGCTCAAACACTCCTTTCCTATACGGCGTGTCAGGAGGGCCTTGCATGAGAATCCTCCAGAACGCTGAAAATATGAGAAAAAGCTGATATTATTACTTTTGTATTCATGTATTTGAATGAATAAGTGTACCTGAAAAGGGGTATACACACTACTGCACTGAATTATCCTGTATATATATATATATAATTATACAATGATGATGTCATGTGCCATGGAGAAAAACTAAAATGCATGACATCAACGCGAGACAACGTGCCACTCACTGAAGTCCGACTCGGATGGAAAGACTCTGAAGAAGGGATGCGGGTTGCAATGCAGGCTCTTCAGCTCCTCCAGGACTCGTTTGTCCTCCAGATACCAACCCTTTGACTCACGAATCTTCTTTTTCAGAGCACTATTTAGAAAGATCATCAATGCTTCAAATGTAATGCCAACGCCTGAAGAATCATCAACACCTTCAACTCGTTCCATTACCTTGCTGTTGCTGTCACTTTGCCGTTTATCTGGCTTGGCATGGACGTCTCTGGGCATTCATCATACCCGTGAGTCTTGAAGATGCTTGACAAACTACTCTGTAAAACGACGGGAACAAATTAATTTAAACAACAGGACGACATATTACAATGAGTTATATTTTCTTATCACTTCGAACAGAATGGTGGACAACGATCAACAACAACAAACCTGACAGATGGAAGACTGCTCGAGGTTTTCCTTGAGTTTCCTCTGCTCCAAAGACAGAACCGTCTCAATCTCAAAGAGCTTCAGACCCTCTTTGGTTGTCTGCGGTTTGAAACAGCAACCACCTGGAAGCAATGTGTTTTTACAGACATGTGCTCTAAACAGTCCTCTATTCAGACACTTATTCTCTCCGTTACAATTTCCTACGCATGATCTAGTAACTACATCACGGGGATATCATTTAGGAAACCGTCTTTCAAAGATGTCAAACCTGTTGCGTTGCTGATTCCATGCAGCATATTGTTCTCCACATTCCCAAGAAGGATGGAGTCCACAATGATGTTAGACTTCAGCAGTTTGACTGTAACAGCATCTGGCTCGATGGAGGATCTATTGAAAGAATTGAGGCGATCACAATCTGTAGCACGACAATTTGAATTCACGACAATTTCTTCCAGCAAACAATAAGATGTTCAATATATGTGCGAACAGGTCAAGTATAAATAAGGTACCATAACCGGTTAGAACAGAGGAGGAAATGTACCCAGAATCATTCCCATCGGTGAGGCACATTATGCGAAGTCTGCAATCTGGGAACCTGGTCTGGACCTTCTCCAGCTCAGACGCCCCGCGGCGCAGGGCGTCGTACAGCAGAGTACATCCACTTGCCTCGATGTTGCGTATGTGTTCCTAGAAACATGAAAAAAAATGTATGTTACCGCATTACACTACGTAACTCGCACTAAAATAAAGCACAGATCTAAGAAAGGTGTGATACACCGACTTCACCTTGAACGTCTCCAGGTTTTCAGTAAATGTGTGGAGAATCTTCACCAGGGAGTCGAACTTTACAAGGCCGATGACGTGATAAAAATCATAAGCCATGGTCCTTGTGGCGAAGTTGTCAAAGAGCTCTTTCACAGCGTGGATCTTCTTTATTCCTGAACCCACGTAGCACTCCTCTTCCATGGAGGAGCTTGTGTCTATCAGCACCTAATGGTAATTCACGTCAACAATAATCATATCATAAATGTGTCCTGTGTTCCCCAGCCAGTCCCACATCCTTCAAAGGAAATAATCTAACAAGTGACAGACAGTTTTACCAGTATGGCCTCTTTTGGAGTCCTGGTTGTGACAAATGTTCGGTCATCTCTATAGTCACCAGTTCTGTGTCAAGTGCCAAAAACGTAACATTCAGCAAAAATGGTGTTGTGACTTTTACAGAGATTCATTCAGTAAATAAAAGAAAATACATCAGCAGCAACATTTATGCTCAGGCCGTTAGCGCACCTCATCACGACATGTCAGTGCATGCTGCTACCTCTGTTCTCATTATGTTGTGTGCTGCTGTACTAAAAAGGACCAATGTGTAGCATTTAGGGGGATTTATTGGCAGAAATGAAATATAATATTCATAACTGTCTCTAATAGTGGATAATCAACTGAAACTAAGAATCGTTTTGTTTTCGTTAGCATCGAATGAAACCTTCATATCTTCATCTGCACAGCATTCGCCATGTTGCGCCTCCATATTTCTACAGTAGCCCAGAACGGACAAACCACACACGGCCACAGACGTTGATTACCTTCTCCAACCTTTACCTTCTCTTGAACACCAACAAAACAAAATGTACATCTCTTACCACAGACTATCAGCCCTCTAAAAGATCTCCTCCCTGAACGGATCAGAACTCCAATTTGTTCGGTTATCTGGCTAGACAGTTCGCTCACTTAACACGCACATAAACTCAGCTTTCCAAAGTCAGATCAAGAACTGGTTTTCTGTAACAAAGCCTAATAAAACTATCATTAGTGAGACCCCCACTCACTACTCATCTCCAACAGTAACCACGATTTACTCTATAGCATTTTCATTAACATGATCATTCCAAAAGTCTGCACCTCCTTCGGACACTTCAACATCTGGTTTGAGGAGCGGCCGAGTGGACACTGTGAGGGACTTACCTGGCTGCCAACACATTCACATCCACTGTTTTGTCTTTGCCATCCAAACAATCATGCACTCTGATCATGCCGGGGGAACATCCTTTTTCTTGAGACAAACATATGGCAATGTTGTCTAAAAAAAGAGAAAAACATGAACATTAATAAGCTTCCTACAAACATGTGGTACTAAATATCAGAAGCAACATAGAAACCAATGGGAGGATCCTTTCAGACAGGCTTCAAATGTACTGCATAATATTAACATTTCTTTGTATGTAAAATCTAAGTCACTACATGTGTTGGTGTAAAAAGTACAATATTTCCCTCTGAACTGTAGTGGAGTATAAGGTATAAGGAGCATAGGTTGGAAATACTGAAGTAAAGAGTACAGTACTTGAGTAAATGTTTTTCCTCGACTGGTTGATCCAGTTTATGGGCTCGTATTGAAAACAATAGCTGCACATGTTCTAATGCACATCATAAATGCTCAACCTTTAAGGTAACAATGCGAAACATGGTATGAAACATACAGTACATGTGCACAGTGAGAAAGGACCCCTTGATATTGTGACTTAATAGAGTACCTTCACTCAGAAGAACGAGGCGTGACCCACACTGTCCTAGCGCCTTCAAGCGTAGAGGTGGGGTCACATTCAGGTGTCGATTCTCCGGAGATTTTAATTCTTCCATCATACTTCCAAAAGTCTTCTCCATCTTTACCTGAAAGCTGTCATTTAATTGTAACGGTTGGTGACAAACAAGGTTTAACAGAAAAAAAAGCATCTCATTGAAGTGAAGAATAGTAAAACTTTGACGATACATACTTTTGACCCGTTGTCTTGTCTTTGGCAATCCACAGAGGATATGTTCTGATGGACGGAGGCAAACTGAGCAGCACCTTTTCAATGTCACTGTCTCTCTGGATTGATGTCTCTCGCAAAACCTCTTCAGTGCAATTTGGAATTTTCTCTCCATCTAAACAAAAATGATAGAAAATGAAGTGACGCTGATGACATAAAAAAAGGCAGAAGAATGTCCATATCTTGCTGCATTAATCATTTTTCTGTAGCTGCTCCCTAATGAAAGTAAAAAAGGGTCGCATATCAGTAAACGGTAGACATATTTGATATAGTGTCTTATTTTATCTTAGCGTTACCTTTGATTTTCTGGAGGACGTATGCTCGTTCAAAGTTTCCAGGTACTCCAGGTACTCTGACTGGTTCGGAGAGGCGGCTGCCATCTTCAGACGTGAGAGCGATGGGTGCGTAGCTCTCTTGGTCTGCAGCCTGGTTCTGTCAAAATAAGGCACAGCGATCATTACTTAAGTGGTCAAACATGGAATGGGAATCAGCCAAACCTCTGTATCCTCATACCTTTGCTTCCGATAGGAGATGAGCCCAGCAGTACAGGGAATTCTCAAAGACTTCCAGGTCCTCAATGACTTTCTCCCCTCGTTGTGCTCCACCTTGAGGCAAAAGCTCTCTAAAGAGGATGTACAAGCCTTCAAAGACTGCAATCTAAAACAAAACAAGTATATCAGAAGAAATAAGTAGTGGTGAAAGCACACGTCGCTGTGTAAAGATTCAGTTCACACAAATTACAGGAAAACATCTTCCCGAATTCTTTTTTCACATCAATAGTTATAAAAATGTGCCAATCCTAAAGATGTAACGCAGCACACGAGAACGCCGACTTCAAAAAGTACAACGCAATAGATATTTCAGGGCAGAATTGCACTGGTTCATATTGTTTACCTTCTGATTCCTGGTTAGCGTTTCATTCCTACAGAGCAGCTGATGCAGACTTTGGGCGAGAGGGTTACATCCAGTCAGTTCTCTTACGTAGGAAATCAGTTTCTTCCGTTGCTCTGGTGTGTAATGTTGTTTCTAGAAGAAGAAACATTTAAATGAAATGCATTTCAAAGCAGGATACAGGGAGGGTGGTGCTGGTTAATCAAATAGGGTGACGATTATGTACTGTACAATAAAACTTACAACAGCATAAAGTGAAGACAAGAACACACTGATTCCCTTCTGGGTTTGTTGGACTGAAGGCACAAAATCATTAATGAAGAACGTCTCATCGTGTGAAGTCTTGTCAGAAAAGGTGGACAACGAGAAGTTAACCGTCGACCCTTCACAGATCCCACAACTTCGCAGAGTGTCACCACCACAATGTTGACCTCTGCAAATACAGCAAAGAGCAGAATAACTGCATGAGGACAGAAATCGGACAAAGAGGGTCACAATCCGTAAGGCCAATGCTTGCAGTGGTATGTCTGAGTTACTTGTAATGAAGGACATGTGTTGGGATTCCACTTTCATTTGCCAGCTTGAGCCTCAGACTGGTTATGGTGTCACTTGCCAAGTTCACGGTCACCTCAAAGTCTCCCTGCATGAAGAAAAGTTAATAAAACATGTTTAGAAAGAGTAGATTTGTTTGAATTAAATACTGTATATGTTTATATTGTCCTTGATTAAAAAAACCACAAAGTTTTAAGAGTTGATGTGACCACCAGAATGTCAGTACAACATATGGTCGGTGAATTTAATTTTAATAATAAATCAAACACTCACTTTGTGCAATGATATTAATTTACTTTATCAGTTGTTAATATCATCATTACTTGCATCATGACCATTGCTTTTAAAACACACCTTGAGCATGATGTGGCATCGGACCACATCGTCTCCATAGGTTTCTCTAACCTCTCGTTTTGTTATCTGAGGAGCCTGTTTGAGGTTTTCCTTTGGTGTAAATATGGCATAAATTACAGCTCCATTTTGAATATGTCTGTCTGTCAGAGACCCTGTACAAAGAAACAGTCGAAAAAATAAGACATATGTTAAGTACAGGTACAAATGAATGTATTACATAAGGTATAATCATACACATATGAGGAAAAAGCAGAATAGCAAATTAGATTGCAATACCTTAATTGACTGCAAGTTAGTTCAAATATAGGCAACAGGAAAGTTTATCAACATAAATAAATAAAACTAGAATAATGGAGGGAGAGAAAGAAAGAACAAAAAACTGCATGTTGAATATGTCAATAGTGCTTTTATTGAATCGTGTTTACTATAGGCGTGTTTGTGGGAAAGATAAGCAAAGAATTATTAATAAAGTGATCAATAAAAGTCGCCAAATCTGGTAGAATTTGTCTTCACTCCTCAATGAGAATGTAATCCTTTCCAAATGCAAGTGCTGCATGATATCTTTCATGAGGGCAGTGTGGGTTACAGGCACTCTACAGTAGAGTTACAGGCACTCTACAGTAGAGTTACAGGTACTCTACAGTAGAGTTACAGGTACTCTACAGTAGAGTTACAGGTACTCTACAGTAGAGTTACAGGTACTCTACAGTAGAGTTACAGGTACTCTACAGTAGAGTTACAGGTACTCTACAGTAGAGTTACAGGTACTCTACAGTAGAGTTACAGGTACTCTACAATTTGGTTAAACTAATTAGCACAAAATCAGAGCCTTTGACTTTGAAGACAGAAGTCAGTGGATTAGGATCAGTAGGTGTTTTAGTCCAATTGGAATATGTTTTGCCAATATGTGGTCATTTTCGGACGGTGCCACAACATATGAGCTAACTAAGCTGGTGACTGTCCACAACGGTCGCAGGCAGGATTCATATTTGGATACATTTAGCAGAGCTTTTTCTTTGATAAGTGTTATCGGTGTGCTACTTTAAACTACAAAAGCACATGTCTAGAACAAACTGAGGAGGAATGTACCAGTGTCCAGGCCTCTGTCCATAGTTTGTCTTAAGCCAAGCTCGCTCAGCCGGTCTGTTTTTTAGATATTCCAAGAAGGTGGTGCAACTTCCATATGAAACTGTGTCGTAAATATTGGAAAAAAATGTGCTTTTGTTTGACAAAAATATGGATTTCATTAGTGAACCATTTGGAATGTTGGGAAATGATGTAATGGCAACTGACGCAAACGTAAAAATCTGAAGAAATGGGGGGTGTGGTTGCGGGGAAAATCAAATTAAGTTTTAACTGTTTAAATGACGGAAATACACCCTCAATTAAAAAAAAAAAAAATACAAATAAATAATAATAATAAAAAAAATAAAAAAAAGATTAGGAGCAGATGATCATCAGATCTAAGAGAGACTGAGACCGAAGAGAAATAGAATGCCAACCAAAATGTTTGTGCGTGAAACTTAAGGACTGTTTGTAGAATAACTGTGTGATGTGCAATGCCAAAAGAATGAAGCTGATAAAGAAGGTATCAGGCAGCCAAAAGAGTGGAGCCATAATGGAGCCAAAAGAAGAGTGGGCATAAAATGCATGCCCGAAGGTAGAGTTTAAAAAGAGGTAATCCCATTCCAGGAACAGAAGCAAAGAAAAAGGCCAAACATGAAGAAATTAATTTGGGGCCAAATCCAAATTTCTACAGGGTCAGGAAGAGAAGGTTCCTCTTGAACCTGTCGAAAGCCCTCTTTGCATCAGGGGGTATAAGCACTTTAGGATTCTGAGGGTTGGAGTTCAGGTCTACTCACATGTGTTGAAGAAGGGATCATCTGTCAAGGGCATCCCATCGACTGTGTAGAGACAGACTCCTTTGGAATTACCAACACTTTCAAGATGGCCGACCCTCAACATCAGATCCTGAACCGTGTTTACTGCTGGATCCATATCTGTAATTCAACATAATACGTGGATGTCTGCATGACGATCACTGACACAATCACATTTGCTTTTTAACACAACGCAGCACACGGTGATCAATATGTCAGTGGCTGTCAGATGTGTTTCTCATACCTTCAATGTGTGTTGGTTGAGGACATTTGGGGTACGTGTACTGCAGACTGAACGACTCCAACGACTTTTGCACAGGCGCCACAGGTTGAACTTGGGGCTCCAGAGCTCTCAGTCTTTGAATGAAGTTTTTCATTGATGAAAAACGATTCTTCTCAACATGACTTAAACCTGCAAAAATGACATTTAAATAATTAAGTACACACTATAGTACTAACTGCTATCTAATAAAACTAAGACACAAACTATACCCTACAAAAATACAATACCTTTTAATCTACACATCAGACAGTGTCAGCCACCAAAATTAAAAACAGATAAAATGATATATAAAAGGTATTTACTACAGAAATGTTGCATTGGATTGTATTGCCATGTACCTGGAATGTTGTAACTTTAAGAAAAACCAAGGCCACATGCCACTGCATCAACGCCATTTTTATAAAGTTGAGGTTCATCTCACCAATGTTGTTCAGATCTTCATCCGATATGCCATCAAAAAAATCTCTGGGATCCTTTACGCCCAACTGGACAAACTTTTTGTAGAAAGATTCCAGCCTGAACTGCTGAAGTATGTTGAATATCGCATCCATCTAAACAAAGACGTCAAAACACTGTATTTACCAGGATGGAAAGAGTGCTAGAATATTACACTCAAGTACTTGTGTAAAAACACACTTATGTAAAATAATACTTCCCTTTCCACAAGTTAGACCGTACTGTGCAGCCTGTATATAAAACCTATCAGTAATGTGTATATATATATATATATTTATTTATTATTTCTGTGTATATAGCCTCACTAGAATCCTTCAGAAATTAGGACAAAACTCTGACAATTACACACAAATAAATGAAAAGAGCAATGGATACTGCAGCTTATGCAACAAGCAATAATATGCTACACATAACCGCTTCTTATAAAACATTTTACAGGAATTTAATCTCCACAGTCAGTGAATATAACAAAAGTAGGTTTGTTGTTATTATGTTACCGGTCTTCAAGAGTCTACAGTCATGCTAGCAGGAATTTAAGCTACATGCTAATTTCGATACAATGCTCCAAAGTCTCCACTCTCTCCTACTGAGCTCAGACGTTTTTTTTGGGTTGTTTTTTTTTACATTTCGAGCTGAAAGACACTCTGTAGTCCCAACTGCTGTTACAAACAGCAGAAAGTCCTCACATACCTTGCTGACGGGCGACATAGATACATCATCGGCCATGTGCACTTTAGCATCTAGCAATTATCCACACCCAGCATGCACCTGTTCAATTAGCCACACCCAGCATGCACCTGTTCCTCATAGCAGCATGTGGGTGTGTTCTAATTGGGTCAGTGACTCATATGCCTGACTCCTGCGCGTTCTTTAAGCGCTGGCGCGCACCTCGCCATGTATATTAATCGGATTATGACACTACCTCGGACACAAAAACGTGCAAGACAAAAACTTGGGCAAGTAAATCAAATCCTCACCTCCCCCTCTAGAAACTCTGCCCTCCTGCGGCCGCAGACACAGCAGCAGCTTCAGACAGATGGGAAAAACAAACAGCGTCTTCTCTAATTCAGCTGCTGATCCGGCTCGTTTGTGTTCATACATGATTTAGGGCAGGCAGGCTATTAAGATTTGTCTGTCATTCGACTTTTTGTAACGGATGCGACTTGAAAGTGCAATGCTTGTGTTAAATAGGCCTACTTAGGTATTACAAATGTACAAGTAGGCTTCACATAAAAACTACTTTGTTACAGTAACACAAATAAATGTAATAAGTTACTTCCACTGCAGTTTAGCACTCACACTGAACATGCGCACATAAATGATCAAGTTGATAATAGAAACATATGACATGAGTATTAAACTAGTTAAACTGTAAGAGCACGAAGAAACACCAACATGTCAACAGCAGCCAGGCACCTCAGCCTTTTGGAGAAAATACACAGATGATGTAATGACAGCACAGTCTCATCTCTAATCCGTTGGTAAAAGAGAAAAAGAAGGGAAAAATCTCATCTCACCTTTTCGTGTGTGAGAGATCTTGTGACTCAGTTGTTTTGGAGCAGTTTCTGTTCTTGTAAATACAGTGGAGGTGTGGCTTTGAGAAAACGAAACTGATGAAAACGCAGACAAACAGCAACACCAAACTATTGGGCAATCTGTTTGCGAGCTTGGGCACATTGTCCTCTTGGAAATCTGAGTAGGAGACATGCTGTTGAACGTTGTTTTGCTTGGTTTTCTTCTACCTTTTATTGACAGTCGTAATGTACACTCACTGCTTATGCATTATTTTCAGTACTTACAGAGTGCGCTTGATTGACATGACTAATCTCGAACCTGAGTGGAGATCTAATCAGCAAGGGTTGATTTAAAACACCAGTGTGGGTGTAACGGTCCAACTGGAGCAGTTTATTATTGTGTGAACTGAACACATTGTACGTCAATGTCTAACAGCAGGTTACATCACTGACTCCAGGTTTCTGTAGCTGTCATGCAAGACTCCCAAATGGTCTTTTTGACTGTGCCAAATTTGAGGTAGTTTAGTGTTTACATATTACTTCCATGACATTGGAGCTTTATTTAGCAGCAGGCATTTTGACTTATTATAGTGCGTGAAGCGCAAGTGTTGCTTTAACATTAACGATGGCTCTGTGAGCCTGAAGCAGCTTAATGTAAATGAGCCATCATTGGTGTTATTATTTATCCTTGTGAGAACCACAGAGAGATACGCTGTCATTTTCTAATGCTCAGTTAAAACGTCCTTCAGTAGTTATAACACAGAAAGCAGGGCTGCACAGGCTGTTTCATACATTTTTCAATCAAATAGTTAGACTCTGCAAAATTACAAGCATTCACATTCCTTGTCTGAATTTCGGTTCCAAGTTCACCTTTATTCATGCTTTATGGGCGGAAAACAGGTGAGGACCAGACACAGCTGTGAAATGATTCCAGAGTAAAAAAAAAGATCATGTGACTGTCTAGTGATCATGCTCTAAAATATAATGGTGATTCTTTGATGTCTTGCAGAAAGAAAAATACGTCAAGTATATATTATGTTTAATTGTGTGAAATCTCATGAAAGACAAAACAAGAGACCCATTGCATTTATCCTGCAACAGACCTACCAGACCATCTTCAGCCCCAGCTGTCTGGTCTGTGGTTGACTTTAAGTTGACACCCTTGCTGGAGGGACTGGCTGATACAACTTGCTGATGAACTCCAGCTCTGTCTCTTGGACACCTTTTGCCTGACTTGTGATGCTCTCAAGTGGTCTTCTGGTGGAAGTAAAGAACTGTCCATTTATCATCACAGGTGCTGGATAGGTGCATGTGCGTACTAGGCTTTGCTGATGGGTTACCTCCTTCCCAAGATGACCATTTTTATTTCTATCAATTCCAGTGACGCTCTGCCTACTTCCTGTTTGTGCAGGAGAGCTTCCCGTTTCTGACTGAAAACTCTCAGAAGAAGTCTTACTTCTGTCACGATCTGTCTGCACTGTTGTTGACACTAAACTACTTCCGCACGTACCATTCTGTCGCCCATTTTGTGTCTTTGATTTCCCAGCCTTTGACACAGAATGGTCCATTCTATTGCTGCTGTAACTGCCTGCATCACAGTGAGGGGATGCGGGGACAGTATTGACGTTTGGTGACCTCCACAGAGGGCTGCCTGCTCTCTCCATCTGCGGCAAATCACACTCTCTGCTCGAGCCACGAATACTGCGATGAGACGACAGATGGGTTCCGTGGATGGGTGAGTTTCTTGGCGTTTTCACTTGAAAACTTGGATAAGAAGTCGGGGTCCTGCAGCGGAGAGCGGGACTATCATACTCTGGAGACAAACTGCAGCGGTGAACGGTTTTAACTGTCATATTGTCGCTGTCAGGCCCTGTCAGTGAAGTGGTGAAGTGGCGGTTCGCAAGGACAGAAGTGGTGATCCTGTTGCAGATAGGCGCTTGTGTTTTGCTAGGTTCAGTGGAGGCTGATGTGCTTCTATGCTGTCCATGAATCCTCGACAGTGAAGAACTATGTATTACTTTAGCTGATGCAGAGGCCTTGCTCGGAGGAGCTCCCGGCGGTGGCCTGGGTTTAGGATGGCTCAGAGGAGGAGGTGGATGTGGCCTGAAGGCTGATGTACTGCTTAAGGCTCGAAGAGTCTCATCAGAAACCCTTTGCCCCGCTGACAGTCTGTGGGGAAGGAATCAGAATGAGAAACATGTTCTTGCATGAAGACAACTAAAAGAAGTATGTTTAAATGATTTGTTTGTTTTATAACTCATTGTCCATTGAAAACGCTTGAATGGGATAAGAGGCACCATTTCTTATTAAGATATACATCGTGTTAACTCCTGTCATTCCCTTTTCATTTTATTTGTGTTAATGTTATTATTTATTCTATAAATGCTCAAATAAAATAATTATTTTCTGGTACTCCTCAACTCTGTGAACAATGTTCTTGCTCTCTGAAGTATTTCTGGGGGTTTTAACGGCAAAGCATACTGACTTGAACCTGTTTTTCAATTCCTTCAAAGGGAAAGGGGAAGAAGCTGTCGGGGAAGCAGCAAGCGACGAGGGGTAGAGCTGCAAGTCCATTTGTACATCTCCTCTCAGCTCTCTCAACTCTGCACATACACACAATGAATGAACAGTGATGAGATTTGAAACAAAGTCTAAAGATACTTAAACCATCGCTCTGAAGTATGATTGCAACACACTCAGGAACAGAAAACCACCGAAAGATAATAATAGCCTCGAGTGAAAGAAAGAAGCAAGTGTTCATTGTCATTCTGAAAATGAACGACTGAACAGACTGCTCTCTCGTCCTCAAATTAGTTTCACTGTCATTTGGCCCACAGCAGGTGAACTTGGCTGGAGTTTTTCAAATCAATTTATTATTAATAAATGTTATAGAATGACATCCTTATTGAGGATGGCTAAAACTAAAAATGCCACGTGAGAGGTAAAGAGGAGAAGGCAGTAATAACAAAGTGCCACCAGATGGCAGCAAATCACCGACATGTTGGTATATGGCCTCACCTGCAAGCGAAGGTTCTGATTTATCGACTTCATCTGGCCACTTTTGTTTAATATTTCCCTGCAAGAAACACAAATCACAGAACAGAGAGAAGCAGCGCTTACGTTTAATCGTGTGTACTTCACATGATACTACTGCACAAACTAGGAGACATTTAGCCTCTAATGAGAGTAGTGGACGTGGAAAAAAGGAGGTAAATGTACTTAACATGTTCAAGAAAGCATGAGCCTTTGGAAACAGCAAAGGAGCAAGGGAAACCGATAAAAATAACAGAGGGAGAAAAAGGAATGTGTGTGTGACCACTAAACGATTGAGCAGCGGTCTTCCATCATAATTTGGCCACGAATATCTTTGTCCAGTGCAAATGAAAACCATCGTGCTGTGTGTGTGTGTGTGTGTGTGCCCATGACTGAAAAGTGTGTCTTCCTGTGTTTGTTATGAGTGACTGGCAGCCTCCTTTCCTCAGCACAAACACTAATGGAGCAACCACAGACTTATGTAGTCCATAATACTAACTCACAAACATACCCACAGGCCTGGAGACTGGCAGTTAAAACGTATATTTTTGGTCTGTTTTCCCAGTGGGATTCAAACCCAAACCACCTCGTGTTGTCTTTCAGAGACGAAGTAAGTCTGGTGTCTCCGACAGTGAAGTGGCTGAAATCGAAAACAACTCTAATGCAGAAACACACACACACACTCTGAAAATAGTCTTTGTGGTTCATGTGGGGTTTGAACCCATTACCATGGCGCTAACTTGCTCATACTTTTAGGAAAGCTGTTACTGTCATTAGTCTCATACATGAATCTTTAGAATCCAAATCCATATCTGCACAGCCCACATAGACAGCATTTCCCTTATGATGCAGAACCAGAAACAGGAGAACAAGGGTCACCATTCGACCGATGGCTGCCATCTGCTCTGCTGTATTTCTGGAACCATGCTGGCCAAGTTTGATCTAGCTGGTCTACCATCATAAAAACCTTCAATAGCCTGACTGAAAAAAATCAACCTTTTATCTAGTGTCGATGTTTTATTCAGTGGTGTTAGCGTATGCATTTTAGACCAGTAAAACAAGATCAGCCCCGCTGACTCCCGTGACAAATCCCTCGCCCGCAACGAACATCACAGCATGAGGACCGTTGCGGCACAGATGATAAGACTGATGTGTCTATGAAAGCATTCAGAACTCCTTAAAGGTCTAAACCAACATGCACTATAATTGAAGAAAGCAAAAGAGAAGGCAACTGTAACCAAGTTACATAGAGCATCAACAGAGCAGGGGAAAAGATCAAATAAATTAAGTTATAGAACATACATCGCAAACATATCAGAGCGGAGTCTTCTGGCCCAACAGATCATTTGAATTATACAGGAAAAAACAAAAGCAAGAACAACATCACTGAAATGAAAAATGGGCTGATGTAGAACTGCTGGACAACACGACCTTAACTTGGGGGGAAGTTCGACATGTTGCCAGAGATAGGGAACGATTGAGAGAGCTCAATGTTGCTTTCGGATTGAATAAGTAAGTAAGGAGACGTAACAGACGTCATGGCTCTAACCACTAAAGTAGTGCCCACTACACTGGTTATAAAAAACACTCAATTATTAACAGTTATAGTGAATTAATACGTAAAGCTTCAGTAACAGTGCAGCCAATAACCAGCTTTTTACAACTGAGACTGTGTAGCGTATCGTTGTATGTGGAAGCTTCTCTTGGACCGCTGCTGGACCAAGTCGGGTCATCATCACAGTTGTGTTTGGGACAAATTTATGCTTCATTCATACCACATAATGCCTCTAAATGTCTGATTTGGCTCCATTCCATACCCATTCAAAAAGCTGTACAATTTAACTGCATGGAAGAACACCAACATCAATAGTAATGTCAGCTGCAACAATCGTGATGGTGGTGAGAAAGTCACAAGAGTCCTCAAGCACAACACTAAGTACCTTGATTTAAAACAATGTACAGCACAGAGCAAACACTGTCACCAGATATTTTATGACATTTAACATATTCTCTTCACAAAAACTTTTGACAGGCCTTGAAATATCACAAAACAGATGTTAACAATCATGATCTAAAACAATTTGATTTGAGTTGGAAAGTCTGAATATTGCTTAATATCTGGTTAAAATCTTTCAGAATTCCTCTTATCCTGATTATTCTTCAGTCTTTAGAAAAAGGTAAGAACTTCAAGCCTCCTGTGTTAAGCCTCCTCTGTAGAACATCATTCTGTGTGATTGTCTCAGCAGCCAATGACGCATGCACACATTTGCAGATAAAACAATTTTCTGAGGATTTGTGTGAAAGCAAAAAAAACTAAAGATCACACAGAAGATCCTCACGGCTGACTCCAGTGCAGTTCCCACCGGGAACTGATGAGTCATCACAGCCCATGGAACGCTGATGCCTTGTACCGCACAGCATCAACGTCATGGCAACAATACGCTCATGCCAGAAGAGCACAGTGCCACCCGAGCCACGGCTTCATCCCACCTGCTGACGCACCAGACAGCAACCCTTCACGTGAGGAGACAGGTTCTTTACAGGGAAAGTGTCACATTTCTGTTTTGTGACACTGAATTGTAAGTCGCTTTGGATAAGAGCGTCTGCTAAATGACTGTAATGTAATGGTCCAGGAAAACGGGAGCCTACTACTGGGTCCATACATTCTACATTTAGAGTCATCAGTTATTAAAAAAACCAGAACAAATAGAATACAGCCAGTCAAAATAACACTGCTTTCTTATCATCTTCACATGTGGCGTCAGCCTAGACTTTACGTTAGCCATCTTTGTTTACTGTGCCACTAACCGGGGGCTGTACGGTCCGTGTTGTTTTGATGGTTTGTTCATTGGATTAAACGAGAAACGAGAAAACGACCCGCTTCTTCATCTTTCCTCCCCGCTTTCAGGAGATTCCCCCCGCCGGGAGGAGAGCGTGTGGTTGACCCCCAGTCAACAGGCCCAGCAGCCTGAATCCAGCCAGTGCAAACCCCAGCGCTGGGTCTAACCTGTGTAACGGCACCAATTTTGCTGATCAGAAGCCGGGGCAGTCGCGTCAGGATTGGACTCCCCATTCTGGAGTTTGCACCGCTCGCCGCTGGAACTCATGTTGCCTGAGTACAATCCTAAAACTTTATTTTGCAACCCAGCAAAATGCCACAGAAACCAAATGTGTCTGAGTTTGGGGTGATGTTTTTAAAAGGATGCACAAAACAGCTGGAATACTTCCTCTTGGCGGGAGTATTACACGAGAAGAAGAACAGTATTTAATGTGTAAAGAAGCTTTCGGGACATTTAAGGGTAAAATCAAGTAGGTCAAATTTTGCCTGAAGAAAAATCCTACTGTACATATATACTGTAATATAGTGCAGCATAGCATCATAGTTACAAGGTTATATCGTATGAATTCTGATTGTAAAATCCGTTCACAGCTGCCTCAATATAACAAATCAATATTCAAAATGATCATTATGAATATTTTGCCCATATATAATTGTAGGATTTGGATCAGTATTGCACAAGCAGCTGCAAAACAGCTGTTCTTTTTCAGCTGCCAGTTGTAGTTGGCTGCTTTCATCCTGTTATTCTTACCTTAAAATGCTTCACCAGCCTGTTCAATGCTTCACATTCTTCCATTAGGAAAGACCTAGAGAAGGATAGATAGACCGACAGAGAGACAGACGGATAGAAAGAAAGATGTTGATCATTAATACTCCAGTTGTTTTTCATTAAAAAGAAAAGATTGAGCCAAAAAAGTGGAAACTGTGCATTTGATAGTCACAGCACACACACACAGCCGAACACCTTCGTTAAAAGCTCAGGGCTTATTGTCACAATGGCTCTGATTTGTTTGGTTACGCAGTAAAAATGATTCCACATAATTTAAAATAATTATTGTGTCATTATATAGCCTATGAGTATGATCAACTCGAAGGGCAGCAATGTGAAATTTGAAAAATGGTACAGGTTTGTGCAGTGGTTGAATCTGACAAGTACAGCCTCCGGTGGAGAGGCACACTTTGCTCCATAGATCAGCAGAAGGGAACAACCTCATCACATAAAAGAGTCAGTGGCAACAGCATAGGTGCACTTGTGTGCTCAGAGTTCATCCTCTACAGTTTTCTTTAAGGACACTTAGGATACAGTGTCCTATTTTTCCTTCCCCTCTCTCTCTCCCTCCTCACACTTTCTCCGGTTACATAACCATCGTAGACTTTATTCACTTCTTACAAATGAAAAAGAAACTTCTGCCTGCTCGCTCTGGGATCCTTTTTTTCTGACAATGGGGCTTTTTGTTCTGGTCGAGTCAGAAAATGAGAAAGAGAGGGAGAAAGAGGGAGAGAAAGAGGGCGAGAGAAACAGAGGGGGAGAGAGAGGGAGGGGGCTCTCTTCCAAGGTATCCCCAGTGACCGTGTTGCCTTGTGGGCCTCAAAAGTAAGGGATGGAGTGTGAAGGAGGGAGGGAAGCGACAGAATCCACCAAGGAGAGTTGGGGGGGGGGGATAGGAAAATGAGAGAGCCTCGAGAAACTCACTTACAGACTCACAGAGCACATTTTAATTATATCATTTAAACAACGGAATCTACCCCACATAACATAACACACACACACACAATCTGCACGACAGGCCAGACAAGGCATGTTTTGTTGTATTGAACCAGTGTATCGTGTTGTTTACTCAGCATGTATACACTGACTATCCTGCTGTAATGCAGGTTCATCCTCTATGCTGGTTGTTCAGGACCACCCAGGGAGTCCCATTCTGATTCAACAAAATGATGTTACATAAAAGCATGTTTCGTTTTTTGCTTTTTCCTATTTTCTTATGAAAAACTGGATAGACCTCTAGAGGAAGAATCACTCACATAACCATTGAGGGGTTGCAGGCAGTCATAGCTGTGCTTTAAAGGGGGTCACAAGTTGTGCTAGATGTAAAGCTTATTTCAGTTATATAATTCAGGCTGTATTTGGTCGATAAGTAATAAGAAACTGCAGTACAGAACTGCCAAACTGGGTTTGAGGTAATGTAGTCACAAGCCACAAAGGTGAGGACTGCTCTGTGCAGCTTACCTGAGGCGGTCCACCACCTGGTCAATGTCAGAGACATTCAGCTTGTCTCTCATTGCCTCAATCTCGTCTTCAGCGGTGGACTGGACAGAACAGCGAGAGCTCGGTCTGAAGGAGAGGAGATGCAAAAAGACAGAAAAGAGAGGACGCGTGATGTAAGGCACTGTGTCGTTTCGTAAAATATTCAAGTTCTGTTGTAGTAGAGTTACTGACCTGCTTCCATTGTCAGTATCTCCAGGGTTGGTACAGTTTCTGGAACAGCTGTCAAGGTAACTCAGGGCATAGTCCACCGTCTCAGGTTTGTACCGAAACAAGAGCTCCTCAGCAACTCTATAGCAACAACAGACGTTTATGTGAGTTTGACTTTTGATTCTTTTACAGCAAATATACATTTGATCTCAATGTCTGTCTTATATTCTTGTTTCCAATGTTTGTAATGTATATTATCTATTTTGTTATTTCACCTTTATCATCTCTATCTTAGATTCCAGTTGTTTTACCGTTTGTACTGCCAGTCCCCTGTCAAGCACTTTGAATTGCACTAACATCGTCTGCAAACTGCTTCACAAATAACATTTGAGTGATTGATTGATTGCCTGACGTACAGCCTGAACAAAGGTTTCTTTCTTTATGCATGATGATCTGCCGGTGATTTCAGTCCCATGAAGATAGTAAAACGTGCATTTACTAAAACTCTATAATCAGAGCGTGGCTCATTTTACAATCTATACAATGATTATCTTTTTTCAAGGAAGGGAAATATAAAAAGCAGCAGCATTATATTTTCTGAATGATCCCTGGGAGAAAAAGAAACAAGCAGATGGTGTCGGCTGCAGCAGACGGGGTGACAGCCTGGTCAGTCCGGCTTCACTTTATAGTCCCTATGTGAGGGAAAATGAATCTTTTTAGCCACTCAGACAATGCAATGGAGGTGTGGGTGTGAATGTGCGTGGATGGCTGAGGCATGAGGACCACACAGGAGGAGGCCAAAAACATAAATCAGTGTGTTGACTTTTACAAGGTACACACCCATCTTCATACGCACGAATGGTTCAAGATCTGGAATGTGGATGAGAGCTAGTTCACCCTTTACCGGTTGGTGTGGCTCGAAGCAAATGGGTTGGTTGGTGTTCTTGGCTGGTGAATTACGTTAAAAATCATCCACATACATACACACTCTCAAACAAACAATTTCCAGAGTAGGCGAGAGAGAAAGATGCTGGTCTCCATCTTAGCAATAATTTCTCAATTTTCATGCCCACGAAGCGCATTAAATCGAACTCACAGAGGGCTGTGGAGCACACACAACATCAAGCACAGCAGCCTACCATGCAGCACGGTCTACAAGTATACCAAAGGCAACTTCAAAGAGGGAAAGCGATTTGTGCTGGCACAATCTGTATTTGGTAGAGTGCCCATACAGCCAATAACAATGCACGATTGTTTTGTAATCTATTTCCATCCCGGCCGCAGCACTTTACAAGAGTGACTTGAGATGTGTAAGCTAGTGTAGGACTCAGTTCAGGTCATGCTCAGCGACACTTTAATAAGACACAGTGATGTTTTGGGCGTTGGGCCTGTGGCGTTACAGATATTAGATTGTCAGCTAAAACATCAGGCTGTGATGTCATCTTGACTTGTAAAAAAAAAAAAGCTGTAAATACTGAGCTGTCATAATAAGCACCGGAGATACATTATATATTTCTTTTGATGCATGGAATGCATGCATGAATTCTGCAGGGGGCTACACTGTAGAATAATGTTGCTTTCAGTAAACACACACACAGCAACGCTTCAACTGTTTGTGCTCTCGGGATGGCTGTCGGTCGGTCCGCCACTTTGCTGTAAACCGATCAGCAATGCACAAATGTGTGAGACCAGCGGTTCCAACCGAGGACAGGAGAGGATGGCATGAACAAAATAAGCGCTCGCTGACACACAAACACAAAAAAACACGCACTAAAGAGTTGGCCTGCAGCCAACAGATTAACGACGCACAAAATCACAACAAAAAGGAAGTCGAACTAATTGACAGGCAATTTGGTTTGTCACAAAAAGCAGAGAACAACACTTCTTATGTTGTGTTTTTCCCTAAAAGGCCTCAACAAAACCTGAGCGGTGGGAAACATTCCTGGCAGCATGGTTGCTGGGAGAGTTACGAGCTCTACAGACTCTCACACTTCACGTCACAAACACACACATAGGCCTTTAAATTGCAATGTAAGACTGTGTCACTAACCAACATTATCCTGCCACAGACATTCTTCAGAGTATCTTAATACATGTCATTTAATTGCCAAATGCTAGAAGCTCATCTCTGACAGGAGCTGTACGATTAGCTGTCGAAATTAAAAACCAAACAGCAATTAGAAAGTTTTATCATGACCTCTTGCGGAGCTTATAACTCCCTAATGTGCTTCATAAAAAGCAGACACGCACGGCGTACTAAGCTTCATTGCGATCTCCCTGTGAGCACTTCTCTTACAAACAACTGAATAAAGGTCGCTTTTACACATTTTTAAACACTTTACAATTTTAAGATGAGTATTTAGCTTCCAGTTTAAGGTAAAAAACCCATATATTTAATCCAATAAAGCCAGCAGCGCCTGGGCCTTTAAACTCTATGTTTGTTGGCATTTGGTGTGGAATGCATTGGAAGTCTCCCTCCTATAATTGTCCCATTGTTCCACAATTCCCAAACCAGTTTGCAACATCCCTACGCCAAAAACCTTTGTTCCTCTGCTTTCCATCTCATTTGTAACTGACGTGGGAACACAATATAGCGTTTTATGGCACTCTTTGTTGAGTGACAAATGACGATGAGAGTGTGAGAGCAAGGTCTTAACCTACTTATTCATACCATGTCTTGGCTGGTGAACAAAGTATGATTTAGTTGATTTATGGCCAGGACTGTGAAAACCTCACACTAAAAAATGAGATCGTGAGAGAAATTGCATTTATTGAACATTAGAAGAATAAATCATACAAATGTACACTTCACCTGCCACATCAAGCCGGCTGTCAAATGTTTTAATTTGAATTCAAACAGTATATTTTCTGATGACATGGTTCAAAAGTGTAATTTCTTATCAGCCGTCATCAAGGTCAATTCATAGGCATACATTATTTCTTTCACTAATACACTAATAATGCACAGTGGAGTAGATACGTGTGTGTGTGAGCTCTTAACCTACCGTCCCTCCCTGCTGACTCTCTCTCTGAGAGTCTGCAGTAGCAGCTTGACCTCGGCTCTCACCAGCTCTTTGACTGCAGGGGGGTCGGGCAGAGGGGAGGCCCGCTGACGTGGGAGCGGGGTCCCTGCTCTGCTGCTGCTGCCGTTTCCTTGCTGGTTCTCTTGCCACATCTTGTGCCACATCTCCGCCTGCAAATATTATTGTTATGACGAGTGAGGGGGGATTATGCATACAATAATGGATCATACTAACAGGATAGTTACGAGATGTGCTTTACAGACTTCTGTCAGTCCAGGTGACTCATTCACAGCTGACAGTTTATGATCCTGCACCATAATGATAAATGAAAACATTTTCAAAGCAGAGTGGACAGTCCAACTGCGATATGCTGCAAGCAGTGATGCAGACATCCGTCATCCAGCGGCTCTCCTGACAGCCTCCCTGACTTGGGGTGATAGCAGGACTTTTCATGTCTCGGGGAAGGCGGTGGAGGATGATCTTATTGCTTTTAGAGCATCAGTGAGTCCAAAATATGCTCCGTGAAAAGGAAATGATGCTGTGCGTCTCGGTGCATTCTCAGCAGTGTGGGTAAGTGCAGGATTCTCCAACGTAAATTGAAGACTACACTGTTTGTATGAACAGGATTAAGAAGGATTGTTGACTAAGTTACCTGTAAAGGTATCCTGGCCTGATATCCTGGAATGGGCTGTATTCTGCTTTTATTTTGTCAAAGAAAAAAGGCCAGCGTGAATGCATCCATCATTAGTTAAACCATTGAAAATGGTGAAAATAAATGAGATGAAAATATCAATGATGAAAACATGAATGAAAATGTAAATTTTTCTCATCACTTTTTGTAAGTGAAAACATCCTCAGAGCCTAAAATCTGGGTGAAACTTTCTTTTAACCGATACATTTTGGTGAAAATCTGTAAATCTGAAAAAAAACAGCCACATTCTCCTACATTACTGTTGTTACGCCATATCATGCTTACACTATGTCCCACCATGTTAACGTGCTATCCCACTATATTACGTCTGCAGTTGTAGAACACGTCGCTACATGTGGCACACACTGAGCATGGTGAACTTGGGCCATGTGAACACACAAACATCCCTGTCTGCTGCAGGACCAGGCAGCTTTTCAGTCCTTGTAATCTTGCTCCAGTAGGATAATCACTGCAGATCAAAGAAGTGGAAATGTGGAAAAGGTCAGTCTCTACGCCTGACTTCCTCTTTGAGCCGGTAGAAGGGCTGAGCACTCAGGACTGTACAATATGTTTACTTTTTGCACTCAGCAGCTTGTTTTTCTGCATCTTCACACAAATCTGTGGTCAAAAAAACATGCCCATAATTAACCACAATGCAACAGCAAAAGGATGACTTGTAAAAAAAATGAAAAACAAAACAATTAAAAATGTTAACATTCTGTGTGTGAATGCTTGTGTGCACACACATGTCTCAGTGAAGTCTGGATACCATTAAGACCTCCACACCTGTTGCATTTCTGTCATGTTGCAGTCGAAAACTTCAAAGGAATACACTGGAGGATACACAACACGCCACTTCCGGTCTTTGCATGTGTGCCTATGTGTGCACACGTCCACTCACATACCAGCATTCACGCAGCGTGTTGCACACACACACACACACACACACACACACACACACACACACACACACACACAAACACACACACACACACAACCCTTTTCATTCACACTGTCTGTCTTTAGGTGTTGGGGTTTTTATGTCATGCCCCCCCCCCCCCCCCACACACACACACATACACACTCCCTCTGCTGTGAGACTGTTTATCTCATCCAGGAGCTATTTTAAAGAGGAGCTGTTTAAATCTGTCAGTTAAAAATAACCTACTAGAGGTTATTGTGTTGAATTATTCAAATTGGGTTTTAGAATACATTTAACTTTAAGTACCTCATCTTCATTCAGTAGAGAGAACGTAGTGAGAGTGTAGAGGGAGGTACAGAGAGATTGGCCTTGTAGAGAGACTTGAAAAGAGAGGCGAACGTTCCCTCTGATCGAACCGCCGGAGACAAAGGAGACCTTGATGGCGGGAGGAATGGTGGTGTTGAGGAATGGAGGATTCGCCTGCAGATCAACTATTACTTTTCACAGTGGCTCACTGAGGGATGGAATTCATTACATGGCTGAAGGAGAAATAGACAGGGACAGAAGAGGGATACAATAGGAAGACATAGAGACAAGCAGACGCAGACATACAAAAAAAAAGAGGAAAGGGAAAGATCCACCCTGCAGTATTTGCAATAACTGAAGAAAACCTGCTCGCACTGGTGGAGTTGAATGAGGCGCTCTGTGCTTTGTTTTTTGTTTTGCTGAGACATTTCTTAAAGCTCTCAGCGTAAGTCTTTCTTTCCATCTGAGGGCTTCAAAGCCAGTCACTGAACTGAACTGCAGGTGAGAAAACATCAGAGAAATATTGAAAGTCACACACATGCACACCACACATCTATTTCCTCGATGCAGATAGATACACAATCGAGTCAAAGAATATGTGTTGCTAACGGTCTTACCAACAGCTGAGGATTAGCCTCTTTAACCCTGTTATACAGACCCCTGACTCACTAAGCTTGCTGGGCCTCTTTTTATACGTGTGTGTGTGTGTGTGTGTGTGTGTGTGTGTGTGTGGGTGCAGATGATATTGTGTCTAAATGAGCTGAATTACTCTGCATCATTCTGGCTTGATTTTTTGGTTGAATAGTGCTTTAAATGCAGTTTTGCTTTTATGTAAAAAAGACATTTCATTTCATAATTTATTTGTGAATGAAATATGAGTGTATGAGGGTGTGTGCATGCCGGTGTGTGTGTGTGCATGCCAGTGTGTGTGTGTGCATGCCGGTGTGTGTGTGTGTGTGTGTTTGTGTGAAAAGAAGGGCATCTTCCATGCCTCCATGTAAAAAGTGTTTTGTAGTTGTCACATGTGATTTTTAAATGTTAACTGTCATAAAAATACCATGTGGTCAGTGTCTTCATGCCACAGCTTGAGAGCTGAGACAGATTTTGACAGACATGTTTTTCTGCAAACAGCGACTGGCCTGATGGTTCACTGCAGGCTGATAACATCTACAGTTGGGGAGATTTAAATACTGAACACACGGAAGAGAAAACGGTAGAAGATGGCTGAAGGTAGGAGAGTGGAAAGGCAAAGATGACAGACGGACAGAGGGAGAGCGATAGGTTGAATAGAACAGGGGTCTTTAACTTGTTGGGGCCAGTGACGCTTAGAGGGGAGAACATTTTCCATTTGCACTCTTAGAAGCCATTGGGACTATTTGTACTATAAAACGTTCCAACCTAAATACTTCAGACCTATTTCAGTGATAAACAGAAACACATTTCAATTTGAATCATGTGAAAGTAGGATGAGATAATCCTTTATTAGTCCCGCAGCGGAGAGATTTGCAATGTAAAAATGTAAGTTCTTTGATTTACTGGTTTGTTATAAGTCTAGCGACTCTTTTATGTGAATTTCTTTGCTGTTTTTTTGTTGTTTTTAACTTTTTTCTGTTTTTTAAGTCTGTCATCTGTGTTTTTGTGTGGTTTTCATATACGCTGCCATCTTCACCAGGACCCCCTTGTAAAAGAGAATTTCAATTGGGTTATCCTGGCTGAATAACGGTTAAATAAATAAAATAAAATAAATGTTATTAAATGTAAATACCATTTATATACATGAAAACAGAGGGTGACTATCTTCAAATTGCATTTGAACACAACTTGACAGCTTTTAGAGCAGGGGTCACATCAGCGTCACGGTCGGCCTCAAAGGGCCGGTTGTAAATGTAAGACTGTGTAAATGTAACTACTCCTAACATATTGGTAAATAACTGTCTCTGCATTTGATTGTTGTTTATTCAAGTGTAAAAATATTGTACATGCAGTTATATAAATGTAAACATATATTTAAGCACATTTCTGTTATTATAACTTAAATCCTTTTAATTTAGGGTTAAGAAACCCACATTACTCTATCAAAGCTCAAACTATTAAAGAAAATAGCAAAGACAAATATCAAACACAAGTTATTATAATAACTTTGTTCAAAGCTTAAAATCCTTTCAAGGGTGCGTTTGCACAATCCGACATGAAGTATTTCATGTGTTTTTAAAGCCACGTTTGAAGTAGTCTTCAATGTACTCTCAATACATTTCCATTTCAAGTGTACAGTAACCAGCCAAAGAGCTGCTTCTGTGTTTAAGTGTCTCATCATTATGTCTTTCTATCATAGTTTTGACTTTCTATCTCGGAATTATGACTTTCTATCATAGTTATGACTTTCTATCTCATAACTTCGACTTTCTATCTCATAATTTCGACGATGGGGATATTTTTATTATCAAGTCTAACTTAAAAAAAGATTTTTTTCTTGTGCTGGCGGATTCGCGGGCCACATAAAATGACGTTTTAGAGCCAATTCTATAATTTTTCAGCAAATTCTTTTGTAGATCCCCTGACAGAGTACCACGGACCCCACTTTTAGAACCACTGGTATAAAATACACAGTTTGAGAAAGAAAACAGCAAATACAGAGATTTTCATACCCGACAAAAAGTGCTGATTAGAGGAATTATTTGTCTGTGTGAAATCTACAGCTACAGACTTGGTCTTAAGTGCACATGGAATGGCCTCTCTTATGTAATTCAGCTTTCAGAATGTTCCCTCAGTAGACCAGGCTGCCTTTCCTCACATTTAGGTAAACCACTGAGTCCCTTTCAATGTGCTGTAATGATTTGAGTTTCATTTAGAGCTGAAATGATTCGTTGAACAATCAATCAGTTGATTGACACGCAACAGTTTCGATAAAACTTACGTTTATTCATTTCGGTTATTTGTCTCTTATTTATATCACTGTACAGTTAATTCAATATCTTCAGGTTTTGGATTGATGATTGGACAAAACATTCGATGACGTGACTTCGGGCTCTTGGAACCTGTGATGGCCATTTTTCACCAACCTAAATTCTTTGGTCAGGAATGTTTGGGTGAGCAATGTTTTGATTCACCCTGAAACTGAGCTGAAAAGGAAATGCTCGTATATGGTGTGGTTGTATTCTTGTGTGATGCTACCAGCATCTCTGAATGCTTTAACGAATAAAACATGAAAAGTGAAACAATGGCTCAACCCGCTGAATCTGAAGAGGAACGTTCCAACTAAAAGGCATGTATGTCAAATGTAGCGCGACATTCGAACAAATCAGACATATTGCAGGCAACACTCACCTCAGTGTGCAACTCTGAGTACACGTCAACCAGAGAGGAGCCCAGTGCCGTTTGGATCTTCGGCAGATCTGATCCAGGAACATGTTCAGTGATCAGGCTCCACAGGGACTGGCCAGGGCTCCAGAGCTGGGTTCCATCCAGAGACTGCATGGGAATAGTAATCTAGGAGTGAAGGAACAGAGATAAACTGCGGTGGTAAAATGCAACTGTACACTTGCTGAAATACTGTAAGTACAATTTTGAGGTATGTATACTTCACTTGAGTATTATCCTTTCATTCCACTTTATATTTCTACTTCACCGCCCGCATTTCAAAAGGTAAATATTGTACTTTTTACCCCACTGCGGACTGTGTAGCCTCTGCACCTTCAGCTAATTAAGTAACGTTTTGCCTGCAGGATATTAACTTGTAATTGAGTATTTCTGTAGAGTAACGTCAGCTGAATGCTTCTCCCACCACTGAAACAATGATTGAGGGGTATGAAACTGCTCCTTGTTGGAATAAAACCTGAATTAACTTCCTTAGGTTCCTCTTGCTCTGTCTGTTGTTCGCTAACGATCAAGACTGAACATAACCGAATATTTCACAAGCACGACGTGTTGACATAGTTTATTTCTAACACTAACGATTAAATGATAAAAAACCGTTTGTGAAAAACACGTGGACCTTTTATCAGATGTATTTTCTATGTTGCTAAAGAGGAAAACAAAACGCTCACCTCGACTTGGAGCTCGCAAAGTTGTGGTATCCAGGGTAAACATTCCAGTTGCTACAGGGAGATATCGCGAGATCTGTCAGCAGTTGGGCTCTCTGCCTCTACCCCGTTTGTTGTTGGGTTCTTTTGGCTTTTTGCAAAAACGGGAAGTGACACACTGTAACAAATGACCTATAAATACCACATTCTATGCTTGGTAGACTCCAGTAATTGCACATAATGTGCACAATAGATCGCCTGTGCTCTAGTAAAAGTCTGTAATAGGCCTAATGTTAAATTGGGGGAGGGACAGACATCTGCTGGCACTCGGGTATGAGAGGCAGTGAATATAACTTTCCCTCTTCATGCCCCCCCCCCCCCCAACCCAACCTCCGCCCCCTTCTGGGCTCCTTACGGAAGTGTGCGCAGCCCCAGTAGTGCGGAAAGAGGACTGAGGTAACGCCTAGGATCCAGTAACAATGTAACACTTTTGGGTAACCTGTCGACCAAATACGAACTTTTAATTTTGAGCAAGGTGAATCAAATTTGTCATCATGCTTTTCACTGAGCGCCCTTCCTTGGAGCGGAGTTTACGCACGGCAGTTTTGGCACTACTGCTTTGCGCGCAGGCCGGCTTTGGCTTCTCAGTCGCCGGACAGCAGGAAGGCACCTGCGAGGCCAACGGCAGCATATACTTCTTGGGGGAATGGTATTTTCTGGACTCCGATCACTGCACCCAATGTGAATGCACCACTGAGGGCTCCGCGTGTTCCCGCACAGAGTGCACATCTCTCCCGGCTGCGTGCATCCATGTCAGCCACTACCCCACCGACTGCTGCCCCAGGTGCGAAAAGATCGGGTGTGAGTACCGAGGAGTGGTGTACGAGCTGGGGCAGAACTTCCAGGTAAGACTGAAAACTCTGACACCGATAAGCTTGCAAAGATGGGGATGGCCTGTTGATGTCTTCCAGGAGGGATGGGGACGGCATGGACCCATAGGTATCGATCATCTTATTACAGGGCCTTATATATTTTGAGAAAAATATCTACATAGTGTAGCTACATAGACGTGTTGCCCATTTTAGAGGTCAGCTCTCAAGAAAAATCGAAGGGATTAGAGAGATAATACATTTCATTGTTTCTAACTCTTCTCTAGTTTTTGCTCTTTATTAATTCAACAGATAGTTTTTACTTCATCAGGTATCTAAAATGCAGAAGAAGAAGAAGCTAAATCACTCTTTCGCTGTTTCACTGCGGCCGTGACGGGGTTATGAGCAGACACTGTTTACGGTCACAAGTCAAAAAGGTTGGAAACTACTTATAGAATAGTTTTGCTGTTGTCCGTTATTGATCTTACCTTTCATTAAAGCTAAGCGTATTTAGTTTTCTAAGGGTAGAGTACACAAATACAGCAGTATGTTTTCAAAAAGAGGCCGATTGCCAATACGTCCAAAATTGCCTGTCTGCACAAATTAATCTTGAAGATATTACTGCAGTGTTTGTGAAGGCTTGAGTGACATACTGATTTCATTTTTTGTTGTTGTAGAAATGGTTTCAATGTCACTGCAAATGTTAGGCTCTCTGTGCAGAATAGGACTCATGTCCAACTGTTGTGATGTTAAAGGAAAACCACAAAGTATTAAAATGAACAACATGGACACCACGTTGAACAGCCCAGAGGATTTTCAGGTTTTTTGTTGTTGCAGAAAGCTTTAGATAATGTGCAGTAGACCCAGATTAGCTATTGCACATATATCACAAAAACAAAAGGTAATACTGTATACGTGTGAACCTTAAGTCTCTTGGTCTGTTTCATTCAGGTATCCCCCTGTTCTGTACTGCTGTTGCCTATTATCCAAATGTATAACTATGCACAATATGATGAAACTAAAACCCATAAAACAGTTTGCCTAAGCTCGTGTGTTATAATAATAAAGTAATCATAATAAGTAGCCGCTTATATACATATTATTTTTCAGCGTATTTCCTTCTAAAGCTTCTGGAACCATAGACTGTATTTCTGAGCCGATGAATCACAGTCTGGTATGCCGGTATGTAACTTGAGAATACAGCCGGGAATTGGAGGTAAATAGCGCCCCCTTTTGAGATGGCATGAAGAGGGCTTGGTGAGAGGCGCTGGTCAGAAATAACATCCATATCAACCGTCATACTGTGTGTGTGTGTGTGTGTGTGTGTGTGTTTTCCCAGCCATCAGAATGTGAGCAGTGCACTTGTGACAATGATGGCATCGCCCGCTGTCTGGTTGCAGATTGTGCCCCTCCGCCATGCGTCAACCCCGTCTACCAGGCTGGGAAATGCTGCCCTGAATGCAGGGAGGGTATGTTGAAAATAGCAGAAAAACTGTAAATGTAGAACGTGCCTCTCAGAGATGCCACGGGAAATTCATCTTCTCCGTATGAACGCCACGATCAAATTATAATGCATTTGATCATTTGCATGCAAGGATGAGTGTGTATGCACTTGACCTGATGTGCTTCCCTGTTTGTCAAGTCTGTTCAACTGCAGTTACACTTCCAGTGTTGCTCATCTCCCTCCAGGTCCTAACTGCTACGTCGATGCATCACGTAACCAGGTGATCCCTGCAGGAGAGCCCTTCTGGGTCGACTCCTGCACCAAGTGTCGTTGTCACGATGGTCAGGACGCCGGCTACTGGGAGGGAAACCGTCTCGCCACCTGTTCCCGCCTCAAAAGCTGTACTCCAGAACAACCATCCACCAAGAAAAACTGATTCACTCTGTCAGCAGAGAACCAGCCGTTACCCTAAAATACACAATCCCTGATGGCTGAGATTCCTTCCATCTCTAAGAACATGCTGAACCCGCCCGTGCAGCTTTTATCCAAGGTTTCTGTAACACTGATACGACTGACTTTGGTGGACAAGGCTGGCCCACCAACAGGCCTCGGCTGCATATTGCAAACACGGTCTAAACTCAAGGCGAAGTTACAGCCTTCAGATCCAGGTTCTCTGCATGCCAGTGGGTTTCTAGCAATTTGATTATAATCCAACTTTCTGGTTCTGCCACATAGACAGCCTCTTAGTCAATAACATCTTCATTAATTTAGTTAAAATCGTGGTCCATGGCGCAAAATTAGTTTGGTCAAATAACCACAAACTAACACCTTGCGGCCAGGTACACGATGCATAGTGGGTGGTTGGTGGAAGATCCATATACCCCCTAATACCTTAATCCGGCTTTACTTACATGTAACAAAGACTGGATAAGACCTAATCCTGCTATAGCTAAAAAGATGAATTGTAGTCCTTGAAAACCACTGAAAACAGTGAATTTATGAAGGACAAATTGATTAAAACTCTCCATTCAGTAATATGGACTGCGGTGATGTAAATATAAGATGTTTGATTTACAGGGCCTTAATCCCTAAACATACTGTAATGTCCGTACTCCTACTGAAAACATCATAATCAAACATATCTGACAGGAGCTATAACAAACCAACACCCTTGAAAGGTGACCACACTCCAGATATTGACCCTTTTATGTTTTATCTGCCTGTCCACGGTTTCTTCAAAATTGTTTTGAAAGAGGGAGACTATTGCTTTTATAGAAGCAAGTTACCCAGGAGGCATATTTTTAATTTCCAGACCCCTGCTTTGGGAAACAACTGGCAACACAACAAAGCCAATGAGATTATTGGATGATAAGGAATCGTAATTGACCTGTCACGGGTTGATGCACCAGCCAAATGTATGCACAGCTGTGATGCAATTTCGACGAGGAAACGGCTCAGCGAAGTAATTAACAATTTATAACTGTCCTGTAAACTCTGCAGTTCAATATCCAGGCTAATTGAAATATAACGTACGAGATATGGTCTAACATATGACTGTACAGTAGTTTTAGACGAGCGATGTTTGAAAAGAAGGGTTATTGGTGCATGTTAACTGTAGAGCAGGAAAAACAATGTGTAATGAACCGCTTTATCCATTTTTCACTGGAAATAATGCGTAGCCTTAATTAAAATCAGCCCTCCTCGTTATCGCCACCGTTATCGAAGTGTACAGTTGTCATCAGTCTATGATGCAAAACAAGTGTGTTGTCATTTTATATCTGCAGAAGATCTTTCTCCTCTTTTATTTGTCATCTACCGCTTTAATCTTGAGGGACCTTTGAATGAAAACCAAAAATAATCTTGTCTTGTTTCATGTTCATGTGCAGTGTTGAAGCCTGTAATGGCATTTACTCCCAAGCTGCTGCTGTATATCACTACAACTGACGCGTTTCACTGACTTGAATCGCCACGAAAAGCTTCTTTATGCAAGGTTTGGGATTAAGTTGAAACTTTTAGGGTTATTAACACCTTTAAAATCGAATTTCATCAGGAGACTTTATGAATAACTATGCTCTTTCTGTATTCACATTTTTGTGGCGGGAGTAGTATTCAACAGTATTCAGAATAAGAATATTGAACGTAACTGAAGGCCGTTCTTCTATAGTTATGCTCTTAATTACCGAATAAACAGAAAGAATAGTTTGACATTATTGTGTGCATTCTTGCTGAGAGTTAAATGAGAAGATGGACTACACTCTCATGTCTGTTCGGGAAATATCAGGTTAGCTTAGCATAAAGACTGGAAACAGCTAGCCTGCCTCTTGTTAAAGGTAACACAATCAGCCATATTCCCTGCACAGATATGGTGTCAATCTTCTCACTTAACTCTCAGCAAAAAACGCCCAAGCTGTCAAGCCACTCTTTTAAGTGGAGTTTAAATGTACTGCCTACAATAAAAGGGAACTAATATGAATCACACCCATGAATCACGGAGTGTGTTATGCTGGTAATGTACCCCGGCATCTTTTAAAATATTCCAAATTAAAACACCTTTCCATGTTCATTAAAAATGTCTTTGTGTTAACGCCTGAGTTACATCATTTTACTTTCATGAAACAAGTTGCTGTTTTGTGAGCGGTTTGGCTCTGAGAGGACACCGTCCTCATTTCACTGCAGAGCAAAAACTAAATGTAAAGACTGAAAGAAGAAAGTAAAGGAGACAAAGCTTTACTTTGTAGCATGAAAGAGGAGGAAATGAAAGGCGGCGTAAGTAAAGCCGAAGGTAATCCAAACGGGGGTTTGGAATCTTAGTCCACTAAGTCACACGGAAACAACAGTGACAGGTTTATGTGCTCTCATGGCAACAGGACAGGACTGGTTCTGGGATTACCTTAATATGCAGATAAAAACGAATTATGAAGGTTTAATTCATTCACCAGAGTTTGAGTGTCTTCTTTAGTAACCTGGGATAAAAAAAACACATGTGCACACACAGCAAGCAACTGACAACACCACCATACAATCTTTAACCATCAGATTTATTGATTGTATAGAAAAAGTAGGTTTGATATGACGTAATGCATTCTATATAAGATATAACATTTTCAACATTCAATGTACAAAAAAAAACATAGCTATAGATACAGTAAACCGTTTTTAAAAATGCCCACAGGCCTGAAAGTCCTCTCTGCTTTGCAGCAACAAATTGTATTTGAAAAAGCGTTTCCAAATACTTCACCACCTGAGGTGTGCCTGACAACTGGAACCGCTTCAAAAGTCAAGAGTCCGTTAAGAAACATCAAGCGCTCCTCGTGGTTCTTCTTCTTCTCAAGTAAAGGAAATGTTTCAAATACTATTTTTGCTGACGTTTCTGTTGCTGATCTGTAACATCTGTACGTTGCTGTTTGTACACACGGGGGCCTCTCTTGCTATTTCCTTCATTGTTTCCGGTAACTGTCACTCCTCAGCTTTCCTGACTGACCTCATTAAGGGTTGCCTGTCATTTGTCAGAGTAATGAAGCTCGAAAATGATCTTAATTTCAAAGTTCAATTTACTCATCGTGAGGAGTACGACTCAGCCTGTGAAAACAGCTGTACAAGGTATTCTGTGCAGGGACAGGAGCAAAAAAAAGAAACCAGGTCTTCAGCTTGGCCTTGAGACAGCTTGCTTTATGAACTGGAGGCTTGGGCATAGAGAGTGAGCATTTAGTAGGAGGAGGGAGTCTAATGCTTGTTCAGTATTTTTCCACATTTGAACAAAACGGTGCTATAGTTGGCAATTTTGTCCTAAATTTACCCAGAAATCACGAATTAATTTCTTTAACGTGTAGATTGGAAAATCCGGTTTCTCAATAGAGTAACTCGATTCTCACGGCTGCACGCAACATCATTTGAAGCCCTGTGATTGGATGTTTTCTGCCAAAATGCACTTGGGATCGGACATTTTCTAACACATCTTTTGCTTCTTCAGTTTCATGCCCATCCAAGTCTATGAGGAAAATGAATGACACTTTTACACCCAATATATTTCGCTTCTCCAACTTTATGAACTCTATGAAATGCACTGTCTAGCTGCATCATGGGAAATGTAGGATCCAGTGTTTTTGGATCTTGTCCCGTTCTCTTTTGTCAAAAGTCACCCAACTCCATGAAAGTAAAGCACTAAATCACTCGTGCCTGAACACTGTGAGAATGGGAAAAAACAAAGCTGTCATTTTGGTTGCTGTGTGCTGATTACAACGATTCCAAATAAACAGGTGAATTATGGAGGAAAACTATGAAAAAATGTGAATCCAACACTTACAAAATGTTGTCACGTCACATCCCACTTGAAAACAATGACTTTGAAGCGGGACAAGTGGTTTGCTTTAAACAGTAGGGATTGTATTGACCTCTCCATAGATCGACTGCCCACTGAGGACACTTAAACTCACCAGGAGAGTATCAAGAGTGGGTGAAAAGGAGACTCGGATAAAGTTGGGGAGAGATTGAGACGCAGCAGGTTTCATGAATGGGGATGTGTACTGAGATAGAAAAATAAAGATACAGCAAGTGGCACAGATTCAGATATCTATTGAAAGAAGAAGCACCCTTGTGAGACACAGCTGTGCCTACAGTAGGCCCACTACAAAGCACAGCAGAAGACCATTCACACATACAGCGCGGACTGGAAGAGTGAGAAGGGGAAAGGCAATGAAAGGCGAGATAATGCAAAGAAAAAGGGGAAGGGTGTGAATGAGTGTGTGTGTGTGTGTGTGTGTGTGTGTGTGAGAGAGAGAGGTGTAATCAGACCTCCCAACAGTCTTCAGATGAAGATCACGAAGACCCAAGATCCACAGATGGAAACATTTGGGCCTTTTTGCCTCAAGGCTGACCACAGAGGAGGCCAACAATGCACAATTTATCCCAAAATAAAAGCCCCAAATCGTTCAGAGTGGGAGAAAATTGGCAACAAAATTGCAGTTAAAGCATTGGACACAATTGGTCTGTTTAAAAGATATGTGGAAATATATTTTACATGTTTTTCTTTTTTTAATATATTTAAATTTCTAAAAAATCATTTCTGTATTACCCATCTTAAAACGCACATCTTCTCACAGACATTGATTTTACTCCCTAAAATGACCTTCACATAAAAAATAACCTCAGTATGGATGAAGTCTGAAGGCATCAGTTTGGTGTTTAGGCGTCGAAAGTGGAGACAAGAAAAAATGTCTGTTCTCTTTTCACACAGGGAAAGTTGTGAAACTCATACGAGACTGAAACAGTTTTGGAAATTAGCAACAAATGTGTCCATCAGTTATGTAAAAAGTGTGATAAAATACATTTAAATACAGAAGTGACCGCTGATGATGATAAAAGCTGAAGCGGCAATAGAGACGTCAGTCAAACTGCTCAAACCATAACTTCTCATTACTGCCGTCAAATTCACAATTTCCACCAGCAAAAGATGATCACCTTATAATTTCCTCTTTCCGGATACGATCGCCTTTTCCTTAAAGATTTAAAGAAAAAGATAGCGGAGAGAGAAAATGTCACAGAAACAGTATCAATAGAATTTGAATGACTTGTGATGTCTTGTCTGTGGATTGTAAATCAGCTTTTGTATCCGCAGCAGGTCAGTATAAACCCCTTTCTGCCCCAAATACGTTCAGAAAATGTGCTAAATGTCCAATTTTCGAATGAAAAATGCACATTTGTACTGAATCAAATCTTTACCTTAAGGAACACTAATGAACCTCAGGCCATTTGCACTTTACAGAGACAAATATTGTACGTTTGAAGCCCGGATTACCAAAATAAACCTCTTCATCTTTCTTCAAGTGGAGTGAGAAAAAACAAACAAAAAAAAAACAAAGCTTCCAGAAACCTAACCTCCAAAAATGTGCCCCATGGGGTTGAAATCTTGACTGAGCTGTCAGCGTATACGTCTGCCTTGTTGTCTTCAGTTCCTCGATCTGATTTCAAATGCATTCCCAGGGAAGCTCCACGACATTGCAGTCAGCACCGGAGAAAACTCTTCGATACGTTTACGCCGCTGCAGAACTTTCCCGTCACTCCAACGAGTCGCTTTCTGTTTCCAAAGTTTGTTTGCTGCTGACGAACATGTTTCATCAGCGTGTCCCAGCACTGTAGATGCAGGCACAATCCACATTCATTGACTGATACCGGAGGATTCGAGTAAGTCATTTGATCCAAACTCTCTGACGAAGACGTCACTATTAAATTGTCTGTTAACATCACTCATGAAGATAAAAGATAAGAGTCGGACGATTTCTTTGATATGCAATCCATCAAATACAAGTCCACGGAGCATCACTGCATGTCGTCATATTTCGTTAATGTTACAGTTTGCCTCGAATGGAAATCCCCATTCTCGTCATCGTCACTGTGAATGCTTGGGAAATACAATGTTTGACGGCGTTTGTAAGGTTCGTTGTCCACAAGGTTTGTTCTTTTTCTGATATTTCATTTCCAAACAAGTTGGTTCCACTCCACGTGACTCTCCTTGTATCCATGTAAGAAGTCATTTCTTTTCATTCTACTAATTTGGTCAGATATTCCAAGTAATCCCACTCGATGCCGTCTTTCAGAACAGGTCATGAAAACGTTCCAAAGTTTCAAATGATGTCCCCCGACAACGTTTCCCGTCAATATCCTCCGTCGATATTCCACTGGATGTCCTCCAGTTTACAAAAGATAGTTAATGGAAGGACTCCAAGTTTCAGCTTCCAGGTTTGATGCCAACCTTTGGTCGGTCACTGACATTTGAGCTTTGGTCCACACTCTTCAAAATTCTGAAGTCACTGATTGGTAAAGGTAGGAGGTGTGAAGCCGTTGGCTGCTTGCAAATGTTGCAAAGAGCCCGAGTCCTGGTTACAGAAATGGCAAGCTGCAGTCTTAAAAGAGAGAGAGAGAGAGAGAGAGAGAGAGAGCGAGAGAGAGAGAGAGGTAAAGAGGGAAAAAGAGACCATGATGTGCTTGTGACTTTTCCTCTATCTTCCACTCCTGCATCTGCATCCTTCCAGATGTCTAGGATGCGTTTCCTCTTTATTTCCTTCCTATGAGCGCTCTTCTTCTTGTCTTGTTCCCTCATGTCAATGTGTGTCGTCCCCCTCATCTTCCTCTTCCTCTAGCCCTTAATAGGCCGGGGCGGTGGTTTGCCGATCTCCACGGAGATGTCTGTGTACAGAGGGTACCTCTTGACCTGAACCAGTCTGTAGGTCAGAGAGCTGATGCCGTCCTTCTTCATCGTGTTCTTCGTGTTCTGGATTTTATTAAACCTGGAGGGGAACAGACAAAGAAAGGAAGAGAGAGGTGTGAGAGAGGTAATGCGGAGACAATAAGGCACATTTTATTCAAAACAATACCGACGAAACTGCAAAGTAAAATCTGGATTTCTACATGAAAGTCTTTGCCTCTTTATTAACACATGTTTATGTGAGTCTAAGTAGGGATATACGTCTGGGAGGTCTGGGTTATATTATGCTTCAGGAAATGCTGATTATTACAGGACTGTCTGTTGACATGTTTCCTATTGCAAAGAATGACTCCTCTTAAGACACAATGTTTTAGGTCCAACACGGGTATTTAATAAGAATAAAAAAGCCAAGGTTTCTGTGACTTGGCCTTTATTGGGGCAAATATCTGACACGAGGGGACGCCAGCAGCTAAAAGGGGATCGAATGGAGCACCTGTTCCCAAACCTTTTGGCTTGTGTCCTCATGAAACATAACATTGTCTACATGCACTTTTTTTGTTGTTGTTGCATTCCAGTTTAAAAAAGAAATATACAGGAAAAGAGAATATTAATCATTTAAACAGATATTGGTTTTGGAAGAAGTATTAGAAGTGAGAAAAATAAGTAAGTTGCTGTGCTGTAACTTCAACCGTCAAACGCAACCAAAACCCAATTTACAGCATGAACGCTAACACATACATCCTCTATGTAGCTGTACCTGTTCAATAACCTGAAAGCAGAGAAGAAACCGTTCTCTTGGGTTTTTCAAATTAAAGTTCAAATCCAGTTTCCTGGTGTGGATTTCGACCAACAGGTGGTGCTATAGCGCTGCACGGTGACTCAGTGAACAGCATTATCCATCACATCCGCCTCGGTTTGTTTGAATTATGATGGAATATCCTTCCCCATTGGCTGTGATTCAGCAGTTACATCAGAATCTGCTCTGATTTTCGTGTTTAAGAAGGGAAAATGATTCACGCAGTGTGTCGGACAGTTACACAGTGCTGCTGCCATGGGCTTCAGTTCAGTTTGGGATGCAACCTCTGGCAACAACCTCAAAACAGATTCACAACACAGAAACTCTGTCACCGGCGTCGTAGCATCAGTCCTTGCGGTCAGTCAGGGTGAAAATGAGGCCACAGCGTGCGAGTGTCTAACAGCACATTCACAACACTGCTGTCTTAAAAAATGCCATTTTACGTGTGTGAACAGAGAAATAGCGGATTTTCAAACAAAAGACGTCTGACATGGACCACTGAGTCTACACCGCCTTGTCAGAACTGCCGAGTGAAGATCTCCCCCCCTCCCTCCCTCTGCAAGGCCTTCTCCTCCTGTCTCTCGCAAATCAAATCAAAAAAGAGCCTTAATGGCATGAATGGTCGCAGGGAAGATGTTGTCAAAGCATCTTTCCCTTAAACAATGTAACACGATAAGATATAAATAGTTCCAAGGATTGGCATTTCTATCTAAAAAAGCAAGGGGGAATAGTCTAAGAGTAAATGCAAGGACAGGAAGGAAGGAAGGAAGGAAGGAGAGGAGAGGAGGAAAAGCAGGCAGTGGAGAAAAATGTATGTCTGAGAAAGAGAGTGACAGATGGAGGGAGCAAGACATACTGATATAAATAAAGGGAATGAGAAAAGAGAAATCTTTAGGTAAATCTATCAAACGGCGGAGATTAAGAGCAGTGAACTCATCCCTCCATACATGCAGAGGATATAAAATGCGCGTGGCTACGATCTACCGTTTCAAAGCTATCGGTCTCACTTAGCTTACTTTTATTCTGGAGGGCGAGACAAAGACATTCCTCCTTGCATGTTAATTAGCCTGATTTCCAGAGTCCTAACTGGGCTAAGTAAAGCTCTATTTTAACTCCACCGAAGGTCTCAGAGGAAAACATTTCTGGTTTAGGATCTCGACAACAGCTTTGTCATCGTCATGCCAGCCATTGAGGCTTGTTTTGTTCTGGTGTCGTATATTTTGAGTTGACCCCGTTGTAGAAAATGTCTCAAAGGAATAGTTTGACATTTTGGGGGAAGACACGCTTATTTGCTTTCAGGGATCAGAAGATTGAAACCACTCTCACATTTGTGTCATAAATATGACGCTATACCGTGAGCTTCGCTTAACTCGGCACAAAGACAGGACGCAGGGGGAAACAGCTGGCCTGGCTCGTTTTCCGAAGGTAAGAAAACCCACCGACTAGCCAGCATTAAACTCACTAATTTGCACACTATCTCTTGTTCTGCAAGGTGAGGGTCATGTGACGGACAAACACAGCTGCAGGTGACAGCAGGCTTTTTGGTAGCCTTGTTTGTCTGCATTGTACCACAGAAGAAGGTACACCATGACACAAAATAAGTAAACATGTCTGAAGCAAGTAGAATGACCTCCTTGTGGTTGCATGCCTCCGCCAACACATTTGTGTTGAATTGTTAAATCGTGAGTTGTGGCCATTGAGAGGTCACAGTGACCACAGCGTCTCGACACCGTGGGTCGGTAACCGAAGCTCACGTGCGCTGAAGAATGACTCAGGTAGACATAACTACACTATGTTTTTACAAAGCAAATCGTGTGACGTCACAGTTTTAGCTGTCGGCCATGTTGGAGTACACACAAAGCCACTGGCATGCACGGCTGAGTCGCATAACCTATCGATCATGGTGAACTTTTGTGCTGTCTTTGGTTGTGGCAGCAGAGCTGATAGACAAGAAATCATTCTTTCGTTTGCCAGCGGTCATTACACATCAAGGAAATGACACGAAGGAGCTATCCAAGCGACGTCGCGAGAAATGGCTGTCACGCATCTCTCGAGATATAAAGGAATGGAATTTGGCGTACACTAGAGTATGTGCGGATCACTTTACAAGTGGTCAGTGATTTTATTTACGAATTCGTTTGTGAACAGTATTTAATAAAGGAAATATAAATTAAACTTGGACATGAGAAGGTTACCGAAGCTTCATCGGCCCGTGACAGCAGTCGGTACCAGAGACGTGTCGAGCGTGTACAACAGGCGAAACACAGAGATGCAGCCTCAGCATTGCTTGATATGAGTTTAACGTCAGATCATATATATATATATATATATATATATATATATATATATATATGTGTGTGTGTGTGTGGGGGGGGGATGAAGTTAGGGGTTAGTTGAAAGTTAATTCCTACACACACGCACACAATGACATGCATGTACAATGTACACAAACACACGTGTCTGTTTGCACTGAGTAAACATTGAATATTGCTAAATATCGGACCAGATCTGTATATATTTACTCTTCCAATGACGAGATGAGAATTCTCGACGACCGTTGCTTTGACGTCTCGGACCCATCCACTGACAAACTGATTATAAGCGTCGAGCCCTTTGTAGCACTCCAGCTCGTCTTTTGTGTGAGGACTGGGGGTGTTCACGAGATACGTGTAGATGTTGGCGTAGTTTACCGATGGAAGATAAGTAGGATCGGCACTGAAACGATCTGCACTCATCATATAGGGATCCAAATGACCAATAACCTTCAATTTGGCCAGGTAGCGAACCTTTGATGCACTATCCAGTGATTCAAAGTATGGTATTTTCGCCGCACTTCCTTGTTTACTCGCCGCCATGTAGGATCTGTATGTACTCCAACATGGCGGACAGACCTCGTAACTAAGGAGATCGTGACGTCGGCGAGACCACTCTATAGAGCCTTTAAAGTCGCCTTCGTGGTTCATACAGTTTTACAGAAGCCAGTCGCAAACACAACCCACACCCTCTGTATCTGCACAGTCCCGGGATGATAACATATATGAATGGAATATTGAACAATGTTACTGAGCGACTGATTCATTTGCAATGCATGAAGCGCCGTTTTCTAGACAAAACGTGAATGTGTGTGTGTGTGTGTGTGTGTGTGTGCAAAGTGATACTTGCGGCTAGTGATGAATGCCCCTCTTTCTTACTTCCGCTGGCCCAATATCTCATTGCTATGCCTAACCAGCATCTCTGAAAGGGCTGAGAGAATGGACTCCTGTGTGAGAGCGTGTGCATGTTTGAGTGAATGTGTAGATGTATATATATACCGTATATGTGTGTGTGTGTGTGTGTGCAGAGGAGATAGTAAACATTCAAACAGTCAAGAGAACGCCTCCCTTGGACATTACGCAGGTACTCCAGATAAACTCTCTGAAAAGGCTCAATCATTAATCTGGATCTAAACAGAAACAAAGAGCGGACACAGCCCTCTGGAACAGGCTTTTTTTTAGGTATTTCTCAAAGACAAATTGTCTGTAGTAGGTTGCTGTAGATCTGAGTCGTTTCTGCTTCACTTCCATTCATAAAAACGTGATTAATGTGATGCAAACATTTGCTGCATATGATGGCACCTGACTGGTCATTTGTAGTGTTATGTAAGTGTAACGGCAATTAAGATCCAACGACCAGCCGTGTCTCTTGGTAAGTCGTGGATAGTCAATTATCTCCACGTCTGTCCAAAACGTCATCGCGTCATTATATTATCCTGTTTGACATTTTTGTGAAATTTTCGTAAAGCCTCTGAATATTTGAGTTATGCTCAAAAAAGTGTTTGGTGAGGTCACAGTGATCTTGACCTTTGACTTCCAAAATCTAATCAGTTCATTATTGAGTCCAAGTGGACAAATTTAAGAAAATTTCCACGAGGCATTCAAAATAACGCTACGTATAGGCAGACGTACGGAAGGCATTTTTCGAATCCAACTTGTCAAAATCTGTGAATCTGCGAAGTCTTGGAAGAGATCTCAACACCCTTTCTCTGTCATGCAAATGTTTTTGTTTTTTTTAGCTAGTGGCGCTTAATGCGATGCTAGCACGCAGGAACATAACAGAACTGCTTGAGTGGATGAGTATGGATGGATGGATGAGAATGGATGGATGGATGATGGAGTGTCAGTTACAATAAAACATGCTGTCGGCGGCTCACGTTCCTGCAGAGTTTAACGGTGGATGTGAGGAGGTTGATCCAACTTCGCAAAGTGATGCGATTTCTTAACACCCCCCCACTATTTATATTACCACTGTTTCACACTCTACCGACCACCGTTATGTTTTTTTCCCTTTTGTGAGTTTTTTTCTTTGACTTTAATTTTTGTTGACCTACAATGAACTTAATACGACGTCGTTGTAAACAACCCTTCTCTCCTCCACCCAACCTACTGCCATGAGGTGTCCACTCCTCCTTTCACAGCCCCCTGATTATTCTGAGGTGCCATGCTTTATCTAAGTCTCAATACCACTTATTTTCAAACAAAATCCGTAAAGCCAAAATTTCCGAGACATTATAATGAGTGTCCAGAAGGGCTGTAAAAAAGCAGTTTGATCCGACGAATAGGACGCTATTTTCTGCCCCTTCTCTACAGTTATGAATAATGGATCGGCCCCAAATAAATAGAGAGAGAGAGAGCACAAGCAGCAGGAGGAAAACAGGAAGTGAGTATCAAGCACACAGAGACCCAGACACACACGCTTTCAGTCCAGAGGGGGATTTATTGATTTTGATGAAAGCAACTTGACTAGTCTGACCTAGCCTTCTCCCATCTCTATTGGTGTCATTCCAGCAAGCACTTACTGAGGGACTGTTGAATCTTTCTCTCTGACACACACACACACACACACACACACACACACACACACACACACACACACACACACACACACACACACACACACACACACACACACACACACACACACACACACACACACCAACAATGATGGATGACATATTACGCAGGCCTGGTTATTTTAGAGATTGTCACATTTCAGTAATTGCAAAACAAGCACCTGCCTGTGAAGGTGTTTGATGTCATATCAAGAGATCTTTCTTATAATAAGCAGATGCTTGTTGCATGTGAGAAACACGTTCATGAGTTTTCAATCACAAGCTCTACTTTAGGCACATTTTCCTTCCACCTACACCTGTGTTAGGGGGTGGAGTTTATCAGTTACTCTAATGTCAGGATCAAACCCTTCAAATCACAAATGCATGGCTGCACACTGCAATTTAAGTGTATATTTGCAAAATTCAAATCAACTATGTCCCATGTTGCTTGGCTGTTACTGATTTTCATTTGTAATCTTCTTATAAACCATATTAGAGCCACAACTAAACGAGACCTCAACTGTGAACCCTGTCACAAGAGACACAACTAAAACAATATTGCAGGCGGGAACAGAGTTCACTATGTCGTCGCTCGGCCCCAGCTGCAGCAGCTATCGTTTTTATGTGTTGAGCGGCATCGTTGCCTGGTCTATCCAGCCATGAGAACGGGGGGGGGGGGGGGGGGGGGGCCTCTTAGAGGCGAATAAACAGTGATAATCCATGTTTAAGCAGCTTAATGTGAGGTGCTATACTCTTAGTGATTAATGTGTCTAGGAGGGCTCATCTCTGCATATTGGGTGTCATTTATTAAAACCATAAAGTAACACATTTATACAGGAAACATTTGTACACATTCATCTGAAAAGCAATTTAAATGGGTGTAGCCAAAAGAGCAACATGTAAGCCCCTGCAGCTGTATCTCTGAAAAGCTATTTTTGGTTTATTGAAAAGGTTTTGTCCTTGACATTTTAAAATCTTTCAGTGAAATGAAAGACCAAGCTGTGGTCGACTGTAAAGCAAACACATGGCAGGTATGCTATGGGATGATTCCAGTATTCCTGTCTCAACATATTTAAATTTGATTACAATTACACCGACACAAATTCAACAAATAAAAGGATTCAGACTCCACCGGACAGATAATACTGAAATTCCTGGCAGTGTGTGGAAGACAATGAAACATAGTGAATACAATTCACAGCCCCAATGATTGAATCGTTAATTGAATAAGTAAAGGTGAATTAAGGAGAATTTGACATCTGTATTTTAAAATCCCCTCTGCTAGATATACACTACATCGCTCCAGTGATGCAGTTTTCAAAATAGGTCTGTCATAAAAAAACATTATATTCTATTAGCATTTCACTTGCAGTTTCTTATGAGGAGCTGCTCAGTGGCCAACAGCAGGAGTGCCGGTACGCAGCTCTCAGGTGTGAATGTGCAAAATGTAAAAAATACCAAAAAAAAGGGCAAAGCTTCTCATTGAACCATCACTGCGTAAAGGTTAAATAGACCTTTAGCATTTGAATTCTAGCACAACTGGACAGAATCAAAGCAGATAACATGGACGACCGAAGACATAAGAATCATAATTAACTGCTTTTACCTCTCACTGCTGGCCTATTATTGCCTGTGTTGCTCATGTTTCAGTATATTTATCCATAGCCAACTCTAATTATAAAGACACATTATTGATAGTGTGCCCTTTGCAGTGCAACATAATCATAATTCTCTCAAATGGAGAGGAAAAGTTGGAAAGAAACCTGTGAAAACTGTGCAGCTACGGAAAAAAAAGCAGCGCGATCGATCCAAATGTGAAGCAGGAGAACGAGTTTGGACAATGATGCAGTACCTCTGTGGGTTGGGCTCGTTGTGTTTGTCTCTCTCGTGTTTAATCATTCTGTAGCGGCCGATGCGAACGTCTGGCCTCGACACCTTCATCCCGTTCAGAGTGATCCTGCAACACACACAGATGCAACATCTGTCAAAGAGAGAGAACGACAAGAAGGAAACAAGTAGAAAAATAGCAACAAACTGAGAAGGAAGAAGAAAAGGGTTTCATTCAGAAATTAATTTCGGCTGACACTAATTATTATTTACATTGTCCTTTAATATTTAGTTTTTTTTAATCAATTGAAAATAGAGACAATAGAGACAAATTACAATCACTTGTTCCCATATTCCAAGGTGATAGGGCTACAACAAATGTATACTTTCATTATTGATTCTTCCACTAATTATTCTTCAATTAACTATAACTATATATGGTTTAAGAAATTGCAAAATAACAAATATACAACTAAGCCCAAAATGATGTGTTTAAATAGCTTGTGTGGTCTGACCAAAAAGATCAGTTTCGTTTCAAAACACACACAAAAGAGTTACAAATCGTCACATCTTAAAGGACGGAATCCGAAAGGTTTTGCCGAACAAAATGACTTCCTAATTAGTGGTGGTATACCCGAATAGAGTCAGCGAATGTTCAAAACCTCATATCTATTAACACCCAAACATGCTTGTTTGACTTCTACAGCTGCTCATGGCGTTCAAGCTCACACTGCAGTTCTTCACAGAGGCCTCTCGTGGCTGTGTTTGCCCGAAACAGCGGATAATTGCCATAAACACAACATTGCAAACAGTGTTGCACAGAAAAACAAACAATCAGAGACACCCTCCTGGCTCTTTCTGGAAAAAAACCCCAGAAAAAAGTAGAAAGAAAAACTCTGATCAGAGACTTTCATAACACTCAGAGAAACACATCGTTCAACTTCCTGTGAACTCGCACGGACACCAGCTGGGGAGCAAGACGAGGATTTACAGTGTGCCTCAGTTTAAACAAAGCACGAGATCACAACTCAGAGACGTTGTATTACTACTAAGATACAATACAAGGGCAAATGTGCACAGAGATTCATATCTAATGCTACAACAAATGGCATGTGGGCAACACAAACAACAGATCTGTTCCACATGAAGCCAGACTTAAACCCGGGGGTTGACAGAGCCATTGATATTCGTACCTGCAATGATAGAAAGGAATTGTGTATGTGTGTAGTGCATTCTCATTTGTCGCAAAGCTCTGGTTCGTGCAGTCTCTCCGTCTTAAAAAGCGCCCATGCCTGATATTACTCCTCAACAACTGCTCGTCTGCACTTCCAATGCCTCCTCTTGTATCCAAACGCCTCACCTCCTCCTTTCCCCTCTCTCCTCCTCTCACATGTTCACCTCCCCTTATACCTCTTCTGTCTTTATTTCCCTTCTTTTTCTGCTCCTTTATTCCCCGTTTTACCTCCTTCTCTCTCCCCCACTTCTCTTCTTTACACCTATGGGTCGTTGAGGGATAGATACCAAATATTTATACTGTATCCTGAAGGTTAATAGCTGGTACTTTGTGCTGATGTGAGATGTCAAAGGTTCTGCGTTTCTTGGCAGTAGCATGATGAAAAAGACGGTATATTTGAAACGCATAATAAGGAAATATTTGAGGGTCAGGGTAAGGTGAATCTTTTCACGGAGAAATATTGAAGATGACACAGAAGAAGGAGACGACATGGAGACATAACATGCTGGTGCGTTTGAGAGATTGTGGAAGGTGAATTTATAAACTTTGGCGAAAACCACGGTCGCTGATTCCCTTTGCTTCCTCCGTTCATGCTAAGCTCAGCTAATCACCTCAGCAGGAAAGGAAATAAGTGAATTTCCAAAAATGTCAAACTATAGCTTTAGAAATGTCGGTAGACATGTTTTTGAAGTTTGGACAGAAGCCAGGTGAGCTAGTTTCCCAGACTACATGCTGGGCGAAGCTAACGGCCTGCTGGTTCTGCTAGAGGGCTGTCGATCTTCTCGTCCAGCTCCAAGATATAGCAAATAAGTGTTTTCATCAAAGTGTCAAACTATTCCTCTAATCAGTCATCTTTAGAAGTGATGGTAGGCATATTTATTATGCTGGCTGTTTCCTTCTGCCTTCAGTATTTATGCTACGCTAAGCTAGGCTGTATTGGTTTATTGGTCTCCGTCTCTGCACTGTTCCTTCTCCTCTATCTCTTAGCTTCTATATCCCCTCGTCTGTTCTTTCCATCTCTCTTCGTGGCTTGTGTCTTTTCACCTTCCGCCTCTCTTCTCTTCTCCTCTTCAACGTTCATCTCTCTCCTCCCGTCTTCTTTACAAACCAGTGAAATGTAAATAAGCCTGAATGTGGCCTCTGCCAGCAAAAGCACATCAACCCGTGAGAGACAAAACCCAAACTCCATAAAAACAACTCTCCCATAAATAAATTCATCGGAAAACTAAATTCTCTCTCTCTCTCTCTCTCTCTCTCTCTCTCTCTCTCTCTCTCTCTCTCGCTCTCTCTCGCTCTCTCTCTCTCTCTCTCTCTCTCTCTCTCTCTCTCTCTCTCTCTCTCTCTCTCTCTCTCTCTCTCTCTCTCTCTCATATGTCTCAGTGACTTTGCTGACTTGACATGCATAGATAATTGCCTTTGTCAGTGTCTGCACATGCGCGAATGCATGCATTTACATAATTTAGAGATTTATTATGAAACAAATAATGTGCGAGTGAGCAAGCCAGCCCTCTCCTTCTTCTTGTCCTCAGCTTTCCAGGGTAGTGAGCTGAGTTATACATTATGCACAGTTCTGCATCTTTAATATAATCTCCTTTGTGCCCGTTGCTCTGCAGACTGTGGTGATCAGCTAGAAATGCGAATCTCTCTCCCTTCATGTGATTCTGTATGAATTCTATATTTATAGACGCAGATCAGTAAAATATATTTAGAGCAGATTCAAGGATTTGTTTGTTTTGTTGTTGGCTGTGTTTTGACTTTGATGAGGCTTTTGGAGTGATAGAGGAAGTACTCAGATCCTCAGTAAAGGTACTAATACTAGGCTGTCAAGGCTGTCAAGGTGATAATCTGTCAATATGGTGTTTAAAGCTTGTTGAGCTGCCCCCTAGTGGACAACACAAATTAATAAATTCAAACAAGAGTCCCATAAAGTGCCAAAATGTTTGCACAACAGTCAACTTGTGTAACTGGATTTACTTTAAGTTAAGTCACAGCAGAAATGGGTATCAGGGTGACTTGGGGTACTACGACAAATGTGCAGATTAAGAAATTCACCAAATCAATAATTTGGGTGGTGAAATGATTAGAAGCTGTTTCGAGTCTGCGCGGCCACTGTTTAATTAATGTGGGAGATGCTAACGCTTCTGAGGCAATGGTCATTAAGATTGTAACACTTCAAGCATCAGCAGTGTCATAAAACTGTGTAATCAAGTATATAATCCTCAGAGAAATCAGAAAGAGTTTTCTGGCTTCTCAAACATAAGTTGATCAGAGTGTGTTTGCTTGTGATGAAAATATCATCAATGCTTCTTTGAAATCTGTATCTTTTGCCGCATTGATGTACCTCTTTGATAGTCTCATGAAACACTCCCGGAGCGGCTCTCCATCGTATCATCTGTCAATGTGAGACTTTGCATCATGAGTAAACGCTGGTCCAAGATTCTCGAATACATTCACATGTCGTTTGATAAATGAAGCTCAGGGTTGTCGTGTCCAACAGGGGTTGTTTGGTTATAGAGTTACACAAAAACTGTCTGAAAAGAAACTTCAGCTGTGCCCTTGTGGGGTTGTGTGCTTTTGTGAGTGTGTTTTTGTGCATGCATATGTGTGTGTTGTAATGAGCTATGACGTAACCAATCAAATGGCTTCTCTTCATTCGTGTAGACGGCAGAGAATTTTGTCCTTGACCAAAACAAAACTTCAGCTGGAACACCAACACACACACACACACACTCCCAACAAACACATCAGTACACTCATTATTTTTCACAACTGTGACAGACAGTAACATGGCGTGACAGTGTCGTGTGAATATTATGTAAAGAAGAGGACACTGAGGATACAGTGGAGCTGCAGGATGAAAAGCTTCAGCGTTCCGCCGTGTGATGTATATAATCCGAAGCCGACACATTCGACAGCCACCTCCACCGAAACACAGCAGGTGGGTGGCTGCTGTGAAATTCCCCACTGTAGGGGACCTTTCGGCATTTTAAGACATTTCTTTTAAAAGACCCATACATATGACTGGGAGCAGAAGGAAAAAATGGAGACAGCAACATTCTACATGATTATAGTTATGTTACTCACATGCTTTTGCACTTTTCTAAATAATAATAAAAAAGTTAGCTCTGTCCACCATCTGACAAAATAAAACTACGAGAACTGTTTTCACTGATTCATGGCATGATATGTTAAAATCATAACATAATATAATGACCAGTCTAGGATCAGACCATGTCCATAGACGTCTACGAGTATTTTATTTGGCTTCATGAATTTCTTGGATCTAGATTATATCTGTTATTGCATGTGGGTCCACCGGATGGAGAGTTTGACCAACCGCTGGCAGCTATTAAAAAAATTAAATAGCTGCCACGAGCTTCCACGAGTGTGCGAGTTTCTGATGGCCCAATATCCAGTTTTGTTCCCAATAAATCCATCAACACAACTGCCAGACTTTTATCTTTTGTGCTTTTATCACAAAATGTTGCGCTATGCCGCCCCACTGTTCCCAATTTTTCATTTGAACTCTTCGATGTGGCTTATACTGTATTTGTCAGGACTGTAATCTTGAAGGAGGCATACAACTTTATGTAAGACTATTTCATTCTGATTGAGACATTACTCTGGTCATTGGTGGAATAAAGGGTTCGATAAAGCAGCTACAGTCAGACCTCCAGAGTGAATCCATTAACCAGTATGGTCTACTCTGAACTAACGGAGGCACCTTGTCCATTTGAAAAGCTGTGGACTGTCCAGCACTTAAGATGTCTGCCCACTAATACGATCTGCCATGACAAGTTTCACGAGCAGCCTGAGGCAGAACACACACACACACACACTTGTTGTTTTTGCAAGGATGAAATATCAGTTAATGAGGGCTATTATGATAAACACTTTCTTTAATTTGTGTGCAACATTTTGATGCTGTTAAAATTTGTGGCGATAATAATTTATATCACGGTGTTAGCTGGAGGCAAAACAAAGTAAAGACTGGAGGCGAACACAAATCACCTCACAGTAGTGGGCTAAAGTTAGACATCAAAAATGTCACCTTGCTGTTTTCTTGGGTGCCAAAATCGATATTGCAAACATTTGAGATGATAAACTGCCAGCTACAGTATCAAAGACTTTCAGAGGTGGAGAGAAAATGTTTGTCATGTTTCTAATAGTTTATCTTAGCCTTCTGCTAACCTCCTCAGCTGTCAGAGATGAGGAGAAGGCCCGCTGTTGGGCTTACTTTCTGTAACTAGTGTAGCATGAAAGCATGGTGGAGTTAGCAAGATAACTAGCGGATGACTGGCTACTTGCTAGCTTGCAAATTCCGGCATTCTTTCATGCAACACTGGTTACAGAAAATGATCAGAACAAAGTTGTCACTCATCTGGAGATAGCAACGTGTTTTCGTACAGTGTGATAATAATGTGTGGATGAAGCATTATGTTGAATTTTACTAATTTAGCGGCTGACTCGTTAGCTAGCTACTTTGCTAATTCCAACATGTTTTCATCCTACAGTGGTTACAGAAAATGAGCCCTGCTGGTGGCCGGCGGCAGCACTGGGTCTAACGGTTCCTCTGCCTCACTTCTCGCTGCTAGGAGTGCACCTTGCCCAGAGGAGAGCAGGCGGGGGCTCCGGAGACTTCCTAGCTAACTAGACAGCTCTGAAGATGGACAAGCTAGCTAGCTAACTAGTCAGCCGTCAGCCGAGGTCAGACGCCAAATGTAACTTAAGAAGGCACAGAATTGGCATCAGATAGAAAAAAAAAGTGTTATTTGTGTCAGTTTGGAGTTACAGAAAATATTTTTTTAAACGCTGAACACCTGGCAGAATGATTTACATTTTAATAAGGTGGAGTGCACTAGATTCATTAGCAGGCGGTATTGCACTGCATCCCTCCATTGCACCAAGTCCTTCAAACAACCAAATCGTTTTAAACAGGCCCTGGGATTGACACAAAGGCATGGACAAGAATCTGAATGGGAAAGCAATGACTTTTTGAGATATTCCTGAGAGGATTTAAAGTTATTTTGGTGATGCTGCTGATGTGTGAATCAAAATTCAGGTCAGAATCAATAACAACTTGACTCGGGCAGTGGTCTTGGGACTCTGAATAGGCACAGACCCGCTGCCTCGGAGTTTCAAAACAAATGGTGAGTGAGGAAGTGAGGAGCAGCAGCTTTATGCTTAAAGAGCCTTCAAGAAAAAGGTCTGACGGCAAGATCCAACCGTAGACGAGACAACATTTGTTTCTCCATGATGACCTCTTCTTTAGCCAAAGGAGTTTGCAGAAGATCACACAGGGCGCTCAATTAGACATATTAAGATATCAAATGATCAACAATGTAAACCAGCCACAATGCTAGTGGTATAACACTCAGCTGACCTAATCCCTGCTTCACATTTCACACTGCTCCTTCTGTTCCTTCTGCAACTGTCAGTCAAAACTCTTGGACACTGTCAAGGTCTATGCTGGGCTACAATCCCCCATACCAATACCAGTATCTTTTATTATAACAAGTGGCTATCATGTTTTATACGTTTAATGCATCATTAATATACTTCTGAATAGATTTGTATTCATACTGAGTGAACTGCAAAACATAAAAAAATTAACGGCATACTTAAAACAAGGCAGTTTTAACAGCAGATAACAAAACATTTTCATTATGCAAGTAAGTATTCATCGTGTTGTTACTTTAGGTATTAATCCACCCTTTTTCTTTAGCGTCTCTTGCATTCCTCTCTCTAAATGAGGCCTCACATCCTTAAAAAGTACTTCACAGTTGTAAATGTAGTGAAAAGAGAAACAAAACACATAAAAAAAAATAAAATACTATGTTAAATGAAACAAAGAAAAACCAGAACCCAAGGAATATTCAAGGCAAGACAGAGCATCAATAAAATAAAGGCATTCTCAAAGTGTGAAGCTTAAAATATCCTGACTCTTACACCATTGTCAAGGCTTCACAGAAACACGTGCAGTCCTTGTGCTACAGCGGCTGCATGTGTGCATGATGCTGGCTCAGGCTCTGTTGAAAGCCACCGCTGGGAGGTTGAGAGGGAGGAAGGGGGAAAGGGCAAAGACGAAAGACGAGAGAGAGAGAGAGAGAGAGAGAGTGAGAGAGAGAGAGAGAGAGAGAGAGAGGTGTGTTTGTGTTGAAGGCTGGTCTGCCATGGAAGCCCTTGGGACATCTTTGCCCAAGGCTACTGCTGCATGTTCAGAGAGGGTGAGAGGATGGTGAAAGAGAAAAACCCTTTGCCGAGCTCCTTCTCCCTCTGTTATAAACACCAACCTTTTAGACAGGGGTGGGAGGGGGGCAAATGGCACTGGCAGTTGTGTAAGTGGCATGTGTCCTCTCCGCCAAGGGCTCGGGCCACACTGAGCAGCAGGGACAGATAGTCCCCCGGGCAGACATTAAGCTAGCAGGACCCATTGCAGGCAGTGGTCGTGCCATGGTCTATTGCATCAAAAGCAGCATATACAAAGGAAATTGCTGGAGGGAAGCAAGAGATGGAGATAGAAAAAGAGACGTGGAGAGTTAGAGGGGCAGAAGGATGGGGAAAAAGAGAGAGGGAGCATTGCTGAAGTAGAGAGTAAAAGAGCAATTCAGCCATTTAGTTGCTGCTCTTTTTTTCCAGAGCAGCCTTCAAAGAGCTGCTCTGGTTTTTCAGAGCAGCAAGCCTTTATAAGCAGATGGAGGTTCAGTGCCACGTACAAAGACACTCCGTCTGGACACCAGGCTGATGGACACGTCGTCGGCTCGCACTGTTCAAACACGTGAACCTTTCTACCTTTTAACGAAAGACAAAAAAACAAGGTACAGCTTTCACGGCCGACACGCTCTCTGATATATACCACTGTTCTTTCATCTCTATCCTGGTACCCTCTTCTCCTCTATTTCATTTTTCTCCCGAGTCCTGAGAGACTGTGCTGGCGAGCATTTCAGTCCACTCAGCTGGAGACTCCATCCTCTCCTCTGCACGCTACTGCAGCTTCGACTGTTAGAACTGAGACTGATTTCAGCATCAGATCACACGTCATATTGGACAAAATCTAATTTTGACGTGATGATAGCACGAGATCAAAAGTCACATGACACCGAAATAATTACGATTCATCCGGAGGGGGACGTGAATATCTGTACCAAATGTAGTCAACGTGATTGAAAGTGGTGCTTTTGTGTCAATTAAATCAATTAATCGATTGGCTGACAAAATCGAGTGTTAGTCAACTAAGACTAAGTTCTTTGGCCTCGGACAGCCCTTGTAAAAATCAGTGTCTAATAATGGTGCTGATGCGTTTACATTGGGGTGCCTTTTTTCGTCGGTATATGACGCCCTGGGAGTGAGACCAGGATGCAATGGTTGTTCAGACATTTTACTCAAAACTCCTGCATAGTGGCGCTAGAAGAAAAGTCAGGGGATCACCAAACGTCAGTAGGATTCACCCTCTGGGCACCATGAACATCTGTACCAGATTTCCTGTCAATCTATCAAATATTTGAGATATTTCAGTCTGAACCAAAGTGGTGCACCGACTGACTGACCGGCTTCGCAATGACAAACCCCCCCCCCCCCCCCCAAAGAAATCAATCACAAGATTTTACATGAGAAACGTGAATAGTAGAATATTCTGCTTGCTTTGATGGCCTCAGCTACATGCACACACAGCCCTGTCCACACACCGCCTTCTTCAAAAAGCTTGTCCAAGTGTGTTTTCAAGGGCATGTCCCTGCTGATTGCTCCGTGAAAGGCTTAAAAACAAGCCAGCCCTTAAAAGCAAAGGTGTCTGGTGGGGGGGGTGAGAGCCTTTGAGAATAGCAAGGCAAAACCTTGATGCTCAGCTTTATTTGCATGCTTCTGCCAATGTGTTTTCCATTAATTTATTATAAGATTGACTTTGGGATTTTTACAGTCTCAGTTTGTAGTAAACAACGAGAGAAAAATAGGGAGAGAAGGAAAATAACTGACAATGACCTCACTGCTGTTAGTGTCCAGTCCATCCTGTTTCTGTTACTTCTATTTAATGTGCAACCCTCTTTAAACTCAACGTACCAATACAAAACATTATATATGCTATGATATTTAAATTAAAGATGTTTTATTCCTGATAGATATCAGAGATGATGATATCCTTGAAAAGTGTGAGTCACACTGAATCTATCACAATTTGAACACCTCTGGTGTTCAGTGAGGAGCTGACAGAAAATAGAGGAGAGAGAGAGAGCTGGATGGACTCAAGCTGGGGACACACAGTACTGTAGAGATTATATGGGTGGCACCTTAAAACCACCAGAATGCCCAACTGGCATCGTTAAAGCAACTGACCCCAGACAATCTTGGAAAATGAACGAAAATCCAATTCGCCATTATCTTGTAATTGCATCGTTTAGCCAGAGTGTCCGCTGTACAACGCAATGTAGTCTCACTTTGAGTACAAAATACCACAGAGGAAGGAAAAGCTTCAGAGAAGCGTTTGCTCTCTGATTCAATAATGTAATTTTGTTAACAGTCAGCACCTTATACAAAGACATGTGAACATTTGTGGTTTACATGTTCAGTGAAAAGGTTTACCCTTTCTATCTCAACGTAGCGTTTTTGATTGGATGGAACCTCTGCAGTCAGGCAAGTTTGAATTGCAGAAGTCAACGTCTGAATGAATTACCTTCTTTTTTAAAAACAAATTATATTCCCGCAAGTCACACCACTTTTCATATCAGTTGAAATTGCTGAAGTTCGGAGAGTAGAAAGGATCTTGAGGGAAATCTACAGCATTTAATGACTTACTGCAGCTATCATCCAATAGAAAAGTTACAACTTTATCTGTCATCTGGACAACCATTCAGTGAATTGCACATATATCTCTTTTATCACATCTTGCCAGACGCTGACAAACAACTGTAATCTCCTGAATACTGTGTCCACTGACACAGTCCATTCTCTAAAACACCAATTTTCAAATGCTCTATTTTCAGTTTTCTTACAACACTATTACTCTGAAAGGACAAAGATAAGCTTCACAGTGTGAGAGTGACAGCGGGACACAGACAGAGACAAATAAAAAACAGATAGTGAAGAATAGGGACAATAAAGATGGAGATTGCATTTCGTCTGTGAAGAACTTCCCTGCTGTGTGAGTTTGTAGCAGTGTGTGCGTGTGTGTGCGTGTGTGTGTGTTTATAATTAGCGCGCTCGAGCCTGATTCTTTGAATGCAAATGTATCTGTTTATGTGTTTAAAATTAATTTTCTTTTGAACCCGATTCAACATTTCAACTGGCAATTTTGAAAATCTTTTGCTGACGGTTATTTCACTTGTGCAGTAATATGAAGCGGCCCTTTCCAGTTTGTTGTTGTGACAGCAGCTTTTGGGGAATATATGGAACATGTCAGCTGGGATTAAGGGGCAGTGCAAAGGTAGTTTCATCATTTCTATGCAAAAATTTGTATTTATTGTATTCAGCCAACATGATTCTTTCATCCCTGTAGCGCCATGCACAGATGAATGACACTGTTGTAGGAATAATTTGCTTAATAGTCAGATCATCAGTTCACCAGGTAATTCAACAATTTTCAGTCCAAACAGCCGTCTGAGTAGACTATAAATTAAACTAATAGTCCTGTAAGTGGTAAATTTAAGCAGTTCTTCCATCTTCCTGTGAGACAGATATTCTTCTTCTCAAATTTGATTTCAGCACACTTCCACAGCAGTATTATGAGTGAACTTGAGCAAGTCATTAAAAGCGGTCTGAAGTGCCTGAAAAGGTTTATTTATTTGCTAATCATTCTCCTTCACTGAACAATTACAATAAATCATCCACTCTACGGAAACCTTCAGTGTCACTTTAAGTGGAGACACTTGATTTCACCACATTTTACTCACAGGTCTGACAAGGATTTTACTTCAAACAGACCAAACATAACCCTGACAGATTGTATAATACTGATGTTTCTGTTCCTCACTGCAAAATATTAACAAGTACAGTAAAACGTTGCTGGTATTATAGCGAAACTGTAGCGGGCTCAGCCTTATAGCTAGATTAAACATGCTGGCATCGTATGAATCTCGATGACGTAATGAATGAATTGTCACGCTAGCTTGTCGGGAACGGGGCTGAATTAAGCTCAAAAGTTGGGCTTAAGTTTTGGCGATGAAAACTGGCATGGCTTTGAATGGGTTTCCTTACATGTAAATGAAAATGGATTCGATGGTACCCACGAGTCTCCCCTTTACAGACATGCTCACTTAATGCTAATCCCACGCAGCTTTAGGCAAAAACCCAGCAGTCTTTTGCACGCAGTATAAATGTGTTATTTCCACCTCTTCTAAAAATAGTGTATTATAATATTTCTGCATGTTGGAATCGCTAGCCTCGGATCAACGGTCTTGGGGTTTCTGAGCAGTTTCCACAAAAGAAGCGCTCGCCATCCAGTCGCTGAAAATTGCAATTCTTGCAGAAATCTCCAAATGTCGAAAGTTTTAAAATACACAGCGTATTATACTGTAGTATTTTAGTGCCATTTTTTATATCTTTACCAGCTCTTAAATATTCTCTATTCCAGCATCATATGTTGTAATAAATGTTATTAACCTAAAAGAATACTGCATTAGTGACCATTGGAATTGCCATATATACTTCCATCGTAATGCTCTTAGCCCCTTTACAATTTATTTTATAATCAATGACGAGAACAACTTGACAAACTAATTATTCTTCAGGTTCCCAGCTCTCAGATGATGTATACCACTTCTATGCAGCATTTAATGTTGACCTGCTATCTTTCCCTAAAGATCCCGTCTCTTCTAAAAAAGACAAAAGCAGGTCTATGTGGGTCTTTAAGGTTAAAAAAAGCGAATTAAAAATAAGTTATTGGTCTAGAAATCATGGGCAAAACCAGCAGCTCATGCTACAGTACGTGCTTCCACGTTTACCTGTTGTAGATGTCGTCGTCCTCCCCTCCCCAGCCCCAGTACTCGTTGGGGAAGCCGTTGATCTTCAGAAACTGTTTTTTACTGAGGCCTGAAACTCCTCCAAAGTAGCCTGCGTATGGCAGCCTGCAGGAGCAAGGAAAAGGAGGAGATGGGATAGATGAGGGAAGGAGAAAGGACAGAGGGGGCGAGAAGTTATAAGGGAACCAGTGAATGAATATATTACTACAAAATGAATTAGAATTGCCTGAACAAACAAGATCCTTCTGACAGCAGGAAGATTTGGCAGCATCAACTCTCTGCTATGTGGCTGCATGCTGAAACGTGGGCTACCATCATTTAAACCATTTGTTTACAGCATGTACAGGCAGGTATTCATAATGAAAGATGGAGCAACATACAGTTAACACACATGTAACTAGGAAGGAAGTTTGGGTTGCCTATCCATGTTGTTGTAAAAACAAAAGTCCCTTTATATGTTTTAATACAGTAAGGCAAAAGCCCCATGACATCGAATTAACATGGCTACCCACTCAGATTATGCTTCATTATAATAAAAATGATCCTTCTTTTCAATTTCCTAAAGTTAGTGGGAGATGTCCCTGTGAATGTTCTCAGTGCTTGTTCATCTGAAATTGTTAGTGAATCATCAGCAGCATCACAGGTTTTTAAAAAAAATATGTGGCATGTATACAGATGGCATAATTTACATTTGAAGAACATTTTGAAGTGTTTTAGGCAAGCAGATAATTTAATGTATCTTGTTCTAGATAATCTACATCCATATATAATCCCCTCAAGACACATGAAATGACCGGGTGTAAACAGGGGCCGTGGTATTTGTGCGTGGCCTCTGCCGCTAATAAGCAGCCAAAGGAGATGCTACGAGTGAATACTAGAAGTTTCCAATCGTCAGCATTGGCCATTTACAATGAAAATGTTGGATAACACATGAAAGAGAGTAAAGAAGAGAAAGAATGAGGAAAAGATCAGGAGATGAAGAGAATAACTACAAGATAAATATTAAGAATATATAACAGAGGGTCCGAAAGAACAAGACAATGAAATGATGGAGGAGGGTATATATAATACGTATATTGTATGTGTGTGTGTGTGTGTGTGTGTGTGTACACGGTGGACAAAAGAAGGCGGAGAGGCGTTTTATTTTTTCCTCAAAAGTCTTGAGACCAGTGGAGTGGGACGGACGTCAGCTGCGAATGTCATGACAGGCGCCTGGAGTCTAACCAGAGGCGGATACATGTGTGTGTGTGTGTGTGTGTGTGTGTAGATGTGTGTATATTCTGGACAGTATGTGCTGTCAAAAAGACGACAGCTCCCTGTTGAAAGATGACAAGAGGAAAGTAATGAGACCGTCTGTTTCTGCACAAATTCTCCCATCAACAATATGGTGAGCAGTACGTGTGTGTGTAGGTGTGCGAGTGTGTGCGTGTGTGTGTGTGTGTGTGTGTGTGTGTGTGTGTGTGCTTAGGAGAAGAACAGGGGAGAAAGAGTGATTGGAAGTTTGATTAACTGCATGTTTTTCTTGAGAACGTCACTCATTTGTTGATGACATCTCGCTAGAAGGAGGATAAACAAAGCTCTTATATGAAATCTTCAACAGTGGGGGCTCCATAAACTCCGTATCTGTCTGATTATTTCCTCAGAGAAGTGAGATATTCATCATCAAATGCTAACTCTCAAACCGACTGACCAACCGCCTGTGTTTGACAACTGGTTTGGACAGCTGCAGCTGATTCAGAGCTCTGCTGCTCGAGTCCTCACCAAGACCAAGACATTGGATCACATCACTCCAGTTCTGAGGTCTTTATACCGGCTTCCTGTCGGTCAACGAATTGATTTCAAAATACTTCTGCTGGTTTATGAAACCCTGAATGGTTTATGGACATAATGATCATCTGCGACATTATGAACCATCCAGACCTCTGAGTTCTTCTGGGACATGACTCCTTTCTGTCCCCAGAGTCAAAACTAGTTTGTTGATGTTGCCAGCACTATAAATAATTGCACATCTCCTCTTTAACTGGTGCATTGTTAACTTTGACTAATTTGATTATTTCACATTTCATGCCTGTCATTCATCTTCTTAAAATTGACAGTGCACGTCGATCCATGTTAGTCACTGAACAGTGTGCTGACGCTGCCAGCAGAAGGCATAAACGTGCTCTCTGTGCATATGAGCTGCAGCACACTCGCACTGTGCTCACCCGAGTAACAAGCACTGTACTCAAACATCCACAAAATCCTGCAATATAATGGTAATATCATTCCATGCACTGCATTAAGGTCCTTAGAGAGAGTGTACTTTGTGACATGTTTTTGAAAGAGCGGCGCTGTGAAGTGGACTTGAAGGTGGCCCTTCCTGCTCAGAGAGCTGTCAGGTGTTGTGAGGTGCTACGATAGAAAAGCACTTAAAGTGACCCGACTTTCAGTGACAATGTTTTCACCATTTGTCAAAAAACATGTCGTGTGATTTTACATTTGGGAGCAGCTAAGGTTGTCTCTTCCTGAAATGCTGAAATAAAACATTTACTCCTCGGCCCAAATCAGCTCCATGGCGCTGAGCTCAAACAAATGTGGTTTGATCGTCGTTTGTTTATTGCTTGCTGACTTTTCGTCCTTTAATTTGGAAGCTTCCTCGATGCTAAAACTGGCAGACAAAAAACTGTTGGAATGCTCAGACCATTTTTGACTTCGGCAACCAATTTTCTACAGTTATCTGATTTCTGCATCAACAAAGATCTTCAATCAATCCTGTGACCTTCCGCTCACTCAAAACACCAGGCTTTACTTTTATCCACTTTTTTCTTCATTGTTCTCGTGACCAAAACAAGAAACCTCATTAGAAACCAAACCAAAGTGTTTACTGATTCATTGCTAATTGGAAATGTTAATTACCACCTGGTGTTGTATTGTTTGCCAGATAGCATTAGCTTATTGAGCAGTATATCAGGGAACTGCTGAGGCTCCTGGGGCTTTTCAGTCGGATAACTCTTGTGGAATGACAGTTTGTGGATTGGAGAGGTCACATTCGTCGGCCATGTTAAGAGCGTTAATCAATGCTTGTGGTGCTTTTAGATAATTGAGTGCAGGTGTGGTGTCATTATGCAAAATGACACAACTAAAGCAGGAGGCTATACTATTCAGTGCTGGCTGTGAGGATGCAGGGAAACTGTTTGTCAACACTGCATTTTGTTAACACACTCGAGAAATGGCACTTTCACTCACCATATCATTTCCTACTAACTTAACACTATATATTGTAGATCCCTTTTTTATGGTTATTCCTTTGCTGTAAACTGCCATCCATTGCACATTTGACCGTCCGTGGGGTGGGGTGCACATCTCCAACTGGTGCTTACTTGTTTCTATTCCGGTTTCTTCGGTGGCTGTTTTGTTTTTCTGTCTCTGTGCAATCCTTAGAGACTTGTTTGTGATGAAGAAGTTTCAAAATAAAAGCACCGAAACAGGGATGACGGCACAAAGTGAACTTTTGACTTTCTACATATTAACATGCAAAAAGTTTCATCTGCTGCTTTTTCATCAGTGACTACAGTACGCGTATATTTACTATTTTTACTTTGTGTGTGCAACTAATGATTGTGTTTCATTTTCTATTAATAATCTGCTGATTATTCATGTTTGGCATATACAGGGTCATAAAAGGGTGAAAATGCTGACAGCAGTTTAAGATGATGACCAGCACATCAAAGCAAGATATTCAGTTTGCTATCACAAGTCAAAGCAACACATCTAGCTTGACATTTTAGCTTGAAGAATCACCTAAATTATAATTTTTGATATGTTTACATAAATAATACAAGAGAGCTCATCTTATACAGCAAGTAGACACAGTCGTCATAGTTAGTAAGTGTCTCTGCACCAGCTGTAGACTACACTTGTTAGTTTCGCTTTGTATCATGTGCTCTTGTTAGGACTACAGAAGTATGACCGAATAAGAATTGGCAGCAGTGAACTGTGGTGCATTTTCATGATAATTTAGGCTTCAGACAAGGATTTCATAGTATAATGAGATTTAGTCAAATTAAATACTGCTTAGTTTGTCTGTCAGAACACAGACTGTAGGCCATCTCTATTGCTTTGTTCGGCAGCCAATTGCAGATTGAAATTCTTCACATATTTATTTGTTTAACATAACAAGTGTGAAATGCTATTTCATCAGACAGGCAGGTGCAGAACCCATCTGCAAAAACCAAAAACCTTCTGGGTACAATTCCCTGTTTAGGTCTATAAGCTGTTCTCAATGTATGTGTGTGTGAGTGTGTGCAAGTGTGACTTTATTTATCCTACCATTGAAGGGACAGCCCACCCCAAAATCAATAATACATATTTTTCCTCTTACCTCGAGTGCTATTTATGAATCTAGATTGTTTTAGTCTGAGTGGACTAGTTTTAGAGGTATCGGCCGTAGAGATGTCCGTCTTCTCTGTCGGGGTGGGAATCACCAGAGGCCCCTCAATGCGATATTATCACGAAAACAAAGTCACAATACCATATTATTACGATTTTAAACATTTTGAAATATATTACCTATTTTTAACTGCAAATGATGCAGTTTGTCAACATCTGTTTTATCAAAAAAGATGAAGTTTTCACTCATCTCACTTCAGTCCATTTCTAATAGGTCTTTAGTCAATGAAGTAAAATATATAAATAAACTATTTACTTTTACTTTGTTTAAGTCATCTATGGTGATGATTTGCATACAAACACACAATTAAAATAACTCGGGAATAAACCATTGAGTTTTTGTTCATAAAAAATCTTTGCATCAGTAGTTTTATTATTTATTATAAGCTGTTTAGAAACGTCTCCTTCAAAAAACTGAATTTAGTCAAGTTTCCCACCAAAGCTTCATTTTTACATATGAACATATCATGATAACGTTATAATTTACTTTCGTCCAAAGACACATTTTTACTGAATGGAGCTTGAAAGCACCACAGTGTAACTAAATGAAGCCGTTTTTTCACACTGACGGTTGAACTGTGTAATTAATCCACGGTTCACATGACTCCCTGGTCAAAAGCAGACATCTGCTGATATCTCCAACACGAGGCAGCTCACACCAAAACAACCTAGATTGATAAACAGCACTACATGTTTGATGGAAAAATATGTATTTTTGATTTTGGGGTGAACTGTCCCTTTAAGTGGGATCACTAATGAACTGAGATGCGCTCGAATAAACTTTGAAATTAGACTTTGGCAAATGCTTTACATTTAAATGGGCTGAACTGAAGTGTTCCTAATTATCAAGACCTCTTAAGGTAAATGCAGGTAGAAAGTTGTGCTCAGAAGTTGGGTACCATGCTCCCTCACCAGCTCTAAAATCACACGCCAAGTTGAAAACCATCGCCTCACCTGAAGCCAAACTTGTCCATGGCGATGGCGAAGTGCCTCGGCTGGTCGTAGCAGTGGTAGAGGTTGCGGTCGTCCATCGGGATCAGGTCCACGTCGCTAAAGATGAAGCAGTCGTACTCTGCGTCCTTCAAAGTCTCCGTGTAGCCAACATTCAACAGCTTGGCACGGTTGAAGGTTTCCTCACCCAACTGCGAGAACAAACCACAAGAGAGACCATTGTGTCATTGTTTACAGATAGACGAGGAGGGCAGATGATGGAGCTTCACCAGCATTTGTCCTCTGCTTGAAAGGCTCCGTGTTAAAAAAAAGAGTTGAACAGATTGGAACGTGTCTCCTGAACCACAAATTCAGCATGTGCGATATCAATACCATGTTCAATTAATGTTTCTGTAACGTACAACTTGTACTTTCAAACTGCGACGTTGTAAGGTTAAATGTAGACTAATACCAGAGTTAAGAAGGAGACATTGATGGGGCACTAAAGAGGAGAGGGAGAAGTACTGCCAACATATATAATACATGCTGTGTTTATTACACTGTATAGAAACATCAACCGGAAGCTGCACCGCTACAGGCACTTCTACCATAAACAAAAGACAATATGAGTCAGACCAAGCCAAATGTGTTCGGGCCCACATCAAAGCTGGTTTTCACTATAAATCCAACATGAACTGATGTGTTTGTTGACCCAAGAACAGTTCAGTTGCCTGAAGCACTAAACTCTTCTCGTGAGATTCTGGCTGGCTGAAGTTTAACCCTTCATGCTGAATATGAAATTAGTGATAAATCTCTATAACAGAGTCTGAAAATCAAAACTTTCCCTGTCGTCAGAATGGCCAGAATTACAACACAGCCAAACACGTCATCACCTTCTAAGGTGCCCCTTCAGTTTCAGAGCATGATTGAACATCAGTGTTTAGCATCTGCAGTGCATTTGTGCTGTATTCATCTCTACAGGCAGTCTGAACCGATGTTTGTATCGACCCCAAGAGATCCGGATGCTGCTGCAGTGAATGGACCAGGTTCAACACTTCGGTTGAGATGAATGCATCCTTGCCAAAGCAGCACAGCAGCGTAAGACAGCCGAGGTCAACACACGTGACGGCTATGAACTCAATAATGTATCAGCAATTTTGACTTCTCTTTCTGCAGAGCCCCTTGTGCAACAGCTTGGCTTTGTGAAATCCGAGTCAAGCTGCAGGGAGGTCAGCGAGCAAGAAGTGAAGCTTACTGTGCAACCTGACACTCTTTGGCAGACGCATTTCGGATGCACGTCGACAGTCCATTCTCTTCGAATACTCTATGAATGTATTCTTCTTTTTATGACAAGTACAGCAAGGAAGCTCCAGGAAGCGGCTAGAGAGAGAGACAGAGTTGAGCTGTCCAGGAGGGAGATATGAATGTAAAACCCTTTGTACTGTCAGTACCTTGTACATGCATTAACAGACTTGAGTCATCAAGACGATTTCCCCTCAGGAAACCTTTTATTCACTTACTGTACAGCTAGTGCATTTTATCTAGCACAAATGGCCTCAAGTATCCTTGCAAGTGCAAGTAAAAATCTTTACATGCATTGTAGCCAAAATGAATCACCAATTATTGTGTTGATGAATGAATCACATTAGCTCCAGTTCCTCAAATGCTTATTATTTTCCCCTGTCTTATGCGATTGTAATTGAATATTTTGGTTCGTCGGACAGAAGAAGCTGTCTGAATATGTCACCTTGTGTTCTGGGAAAATTGCTGCCAGCATTTCTCACTATTTTCTTCACATTTACCAAATGATTTATCAATTAAAGCAGGATAATACCTGCTATAGTACAGGACAGAAAATCCAAGTGAATATGTAAAGCCACAGACTGCAATGTTTTAATCCGGTTTATTCAGGATATTTGATGAAATAAAGTCTGCACAGGAACTACATTTGACACATTATGTTCAGCAGGTTTAGAAATTAGAAGATTAATTAGCAAAAGTAACAGAACTATTTTATCATCCCGTAGTTGATAAAGTAACTGCATGTAAGTGCAGACAGGTCTGAAAATCTGATTGTGAAAGTTATTGAAGTTTCTCTTTATTTTAGGATTTATTTTGCATCTTGTATGGTATGTTTTTATGGTGTTTTGAAAGCAAAACTTGGGAAAATCAAATTCATTAATTTGTTGTATGATATGCAAGTTACTTTTCCTGATAAACAGTTACATTAGTAGTAGCTAGAAAGAAATCTGCTGTATTTACAATGAAACATGAGCTTTTTGAGTCATCATGACTGTCATAAAGATTTTCATGCAAATCTGTCTCGTGTAGTTTGGTTAAGTCCTTATGCAAAATCTCTAAATCGTCATGAGGGGCCCCACATGACAAGATTACATGTTTATGGAGATGTTACTGGGTACCAGCACAAAGCTTTAGTCCTCATATCATAAATAAGACCCCGTTTGATGAATGTCTCAGTATGTACAGTATGCAGCCGAACAATTAACTGCTGTTACACATTTTCTGCAGTCACGTATTCCTTGGCCATGAGGGAAAACCACCCACTTTAGACAGCACAGCGATTTTCTAAGATGATTAACGCATCTGCTGCCTGATACCTTTTCTTATTTTGAAGTACATAGCTTCCACACTGGTGCATTATCTGTTCGGACCGACCGTGAATATCTATTGTCACGAATCCACTTGGGTTCCAACTATCAGCTAAAATAGTCCTCTGTGTGTTTTTGAACAACAGTCTGTTCAGTTTGGGACGACATCATATGAGCAAAATATGGCCAATGTCATCCAAGAAACTAAGAGCAGCAGCTGATACATCCGGACAAAAAGGGAAATAAATCAACAGAATAAAATAGTATTTTACACAAGTAATAGTCAGACGTTCTTGGGAACTAACGCAAGATAGGTCCTGCAAATAAACAAAAAAGAAAATATGATTTTATCTGATTAAATGTCTGTCGTCCTCCTGAGCCCATTCTTTCAAATTGCTTTAAAAGTGTCGAAACGTTATGTAAATGACGTTTTGATATTTGGTAGTCGACACATACGTTTTAAATGATTACCTTCAAAAGTGAGTATCATCCAAGAGAAAAACGCAGCCCAGTGTTGCCATCTTTTTTTCCCATTGAAAGTGGCAAACAGCACAAACTCCGAAAGTCACCAAACCGAGTGAGAAAGTAGCCGAGTCAGCAACGCAATGCAGTCCGTCTCTTCAGGCCTCCCTCCAACATAATGAACGAAAACAACAAACATGGCTACTGTTGGTACGCACAGCTGTCAAGCTAGCAGCTTGTGGAAGACTTCGCTGACAAGCAATGAGTGCACGGGCAGAATGCACTCAGGCAGGCAGCCCGGCTGGAATGATTGGATGAGCCGATTACAGTCCCACAGCAGCCACAGACACCAGATTTATTTTTGTCAGGACATTCATCCATTGATTGCTGTTGGGATTTAAAGCTACTTCATATAAACATATATAACCATTTTGTTTTTATTAAATTCCCACCTTGCTTTTTTTGGGGGTATTACAGATCTGATGAATTTAGGAACCATGTGGTCAGCTTAATCTTTGAGGAACCCTTTACCATGCAGGTAACGCCGGTTTAGTCATTTTCTTGTATTTGATACATCATTTATTGTGTACAAAGTGAGGAGTTTGGAGCAGCACTCTGTTTTCCAAATAGAACGTTTCACAAAATACGTCTTCAGAAGTCGGTAGCTCTGTTACAAAGGTTTACCGTGATCCTTTTGTTATCTTTTGAGTGTTCTCGCCTTCCACAACTAATTTCTGTTCCGGCAAAAAGTTGCATCTCAAAAGCGCATTGAGCGTTCTTTTTTTTGTGCTGCAAGCTACGGTCAACCTACAGTCAATATAGACAAGGATTGTTATTTAGTAAATATAGTCTGCATCTGTTTTGTGTGTTTGAGAGAATGAGAAATCAAAGACAGAAACAAAGAGTCAGGGCGTGCAGGAGACAGAAAGAGATTCTCTCGTGTGTAGCTCCCTGCAGATGAGCCAATTTACAACACCCAAAACTTATTTTTGTGCTTAACTCATTGAGGATTATTGTGACCATTGTTTATTATTTAATTAAGACGTGTGTGTGTGTGTGTGTGTGTGTGTGTGTGTGTGTGTAAACCTCCCAGCATCTCGGCTTCATGGCTCTATACATCTTCTCCCATCACTTCCTGCCATAAGTGAGTTCATATCACCTGCAGGATGTGAGGTAAGCCATTACATTACACATAATATTTTACTATTCAACAGCCCAATTGTGGGTGTCATTTTATGAAACAATTTGAACTGAAAATTGATTCACACTCAGTTTGTACGGTGTTGTATTTTCAATCCAAAAAATGCAACACTTTTCTTTCTCACAATATAAACCGGCAAGAAGCGATGTAGAGGAGGAGGGCGCAGTCTTCCTTTGTGTTCCAACCAGTCCATCTACCACCACTCCATTGTTGAGGTTTTTTTTTTCAATATCTGTTGTTTTATTTTGTTGATGCAATGTTTTCTGTGGACACTCCATTTTCCCACTGCTGCCGGCTGCATTTTCCTGTTATTTCTTCCCTCCTGCTTTAGGCTGTTGTTTCCTGCCTTAAACCTGTCTCTGTGTTTTTCTGTGCACTGGAAAGCTCTGCACAAATTTGCCTACAGTGGCCCACGGGGGACAGTTAGAACCAATCATGTGTGAATATTTGAGAAATCAACAAATTACATGTTGACAGGGTGAAATGCGGAAAGGGTACTCCAATTTAGCGCACGGCGATTTTTGGCTCCACGCTTTGCAATTTCACGGGCGTCTTTTAACTTTCAAGGACATTTCTGCTCTGTCAGTTTTTGATCAAGCTGGACCCATAATGCAGTGTGCACATTCATGTGAGCGTGCGGCCTCAGCCTTGCGCACATGAGTTTACTAAGTATGTGTGGCACAAAAATATGTTTTTTTCAAGCTCACACTTACCAGGAGATCATATCACGAAAGAATCCAGCACCTCAACCTTCAATTAAGTGTGTTCAGGCCCCTCGATGGCTACCTAAACGTCTCCCATCACAATGACAGGTTTTGGTTTGCAAGCCGCCCCCGCACTGCAGGAATGCTCTTCAAATTAAATATTTTTGTTCAGACAATAGGCTCAAAACAACATGCGCATTGTGCAGTAGTTGGCATTCATACAGAATAGAAATCATTGTGGGCTTCACGTTAAATTAAATGACACTCTTTTGGCAGATGCTTTTGTGCAGAGTGACTTACAATAAGTGCATTCAGCATCATTGTGAAGGAAAAAGTAGATGTGATCAAAAAATGAAGTGCATCCCTCAAACAACTATAGAAACATGATTAGCATGTTAATGATTGCAGGTTAATAATTATTTAGTTAATCAACTGTATGAATCATATAAGCGTATTGTAGGTAAACAAAATAAATTACAGTTTTGCACTCCACTATTTTTCTCGAAAATGTATGACTTTATAAATTTGCCATTTTAATTTTATGCACCCGACCGACAATCTGGACAATTTTCTCACCTATTTTTGGCCACTTGAGGGCAGTGCAACAAGTTGTTAGCGCTTGTGTTGATGAAAGTGCTTCAGTTTACCAGCCTATTTACACATTGAGCAGTTACAGAAGAACATTATTATCCATTCGCAGGACACCGCTGAAAGAAAGGTTTGTTTAGTCTTATCCTCAACGGGGAACGATGTCAACAGTGACTCCAGAAGTTTCAGTGATGAGACTTGGGCCGTCTGGAGCGGGTAATGAACTGCAGTGAAATCTACAATTAACTATCTCATCAAGACCGAAGAGAAAACTGACTTAAAAAAACCCGCTTCTAAAATATTCATGATATCGATATCTCAGCCGTCTCCAAGGCTCAATGTGCAATTGAAGCTTTTTCAAAAGGGTTCCCTGAGTGTCAGAAATCCTTCTTCACACACACCTGAACGTGATGAAAAAATGTTGCTTTTTTTCCGGACATTTCACGAGTGTAAATTCTGGTTTTAGTGTCTGGAAGAAAAAACTGTTGCTGGCAGAGAAATAGAGGCATAAATCCAACTTCATCACTGCTTTTTGAAATACAACAAGGGATCCCAAAAGAAGATTAGCTTGACACAATTTAGAAAAAGTGACAGCTTCTCTCGCAAAGTGCTAAGCACTTGTGTTTAGGAGCCACGACTGAAGCTGCTTGCACTCTTACTCAGCAGTTTACAACATTCATTGATCATGTCCTCGTTGACCTCCCGTTGTTGCTGTCCCTCAGGGGAACCCCCGCTGCCGCCGCAAGTGGTATTTTATTCAAAAGTTTAAGTGAATTTTAAGTGAAGTTTGTGAAGTCGAAGCTTCAGGAGACAATCCGTGCTGCATCAATAACAATGATTGAGTGAGTGATTGAAGCAGTGCATCGCTGTGATTTTTCTTATCTGAACCCTGGAGGACGAGAAGTTATATATGTGTAACGTAAACTAATAACACTGAGATAATGCAGATTTATTCATTGAACTAACTCATCTGGAAAATGTGTTTTCTGTTAAAGAGAAGAATAATGTGAAAGCAAGATGGCGCAGCAATATGGCGACACTGTATCTATAAGTGAGCACAAACAACCTATGTACTGAGTGGGATATTCTGCAGTTTAAATAATACATTTGGTGAACAACATGTTACAAACTGGACAAAACACCTCACCTCAAGGTCCATTGATCAGCCTTTTCTGAGATTTCTCTCACTTTGAGGTAAAACCGTTTTGTCAATCTTAAAACTGGCTCTAATTCAAACCCTTTGCATCCAAACTCAAATCAATACCGAGGTGAAGCATGGTGACAAATTAAGAGGTGGGACAAGTTGTTTAAAATGCATTGGACAACTCATAAACAAAGGATCCAATTGAGGAAATAAACATTTGCTGTGTCCGATTTCATTGACCATCAACGTCTCTCGATCCTCGCCTCTTCTATTCACGCTATGATACAATCTTCTTCCATCTCTCTGTGCGCACCTTGTGCTTTCAAGTCATCACTTACCTGTGTTCTCTCTCTCTCTCTCTCTCTCTCTCTCTCTCTCTCTCTCTCTCTCTCTCTCTCTGAAAACCAATTAGCCATATCTGGGTATCACTAGATAAATCCATCGCTGCTCCCTCCGTGAGGGTGTGTGATGAACCTATAACTTTCTCCCGGTCATCGGACAGACACAAGCGCACATACCTGGACTGTTGCCATGGTGCTGGATTAAGGCCCAGCCAGCGCTCGGCTTGAATGTTTGTCACCAGCCAGCGAGTCTGTGTGTGTGTGACAGGAGTTATCAGTCTCCTGCAGATAGACGGAGGTGGGGCCTCTCATCCTATCATTTGGCCCCGGTCAGTCAGTGCAGGGACAGACAGACCACAGGAGAGACAGAGGAAGATTTCACCTTATCTCACTTCATGGAGATTGAGTTGAATGTGTGTGTCTGTGGGTGTGTTCGTATGAGCATATGTGTCAGGAAGAAAAAGGAGCTGACCTCCCCCAAACAGCAATTGTAGCTAGCCACTGCAGGTCTGTCAACCATGTTTAAGCGTTGTGCACGAGGCTGCAGTAAGAGTGAGCGATACCGCAGCGGAGTGATACTTTTGCCGTTGCCACCGTTGTAGCGGGCTTACTTTCTTACAGACTAAACCGACTTACGGGGAGTCACAGACTCGGAGGTTTTGCAGTAACGACGACAAACATGCAGTGGATTAGTAGCGTTACAAAGCATAGAGAGTAGAGCATGACTCAAACATGACAACTGCTTCATCCACACACTCTTGTCACAGTGTAGGAAAGCACATTGCTATCGCCAGATGTGTGACAACTTTGTTCAGTTCATTCTCTGTAACCAGTGTAGCATTAAAGCATGCGGGTATAGCAAACTAGCAAGCTAACTTCAATACAGCTGGCTAGTTAGCTAGTACTGACCATAACAACTAACAATTGTCGTTTTCTTTTGTATGGAAAACCATAGAAAACAGTTAAATGTCCTTATTACTCCTATTCTATTTCTGGTATACACTGTTTGGAAGACGGTCCCGGATTCTGAGAGTTTTGACTCATCAGCTCAGTTTGCTCTTATTTAACTGTAGCTTATGAATTTGAAATCTGTGTGACAGCTTCACTGTCTGAAAGGAAGAAAAGTACGGATCTGCTAGCAACCTTTAAGAGGGAAATGTGCCACGGTTATTGTAAACTGCGTATGTGTCATGTAAGAGCGGAAAAGCTTGACAGGATGGCAACAGTGACTAGGGGAACGGTCACCTGGTATAAGAGACACACATGAGAGAGAACAGGAGAAAGAGAGCTTGTGTTCATTAGAGCCTGTGTGAACATTTGTGACTAAATGCACTCGGCCATGTGTTCTTAATAAAAGATGATGACCCCTTCATTCTCCGGCCACCTGGGAAACAGGAGGCTCATCAAAGCTTGATTACATACTGCAGTCAGCCATGCACACAAACACACACAAACAGAAACACACACCAGGCTATGTATTTCTAATTCATAACCTAACATCTTCAATCATACTCGCTGCAGCATGTTTCCTGCTTTATGAGAGCTTGGCACGGAACACAAAGAGCGAGGAGGGAAGAGCGTCACAGAGCTGGCGTGGGGCCAGAATGACAAATTTGCCGTAATGACTTTCTGGCAGTCCGGACGCAGAGGAGCTCCCAAGTAAAGCGAAAAGGCCGGGCAATTCACGACGGGCAATTCAATTACTATTCCGCCTCGGTGTAGTCGACAGACGCAGATCAGGGCAACATCAACACAGCAGCCGGTGATGAGATGCTACTCTGCTGCGCTGAAACAATGAAGCAAGTAATTTGTTGTGAGTAAATAAGTGCAGGACCGAACTCCCAATATAAACTGTTCGGTAAATTTGTTTCATTGCAGGGATCTGGGCTGAGATGTCCGTGTGGAAATAAAAAGTGAAGCTGCAGTACAGCACTTCGTGTTCTTCCTTATTTCTGTGATGCTGTGTCGAGGGGTTCAGAGCTGAATTGAAAATGCGGGGAAAGAATATATTGTACTGTTCTTTTTAAAAAATATATATTATGAGCAAAAGGAATAATGAAATCAGAATAATTCTGCCCTTTATACGACACACTGACACAGAGTGAATGTAATGGTTTCATTCACAATTAAAGGTTATAATGGTTTGAATGGTTCTTTGGAAAGGCCAAATAGTCTCAAGAGAGCAAAGCTAAAATAACACTGGAAATCAAAATCTCAGCATACACGATGATGTACTGTGCAGAATTAAATCACACAGACGACTCAAACCAGCGGGAAAAAATCCAATGCATTTGATTCAGGGTATAAAAGCCTATTCATGCAAACTCAACACAATTTCTTACTGAACGGATAATTTGTGATTTATTATGTCTAATTGTTGACAAATTTCCTAAGAGGAAGGGTCATTTTACACTGGAATATTACAGGAATATTGATAGCGAGAGCAACAGGTTAGACTCAGTGTTTGAATGCCGTCTCTCTGTTCTCTCTCTCTCTCTCACACACACACACACACACACACACACACACACACACACACACACACACACGTTGAAACACAGAGAAGAGGAGAGGATGAAAACTAACGCGCGCGTAAATGACCGCCAAACTCATAAGGACTCTCACACCGAGCTGAAATGAATGAGTGCGCATAAATTAGATGGATAAAATATGTCGTATCTTTCTTTCAGGGGTCCCGTTGGGCCCAAGGCAATGGGACGCCAACACTGCTATATTATATTTTAAGACATCTTGGGATCTCCACTTTGAATTTAAAAAAGGATACATTTTCTGAGTGAACAATGCTATCTTTTCATATCATGTCCCTGCTGTCTGCTTATCACATCTCTATATTTAAGGTCTGGGTATATTTTAGCCAAGTCAAGAAAATAGGCTGCAAGCTCACACAAAAATTAAAAACCCGAAGTATTCAGCAGAGACACCGGGAGTAAACAAGACAGATACAGAATGCAGTCTGGTGTCGTGACCACGGTGTGACAAACCAGAGTACAGTTAGCAGCCGCCCGAACATGACAGCATCCAGAGTCAGAGAGAGAGAGAGAGAGAAGAGAAACGAGTGACTACCACAGACAGACAGTGAGAACAAAAGACTGACAGACAGAAATAAAGGGAGACGGTGAGAGGAAGAAAAAGATGACGATGATGTTTCTAATCATAATAAGACAGTACCTTCCAAAAAAAATGACAGGCAAGGTTAGAGCTGCCCCATCGGAGTTGGCCGGCATGTGTCACTCAGAGAAAAAGTGCCGACTCGTACGGAAAACACAAAACACAGATGTTGTACTTGAAGCTGCCACCTGACATGCATAGACAGAGAGACTGGCATGCCAAAGGAGAGCCTCAGGGAGGTGGAGGGCAGAGAATCAAACCCACCTGACATTTTGACTAATATGGGGCCAGATGGTTGCTGTGGCTTGTTGCTTTGACCTGCTGTGCCAAACCTGCTCTCACAGACATACGAGTCTCCGGTTGTGACACAAACAACTGTGATGCTGTCAAAAAGAAAAAAGAAAAAAAAGGAGGGGCACTCTCCAGAGGCAGAGGAGTCGCTCTCATCACATCTAACCTCTCCTGCATTAAGGGCATTCAATACACACAAACTATAACACCCCCAGCTATAAGCACCGTTGTTGCAGTGTTAAACATACGGCTCCGAGCAGCACTGACTCATTTAAAAATCAGGTCAACAGTATGAATCATCAAAATATAAAGGGGTTAACAGCAGGGATCAGTCTAGGTGAGTTGCATATATGTATGCACAGTATCATAGTATAGGTAAAGTAAGTGTAAGAGTTCATATGCTGAATGGTTATTTATGTCCATAGTGGGGAAACAGGAAAACAATTTGCGCACAGGCAGCATGAAGACATCCCGCAGGACTGCTGGGGACTTAATGTGTCCCGCTGCTTGTTATGTAAGGTAAGACGCAGACGTTCACACTGGAACTAACACACAAAGGCCGTGTTACACGCTGCATGTCCCTCAAACCTACACCGAGAATGATACAGTCAAATGACTCACCCTTCCCAATTTCACATCAGGAAGAATATGGGACACCATCTGCCTCCTCCCTAATAATGAAAAAGCCTTCTCCAATGTCCCCATCACTTTGAGATATTGCTTGGCCTGCGTGGGTGTCAGACAGTGTGTTTGAGTTATTCTCAGATATCTCTAGAAGAACCTGTTCGTGCATCGTCTAAGAGACAGAACTATGACAAGCATATAATGATATCATGATTCTTTACTTTTTGAAAGTGAGAGCACCTCTAGCATGACACGACTCCCCAAACTGTGGAATTGTTTTTATGTAATATCATTAATACATTCTTTGACAGCAAGAGACACGACTACAAATGGATGCTCCGTGTCTGCTGGATGTTCCATAAGCAAGTGTGTGCTAACACTTTACAAGGTAATGATAACATGTCAGTGTTGTGTGTCTGTTAGCTTGCTGTTGAGTTATTCTGCTTCTTTCAGGGGTCAGAGGGACAACATTTGCGTATCAACTCATGGAGTTGAAATGTTAAACGTCTTATCAAACAGTAGCCACATGAAAGGAAAGTAACACACACAGCAGACATGTAGCAACATTAGCATCTATTTGGAGTCATGTTTCTGTCCAAGCGATTAATGTTAGTTGAATTAACTAAATCTCCATTTAGTTCATTTCTGTTCTCCTCAAAATCCTGATGGAAATATCCGGCTTCAAGTGCTCAACTAGCTTACTTGCAGTTCGATAACTTTGTCCGACATTAACTTTGTCTGACGCTAACTTTATTCAATGCTAACTTTGTTCAATGCTAATTTTGTTCGCTGCTAACTTTGTTCTCTGCTAATTTTGTTCCCCGCTAATTTTCAACTAGTTTGGTTTGCGTTGCTTATTACACCCAATGCTAACTACAACCTCCGTTATCTTTGTTCTCCGTTAACTTGGTTCTCCGCTAACTTTGTTCTCCGCTAACTTGGTTCTCCGCTAACTTGGTTCTCTGCTAACTTGACCATGAAACCAAAACAAGAAGCTGAACATGACAAAATGTTCATGGGAAGTGCAGAGATGGCTTCTGTGGGTTTGTCATTATTCATCCTCATTTGATCCATTGTTGATATAAAAACTATTAATTAGTGTAGCCTTAAGCTAAGTTGAGGACCCAACATGGCCCATGTGGACTGTTTCTCAATGAATCCCAACATGACACTTGTAATTAGGCGTTTCATTTCTTGATTAAACTTGTTTCATGGAGGGAGACCACATTTCTTGGGTCTTCATCAAGTGGGATTCAGCCCCATGAAAATGTAATGTTACTATTGTCGGAGAGGTGGTTGACCCAACAGTGAGAAATTGGACGTCCCATTGAGAATCACTACTGTGAAGAAACCCTGTCACATAAATAACAAAAACAGATGATCTACTGGCAGAGAGACAGTGAGTGAAAATCATATCACAAGGCCATGTACATTACTCATAGTACTCCACTTTTCCTTTTCAGTCCTTTCTTCTCATTTCACCTCATTTATTTTCTTCCTTCTTTCTTTATTTCCATCTTTTCAACTCGATTGCCTTCTTAAATGTTTCCCTTCTTCCCTTCCTTTCCGTCGTTCCAACTTTTTGCCCCGGGTCAAGAGCTAAATGTTTCACACCACAAAATATTTAAACATGAGGATGCTTCACTAACTAGATTATGTCCTTTGCTTCATTAGTTTCACGACAAATATTTGCATTTTTTTTTCTTCTTTTTTGACTTAGTGAAACGCAGTCATTAAAGCGGTGTCTTTCCCTGCATCTTTCAATCTTAAAAAGAGTACAACTTTTTGCCATTACCGGCTGCTTGAACTTTTGACAATCAACTAGGGGTGTAACGGTTCACAAAATTCACGGTTCGGTACGATACAGTGGAGCCACGGTTCGGTATGTGTCGGTACAGTAGAAAACTATAAATGCCAGAGAAATGTACTTGATTTTAAAATATATTTATTCATCACAACTAACATCATGAAGTTATTCTTTGACTTTGAACAATGATGGAACTATACCTGAGTGACCCATCTTCTGGGGTGTCTTCTTAGCAGCACATAAGCATAAATAACAAAAACTGCTCCTTAATGTTATGTAGTATTGTTACTTACATCTTGCAAAAGAGATTTTTAATCTCAATGGGACTACCTGGTTAAATAAAGGTTTTTTAATTCAAACGTATTCGGTTCGTCATGCGTACCGAATCGTGAGCCTCGTACCGAACGGTTCAATACGAATACGAGTATTGTTCCACCCCTACAATCAACCTATGACATCTTTTAAATGACGATGAATAAAGTATTATTTTTATTTTCTTAACTTGAAGAGAGTGCAAATTGCAGCACTTTAAAATGTAATTAAGATTAAATCGGCTATTTTTGCCGTGAGGAGGGTGTAAGGACAAGTATAAGGATCTAATCACAGTCGATAGCTGTTCAAGGACGATTTATTCATTAGTATGTTGCTGTGAAAGGAGGGAAGCGTGGAGAGCCTGGGTTTTGTCAAAGGTTTTTGTTAACATGGCTGCAGTGTAATGTGGTATGAATACCAATCAGCTTTAATTAAATTAATAAAAGTCACACTGTAGCAGTCGTAAGCAGCTTTCTTTGCTTCTTCTTTCTTCCCTTTTACCTTACAGTGATTGCAAAACCCTTAACTTTGCGTCATGGGATGCAGATAAGCTCATGGGTGAAGAAACATTAATCAGACTTTTAAAACAAATGTGTAGTGGATGTACTCTGAAGAGATAGGCAGTATGATCTATTGGGATGCTACTCCATATGTGATTCATAGCCTTGTATAGCTGGGGTCAACAACATGGCAGCTCTGGGAATGAGAGGTCTAAAAGCGCAGTATCATTCAAGATACATTTTACACCCTTCAGCTGAATCTCCTCTAAGTGTTAACCTGATGTTAACTCAATGGCGGCAGCGGGTCAAAAGGGTCATAAACTTTGTTGGCATGGATCTGTAGTTGACGACACTGCTTAGCTGAATTATATTGGTTGTGCTGTGGAGCATACATGATGGGACGTTTTGTTCAGCAGGTAAATTCAGCTGAAAAATGATGCAGATGAAAGTGGTATCTCAGCAGCTAACTTTACTTTACTTTTAGGGTGCAACATTTTTGTATTTTGAATAAACAAAATATGCTTACCTTCTCAAAGGAATTTGTTTTATGTTGTTATAACACAACCAGCTGTCCAAACTAAATACAATGCAAAAAGGAAAGAGCTGAGGCTCATTTTGCAGGTATTTGGTCATAAACCAAGTACTGAAAAATACAATGTGTTGTCTTTTGACATCATGGTTGCTCTAGAAGAAAAGCTAAGGGATCCCCAAAGACATTCATCCTGAGGGGAACATAAATATCTGAACAAATTCCATGGCAATCCATTAATTTCAGTCTGGACCAAAGTGGTGCACTGACCAAGAGACCAAAAAAACAACATTGCCATCCCTACAGCCACGCCTCTAGTGTGGCTAAAAAAGGTGAACAAGATCAATCTAACCAGGGATTTAGTGCCAGCTTTTATAAGTAGACATTCTTGATGGTACAAAATGCATGGACACAATTCAGTCAGTACTCACAATGTAACACCTAGCTCTGTGGTTACTGTTGTATATAAGCCTCATCTTTTTGCTGACATTCTTGGGGTTTGGATTTGCAGTGAAACAAATAGAAAGCAGTCAGAGGAGAAGAATAATCTATTTGTGATGCGTTTTGTTCTGAATCACCGGCCACAACCTTTGGCTCATAACTGGATGGAGGCATGTTGTATATGCATGTTGTATATGCATGTTGTAAATAATGCTGTGAATGACTTTTTGATCCTAAAAAGGTTTTTAAAAGACTACATCGATTATTTTTATTAACAAACAAAAAATATTCCGCATCATCGTAATGCATTATGAAAATCTAAACATTATGCTGATGAGACAACAGAAAATGTCACTCCTGAGTTGATAATAATGGATCTTTACTGGATGTTTTGCTTTCCATTTGCTGTGAAACCCCGACCGCTCCGTGGGAGATGCACAGTTGCCAGCAGATGAGACTGTGGTCGTACTGGACACCCTCCGGGTGTGAATGTGTGTAACTATTGTGGCAGCCGGAGGGGCAACCTCAGAGGAGAAGTGGTAGAGGGACGATATTGCCTGACATGGAGGCGGAGCCCCATGTCAGGGAGTGGAAAAGAGCGCCAAACCACCATCAGCCCAACAAGCAACACCTGAGGAGGAGAGACGAGGGAGCGACCACACCCTATCAGAGGAGGAGGAGGGGACTATAAAAGGGCCCCGGACACAGGAAACTAGGAGAGAGTAGGAGTGGAAGGAGACGGAGAAAAAGCAAACCCATTGGAGACAACTGCCTTACCCCTTGATCACCCTGGAACGTCTGACTACCCGCCCGGCTCCCGACCCCTGCCTGTACGACTACCCTGCTCCTGCCCGCGCCCTGGACCGTATGAGGAATACCCGTTGTGCACCGAACCGTGGAAGTGAACACCGACCATCCCTCTGGAAAGCGGACAGTGTATTGTTGAGTGTCTATCCTACCTCTATCCACTCTCTATATTCAGTAAAAACCTCACTTGCACCATTTATCTACCGACTGGTTGTGTTTATTGGTCCGTGTTGTCGTGAAACCCCCTTGCCACCCCGGGGGCTGTCACAATTTGGTGGAGAATGTGGGCACAGTCCGGTTCTGGCAACACTGACCGATAGACCGACCGACCCAGTAAGCATGGCCACCCCGGTGCCATTTCAAGAGCTGCTAGCGGGGCTAATCGCTAGCAACCAGGAAACCCAAAAACGCCACGAACAAGCCATGCAAGTACAAATGCAAATCCTCCAAGCACAGCAGCAACAACAATACCAACAGCAAGTACACATGGAGAAGTATATGGAGGTACAAACCGAACGCGCGGAGGCGATGCAAAGCGAAATCAAGGGCATGTTACAGACACAACAGGAGCAACGTACCGTGGAGAAAGCCAACCCAGCGCGCTTCCTTCTCAAGCAGACGGCAGCTGACGATGTTGAAGTGTTTTTTCAGATATTCCAGACAACGGCACTCCGGGAAAAATGGCCAGAAGAGCACTGGGCTGAGTTGATAGCCCCCTTTTTGATCAACGAAACGCAAGTAACGTATCAGGACTTAGAGCGCGCTGGAAAAGTTGACTTCCGGGTGTTGAAAGCGGAAGCGTTACAGCGATGCGGGGTCACGCTGTTAATAAAGGCACAACGATTTCAGGAATGGACATATGACACCTCCCTTTCTCCGCGAGCCCAGATGCATGAGATCAAGAGGATTACGACGGCCTGGCTGCACGCAGAGCCAACCGAGGTGTCGCCCACCGATCGTGTCGTCATGGACAAATTCCTTAGATCCCTCCCGTATGAGGCAAAAAAATTGGCCGGCCAGAGAAACCCCCGCAACCTCGAGGAACTGGTAGAGATCATGGAGGGTTACCACGCAGCACAAGCGTTAGTGCGTGGGGGAAGAAACCCGAAAGTGGAGGGGTCCACCCGCAAAGAAAAGATGAGAACGGAGGAAACTACCTATGTGTCTCCCTCCTTTCCCCCAGGCTTTCCCCGACGTCGGCCGGCGTTTGGTCCGGAAGAGAGGAGGTGCTACCACTGCGGCGAGATCGGGCACATCGCCTGGGAATGTCCTCACCGCCAGGACGCACCCATGCCCACGGCCAGTGAGGGGAGTCGCCCATGCGGACTGATTACCGGATGCTGGGCCACTCACGAGGACCACATGCCCCTCACCCCGGTCAAAGTAAACGGCCGCGACGCCTCCGCGATGGTGGACTCCGGGAGCGCTATTACCTTGGTGAGACCTACGTTTGCTCAGTACCCGCTCCTAACCGGCACCCGAGCGGTCACGTGCATCCATGGGGAGACCCGCGAATACCCCACCACCGCCCTCGAGATATACACGACGAGGGGTAGATACGTCGGCACTGCAGGAGTAGTGGAAGGACTCCCCGTAGAGGTGCTGGTCGGCCGAGACCTGCCCGTGTTCCAGGAGCTGTGGCGCAGCCTGGTGGTGAAACCAGGTACGACCCCTCACCGAAAGTACAAGAAGAAAGCCATCTGTGGGCTGGGGGAGGAGATCTCCACCGATCCCCTATCGGAAGGAGTCGCCAGTGCCGTGGCCCGGGCGTTGGTGGAGGCCACCCAACCCAAACCCGAGGACGTATATGCCACAGCCGTCGAGAACGACGGACCCTCCAGCCCCAGTGAGCCCGAAGGAGAGGCGCCGCCCATCCCCGAGGAGGCAGATACCCCCTCCCTCGAAGAAGAGGAGCTGGCCGGGCTGTTTCCCCAGGACCCGGAGGAGCCCATCTTACCCGGGCCCCTCACAGGGAGGTTTGGGACGGCCCAGTTGGAGGACCCCAACCTAGCCCACGCCCTTCGGCAGGTGGCCGCCGTAGACGGACGACCACTGGACGGGGTAAGAGACCTCCCTCCCACACATTTCTCCATTTATAACGGGCTCCTCTACCAGGTAGTAATAAGGGACGGGGCCCCCCTCAGGTTGTTACTGGTACCCCGTCCTTTCATACCCTCTGTCCTCCAGTTAGCCCACTCCCATATCCTAGGTGCCCATCTAGGAGTGGAGAAAACCCTGGAAAGGGTGAGGGCCAGGTTCCACTGGCCCGGAATAAAAAAGGCCGTGGAGGATTACTGCCGGAGCTGCCCCAAATGTCAACAAGTGGCCCCACAACCCCATCACAGAAACCCGCTGGTGCCCCTGCCGATCATCACCGTCCCCTTCAGCAGGATCGGGATGGACCTAGTGGGGCCACTACCCAAGACCAACCGGGGACACAGGTACATCCTGGTGATAGTGGATTACGCCACCCGGTATCCCGAAGCCATTCCCCTACGCTCTATGGCCACCAAGGGCATTGCAAGGGAGCTGGTGATGTTGTTTTCCAGGGTCGGAATACCGGAGGAGATTCTCACCGACCAAGGAACCCCGTTCATGTCTAGGATCATGAAGGATCTGTGTGGCATGCTGAAGGTGACCCAACTGAGGACGTCGGTGTATCACCCCCAAACGGACGGACTAGTAGAACGATTCAACCAGACACTGAAAAAAATGTTGAAAAAAACCATGGACCAGGACGGGAAGAATTGGGACCAACTGCTACCCTTCCTGATGTTCTCCATCAGAGAGGTGCCCCAGGCATCTACCGGATTCTCGCCCTTCGAGCTCCTGTACGGTCGACGACCCCGGGGGCTACTCGACCTGGCCAAAGAAGCCTGGGAACACCAACCCTCCCCCTACCGCACCATGGTGGACCACGTCGAGGAGATGAGGGTGAGGATGGCATCCCTCTGGCCCATCGTCCGAGAACACATGGCCGAGGCACAGGCGGCCCAAGCCCGCGTGTACAACCGGGGAACCCAACCCCGAGTGTTTAACCCAGGGGATCGGGTGTTGGTCCTGGTACCCACGGCAGAATGTAAGTTTCTAGCCCGATGGAGGGGGCCGTATGAAGTGATGGAGAAATTGGGGCCGGTAAACTACCGAGTCCGGCAACCAGGTCGGAGGCACCCGACGAAGGTTTATCATGTGAACCTGCTCAAGAAATGGGTGCGTAGGGATGCCATGCTCTGTTTCTCTCTCTCTACCCTCCCAGGAAAAACGGAGCCAGTCGAGGTACCCGTGGGAGAAGAGTTGACCCCCCGGCAGAAGCAGGACGTCCGGGAAATGGTGGATCGGTTCCGGGACGTGTTCTCCCCGGACCCCGGATACACCACACTGGTGCAACACCGGATAATCACCGAGCCCGGGAAGAAGGTGAAGCTAAGGCCGTACCGCATCCCCGAAGCCCGCCGGGGGGCGATAGAGAGGGAGGTACAGAGTATGCTGGAGGCCGACATCATCGAACCCTCGACGAGCGAGTGGTGCAGCCCTATAGTGTTGGTTCCGAAACCCGATGGCTCAGTCAGGTTCTGCAATGACTTTAGGCAGCTCAACGCCATCTCAAAATTCGATGCCTACCCGATGCCCCGGGTGGACGAGATGATAGAGCGCATCGGGAGGGCCAGATACATAACCACCCTCGACTTGACTAAAGGCTACTGGCAAGTGGCAGTAGCCCCCGAAGACAGGGAAAAAACGGCCTTCACTACTCCCATGGGACTGTACCACTATAAGAGGCTGCCGTTCGGTCTCCACGGAGCCCCCCCCACGTACCAGAGACTGATGGACCAGGTACTACGTCCCCATCGAGAATACGCGGCAGCCTATCTGGACGACATCGTCGTGCACGGGGAGGAATGGGGGGCTCACCTCCAAAGACTGGAAGCCGTCCTGAAAGCTCTGCGAGGGGCGGGGCTGACAGCCAACCCCAAGAAATGTCGCCTCGGCCTCCGGGAAGCTGACTACCTGGGGTACACCATCGGCCGCGGCTGCGTCAAGCCCCAGGTAGGGAAAGTCGAGGCGATCCGGGAATGGCCCCGCCCCCGCACAAAGAAACAGGTACGAGCATTCATTGGGCTAGCTAGCTACTATCGACGGTTTGTTCCCCAGTTCTCTGCTCTTGCAGCACCCCTGACGGACCTAACAAAAAACCGGCTGCCAGATCGGATCGTATGGACGGCAGAGACCGAGGACGCCTTCGAGAAGCTGAAGGAAGTACTCTGTTCTGAACCAGTGCTGGTGACCCCGGACTTTACGCAACCGTTGGTGGTACAGACGGATGCCTCCGAGACCGGGGTGGGTGCCGTCCTATCCCAGCTGAGGGATGGAGAGGAGCACCCGATCACATACGTAAGCAGAAAATTATTACCGAGAGAAACGAGATACGCCACGGTCGAGAAGGAATGTTTGGCCATCAAATGGGCTCTGGGGGAGTTGAGATATTATCTGCTGGGACGACACTTTACCCTGGTCACGGACCACGCCCCCCTGGTATGGATGTCCCGTTCAAAAGACAATAACGCCCGGGTCACCCGCTGGTTTTTATCCCTTCAACCGTATGCTTTCTCTGTTGTCCACAGATCCGGGGCCGCTCATGGAAACGCGGACGCCCTGTCAAGACGGGACGCCCTAGGTTCCTGGAGCAGTCCTCCCCCCAGGTCGGATTTAAGGGGGGGGGTATGTGGCAGCCGGAGGGGCAACCTCAGAGGAGAAGTGGTAGAGGGACGATATTGCCTGACATGGAGGCGGAGCCCCATGTCAGGGAGTGGAAAAGAGCGCCAAACCACCATCAGCCCAACAAGCAACACCTGAGGAGGAGAGACGAGGGAGCGACCACACCCTATCAGAGGAGGAGGAGGGGACTATAAAAGGGCCCCGGACACAGGAAACTAGGAGAGAGTAGGAGTGGAAGGAGACGGAGAAAAAGCAAACCCATTGGAGACAACTGCCTTACCCCTTGATCACCCTGGAACGTCTGACTACCCGCCCGGCTCCCGACCCCTGCCTGTACGACTACCCTGCTCCTGCCCGCGCCCTGGACCGTATGAGGAATACCCGTTGTGCACCGAACCGTGGAAGTGAACACCGACCATCCCTCTGGAAAGCGGACAGTGTATTGTTGAGTGTCTATCCTACCTCTATCCACTCTCTATATTCAGTAAAAACCTCACTTGCACCATTTATCTACCGACTGGTTGTGTTTATTGGTCCGTGTTGTCGTGAAACCCCCTTGCCACCCCGGGGGCTGTCACACTATGTTCATAAAAACACGTGTGTGCCGAGTGCTTAAGTTAAGAAATGAGTTACAGGGAATACAACCAGTATAAACACCACAAACAGTTGTTCCAGCAAAGAAACAAAGGGAGGAAAGACTGTGTGTGTAAGACAAATACTGCTGGCAGCGCCAACAACTTTCATTAAGCTGTTTAATTCATAATACTTTCCCCATGTGCCTCTTTATTTCTCATACCTGACTGCTTTCTGTTCGCAAGAAAATGTAGACAACTTCTTACACATAAAAAGATGTTCTTTCATACCTTTGAAGAACCTTTTAATGCACTTATTAAATATGCAGACTGGCACTTCTCACGTCAAAAACACCCACCACGGTTTAAACTCAACACCTGCTAAGCAGTCATTGCAACAGATCGTTCACTTTTCACAGATTCAAAGAAATCTGAAGTTTTTCTTTCCCACCATATAAAATCTTTAGAGGGCAGTGATTTATATTGTGGATGATGGAAATCCACTTTCATGATTGGCAGATCATCAAACAAGTTCAGACGAGAGAGAATAACTGACTCCACACAGGGAGGCAGATGTTCAAGGATGGAAGCAGGTGGAGGACAGCAACTCTTCAAAAGACATGAGATGGTTGAAAGACATTACTGAGGCTAAAAGTCATTCCTACAATCAAACAGGACGGAAACATAATCAACTCAGAGTGATGCAGAGTTTAAAAGGAGGGTTTGTTCAAGGGCGGCTATATCTGTGAAAAGAGAACCAAGAGGTGCAGTCTGTGTTTTTAAATGTGTTTACATGTATATATGCTAATTTCTACACATTTCAATGACTTGTCGAGCCAAAGTGTTGCACATAATGTGATGTGATTCTATGATCCAGTGAGTTATTGTGCTTATATTATACATATAATATGCAGATTAACCGTAGTGGTAGATTGTTATCTAAATTGTGATTACTTTCTAGAAATTATACTACAGGTGCCAGATGTATAAACAATGCATATGCACATTACTTCCCCAAGCATAAACTGGTATTTAGGGCTGTGCAGTGGCCTCATGCATACCTCAGAGCAGGCATACGCACAGTTCTCCAGCTGCAAGCGATATGTCTACACAGCATTATGGAAAAATACAAAGACACTTTTATGAACTTCATTTTAAATTATTCATGAGGGATGAATCTTGGTTACATCTGAGCCATACTTTCTCTGTGTCAAGGATTGCTTCATTGTATTCCGAATTGTAAAGTTTCAATACGAGCTCTAGAACATAATCACTGTTCATCTTGCTGTTGTCAAATAACGGCTTTATAAGTAGAATGTATATGAATAATTCTGTCTCTGTGCTACATAGATAATACGCAACAACTATATCTAGCTTGGCAAAAAATGATGTTCCTATGGAACATCATTCCATAGGAACAAAATGCGCTTGATTACAAAGTCTATAATGCTATTCATCACAATAATAAATGCTATTATAACAATCAGCGTCTTCTCGGAGTGTTTGGAGACTAAGTACTAAAGACATGCTGCTGTGATGGAAGATTATCCAAAACACGAAATAAATGCAAACTGCATGCGGTCTCTTCTCTTCTTCAAAAGTATTTATTGCAGAGATTAATGTCTTGGACTGCGTTTTATGCAAGTGTCATTGTGTCCCCCCCCCCCCCCCCACCACCAATGGAACAAGACAGAGGACAATCATGCTGCATGTTGGCAGCAGCATAGGTAGGTATCCAAGTTTCACCTTCACTCATGGAAAGATAATCAACCCACTGGAGTGTTCAATATGCCCGCTGAACCGTAAACCACCTCGTATAACCGCTCCACACTGCGCACAGGCTGGGATGGACGTATTACCGTCCTTGACAGGCCAGTGCATCTACTCTGTCTCAGACCGATGTGCTGCTGCTCCGCAGAGAGAGTCCCCTTCTGATCCGATTCGTTTGAGGAGCGCTCGAAGACGTACTGTCGTGTAATGTTTAGTATTTCAACTGTGACTCCGAATATAATGACAGAATTGTTTTGGCTGGAGGATTGCTCAGTGGCCCAGTTGGAGTCTGAGCTCCAGGTGTCAGCACCAGTTTACCGACCCAGTGGCGGGAGAAAATGTTCATGTCCATGCGGGGAAAGAGAGAGAAAGCTTGGCTTGAGGTCTAAGTGAAAAGAGGAGGGTAAGGAAGAATGAATGAAGGCGGGAGCGAAGGACAAATGAATGAATGAGGGGATTCAGTGAGCGCAGATGAAACGCTAAACACAATCCTCTGAATTGAAGTGATCCGGCTTAAAATATGCCCGTTGACAGAAAATCGAGAAACAAATTCATAAGATAGCAAACAAAACTAAAAACTAAAAAGAAATCTTAACATTCAGAATTTAGTGAGAATACAGCCAGAAAGTAACGGTGTGAAGTGCAACAAATACTAGGATTTAAGTAGCCAATTAGTTGTATTGTACTTAATCTATATGAAGAAACTGCATTAGGAAGAGATTTATATTTGGTTAAAATACTATTAATAGCAAGTAAACAAGCTATTAGGAGAAAATAGGTTCTATGACAAAGACCTCTGGCAAGCTTTTGTTTTCTAATTGGAAGAACAGACTCTTGAGACGACAAGAAGCACAACTAGAAGAGGAAAAGTACTATAAATTCCCACAGCAGCAACATCGGAACAGGGCAACGCATGAATCAATTACCAAGACTGATAATGTGAAGGCCTTTTATCAGTTTTTGTTCTTGCTCCCGCTGTTTTTATTTAATGTTGTGTTGAAAATCTCCAGCGATAAATCATTTTGTACTCCTGGATTTGGATACACACCCAAAAGTTATCACTTTTTTTCTTGGCCAACAAGTTAAACCTCCACCATATTATCAGCTCTCTGATTGGACAAATCCTCTTTTCAAATACAAATGCCATCACTGAAAAAAACTAGGCTGACTTTTACACCAAACATGTTCAGTGGTTGAAATGTGCTATCCTTAGCAACCAAGCATTATCCTTGTCCACACCTCTCTTTATTATAAACGGAGAGCGGCTGCTTCGATGCCACTGGATCTTTGTAGCTTTTTAAAGCTGTCTCCTTCAGCCTCCGCCTATCTGCTGTCCTCATTATACCCTCTTTATATGATAAGCCAAATAGGACTAAGCCACCTCTGTGAGATACTGAAGGCCATTTGACTAAAGGTTATTTTAAGATAAATGCCAGCTATTCCCTGTCGGTAGTAGACTTTGAAAATCGGGTCCAAATTTCCTTTCTTATACAGCCGCACTGACAATAGAGAGGCAGAAAGACCTCCTGCTGCACAGCACTAACAGAGCTTTAATAATTTGTTTGCTAGTACCCAGTAGGGAAGCATAAAGCAGAACACAACATCGATAACTGGTTTGAAATTGAATTTCGAAAGTAATCAAAGCACAAAAAGCTACCTCCCATCTTGCTTCTTGTCATCCAACAGCTATACATTCCTTTGATATGCAAATGTAACAAAATGTGATGCAATTAATTATTCACAAGCATGTCATTAAGGTCAGTCGCCCCCATGTTTTCCAGCCAGTTTCACACCTGGTGAGTGGTTGTTGAGGAAGTTCATGTTATTAAGCTCTATGCAGGAAATTAGAGCACTGGTCCCAGTAGGGTTGGAGTCTTGGAATGTGATCAGGAAGCCAAGAGGAATTAGTTTGCAACCATCTGCCTGCTCTTTTCTCAATATGTTCACAAATGTGCAAAGGAGGAGATTATAGCCATTGACGGCCAAATAAATCCCAAATAACAACGGACTAATGGATAAAACATAATCTCCAAGTGAGACGAATGAACTAAATAACAGAGTATCACACATTCCTAATCATCTAAATGCAGAGACAACAGATCATGTGTTGGTGTTTTGTGCATGGAGCTGCAGTAAGAGCAATAGAGCGCCGCAAGGATGACGTCTTTTTGAAGGCCAACCCTGGAAGTTAGCATCGCACTGGTTTCCTCGAATGGGATATCTCCATAAAATAATCTCAAGAAAATTCAACCAAGCTTCTTAACAAAAAAACAGCATTACGCTTACTAAACACCCCGGTTTACTCCTAATTCTGATCCTCTTCTCTTATAATGGTAATCATGTCAGTTGTCAACATGGAGCTCAGCCGTCTCCATGTTGAGAGCTGTGTAGAGGCAACAGATACGCTCTGAATTCAGAAAGTTTGCTGCAGTGGATTATAATGGATCTGATTTAATATCTTTGTTTTGGATTTAGAGGATCAGAATTGGTTTGAACATAAGAGGATTATAGTGAATTAGTTCATCTTTGAAGTAGAACCTTCTATCTAGCCATGTGCTCAGAACCCCAATGAATTTCAATATTGTGCACAAGTTTGAAACCAAAATACCACACGGTACAGAATCATATTTATCATATTGACCCGATTTAAAGCCTATTTCATAAATTGCTCTCTTTCTCCCTTTGCTGTGCTGCTTTGCTTCATCATCTCTTCTGTTGCAGTAGCCCGGCAACAGGGCGTCATCGCTCTTAAAATCCTGGAATAATATGCAAGGCCCTCGTGATGTGATGGGACCTTGGGTCAGTTTGTAATTAAACCCCAACAGAAGCTGCCCTCCACTCTGCAACGCTTTAAAGGTCATACATATGATGGGGGAGAAAAAAATGAAAAAAGAGGGATCGTGGAGGAAAACGGCAATATCCCACTGAGCAGGCTAACGCAGCCTGTGACCTCCTTCTCCCCAGTGCACATTTACCACAAATTAAGATCTTTCAGAGGAGTTTACAGTACATGGCGCCGATAGCTCAGGGAAATGGGAGTGAAGAAGTCTTTCACTTAAATCAGCTTTAAATGTGTCCCGCTGATCTCAATTTTGAAGCTTGAAACAACTTTCCTTCCCTGAGCTAAATCATTCATGTACATGTCAGGACAACCATATGACACTGAAATCATTTTAAAGAAACAGTACATCTTGCTCGGAAGGTATAATATATTGAATCAGTACTGTGTGACACCTTTTAGTGAGTCTGGGAATCAAATCATTTATTTACTCTGAAGGATGAAAGAGGCTTTTGAAAATCTGATACTCTCACAGGATTGTGTTACTTTAAAGTGGTAATCTTGAAGTTGTCGATTGAAATACACGTCTGTTAAGTCATTGTCTATCGCCCAAGGAGGTAACACAATGCTTATTGAGCCTATGATGGAATTCTGTCTTTATTTTTTTGTGCAATATGTCAATTGTATTTTTAATTGTGTCTATAATAAGACAAAAACTTAAATTGGCTATAATTACATTACATTTCTAATATATTCAATTATGGGTATTTGATTTTTGCAGGTTATATGTAGGACTGCAGAAAATGAGTATGCACATGTGCAACATACATGTTAAACCTCCACTGCATGTATCTGAACACGTCCGCAGGCTCAAACACCAGAAGCATTTTAATCAGAAGTGTGTGTGTGAGGCCATTACTGGCCCAGCCATGTCCGTATTAGAGTATATGAGGTTGTTAAAGATCCCACGAGCACTAGCGGATGGAACTACTGTAGTTAACCCACCATTAAAGCAATTACAAACTTCTCAAGAACAAAACTCTCTCTCTATAACTGGTATTGTCTTACTTTGGATCGACCCCTCACACGTCACATTCAGCAAGTCATGATACCATTTGAGAGGACTTTCAAATGGTCGAACGTAAATTATTACACGGTTGATTTTCGGTGGTGAGAATAAACAACACAGGTCAGGAGCTATGCGTCAGGAGTCTGTTAGGTGGCCCCGGTAGTATCAACACTCAGGACCTCTGTGAACCAGGGTTCTGCTGACCACCAGAAACAAAAAGGTTAACGCATTAAAAACAAATCTGTAACATTTACTTGATAACAATTTTTTTAATTCTGCTAACACGGCACTAGAGCTTTTTTATCACATGTTATTGCTTGCTAACAAAGCTGAACAAATCAAGGTAAGCAGTAGACAGATACTGGGATACACGCGTGGGCTAATATAGATCTTTATGCCGTTTCTCTTTGTTGGAAAGCTTGTTAGAAATCGAATTTTATGAACTCATGGCGGTTCTTCAGGCTCTGTGAGGTCTCTCCCCAGCCTGGTAATCCATCATGCGGGAGGATGAGGGAGAATGGCCATTATTTCCTGAATTACCTCCCCTCTAACACACACACACACACACGCACACACTCCACTGCGTCATCAGCGGCCGGCCACCACACTCTCTGGGAGATGCCAGGTGGTGGAGAGTGAGGGGAAAGACGAGGAGGGGAATGAAAAGGAACAGGGAGGGAGTCTACAGAAAGAGAGAAACAGGTCGTGGGGTAGAAAAACCAAAGACAAAAGGCAGGAAGAAGAGCAGAGCATGAGGCTAGACAGAGATACGCAAGCCTATTACGCTGTCGTCAGGGTTGAATGCATGCTTCCTTAGCAACAGACAAACCGTCTCAAATACGTCACCGAGCTGTGGCCTGTCTAGTGTGTGTACGTAAGCATTTGTAGAGACAAACATCAGAAATCCCAGTTTTTTAGTTTTCTTCAGAATGTTTGTCCTCTTTGATTCTATTTCACACGCATAACCAGTACGATTAATCCCACATACACATTTAAACACAAAAGTCTGCACACAGAAGTAAGGACAACAAGAAGGAGAACTATTAATATGTCGTTTTAAAAATCGTTCTCACGCAAATGGATGGCGGAGTCCACAGCATGACTACACCGACAATGAAAGTGGCAAACCATATCGCTGGTATCACTTTCAAAGCAATATACAAACACTGACAACTGATCAAAATCCATCGGAATTTACAGGGCATTACATCCGACGGGTAACCACAAGTGTTGTTCCGTGAGGGAGTTTCCTTCAAGACACCATCATGCAGCCATTTGCCAGTGAATACATTTCAAAGTATCGGAGAAAAATACATAATACAAAATACATTTATTTTGCCAATAAATGAGTTTAAACTGCCCCTGACATTTATAGAAAATGCACACTCAGCTTGCGCTAGCTTGTGCTGCTAACGACCCATCATCAGGCCTGATTAATGTAATGGCAACAGTGTGTTAGAAACGAATGCAAGAGGGAACATTAGAGCCGAATGCTCATTTTACAGGTTTTTCTTTTTTTGTTCCGCCACACCATTCATTCAGAGCTCCATTGTCATTTGGAAGATGACACAATTACAGTGTTTCTAAGCACTGTCATTACTATGCAAATGAGAATGGAAAGGTTAAAGTGAAGATTTCTCTCAATTCAGGAGGTTTTCATATTATCTCTGCTTTTCTACTTCTTTGTCACCTAATTTTAGGTTGTCAAAAATATCAAGATGAAGACATTAAATGCATTCCTCAAATAACATGAGCTCAGTGACTTCTTGACCACTAAAACACTGACACGTTTATTATCTTATCTGGTTAAGAGTTTGAGAGAGTTCTCATTATGTCCTCTACTCTAAATCATCGTCACTGTGTTCACGTCCGCTTGCTGCATTGCTTTAAATAGTTTGTACACGGTGGATGGTAGGACACATACTCCATCTTTTCTGACAGTTTTCTGTTGTATAATATATATGTTTATACTAAACAACAACAATAATTAACTTCTCCTCCAACCTTCTATGTCTCAAATTGGTGCCGTCATAATGTTCACCTGCTGTCAATGTAGTTCAACTTAACACTTTAAAACCGCGGCTGCATATGTGCTTTTGATGTGACATCAGGGTTTATATTCACACACAAACAGAGCAGAAATAACGAGCAACAGCTCAAATCTTCTTCAACAATCGTAATTTCATCTTTACTTGGGGTTCCTCGACTTCTGCTTTCCTTGTTGAGCGCAAATCAAAGTCAGGCTTCACTTCGAACTCTTTCTCTTCAAGAACACGCAACTGAAGAAAATGGAGGCAGAGTAACTCAGAAAGATGTCTTTCACAGAGCGACGGTCATGCTCTTCCCTCCCAACGCAGCACAATCGCCGTCTTTGTTTCATTTCTCAAAAGGAAGCATTTCTCTGTGCCGCAGCTCCGAGTACAACAGGCTTCTCCCGCTGAGACCTTGAGGAGAACAATATCATCTCCATTATGCCAAATCAATATGTATTATTTTCAAAGATGAGGTCGCTGCTATCGACAGTTTCTTTTTTTCTCTACAGATTTAATATGGCGCTTCATCCCTGCTCATATCCTCCTGAGTTACCTCATCAAGACGCCAGATGCCTCTACTCATATCACAGAGATAGTGTGTGCTGCTGACAGAAAGGCAAAGATAAACAAGTTGAAGGTTAGTCCACTCATCCCAAGGCCCATCGCGCACACGCCACATTATTGATCGCTGAAACATCCATCATCATCTTCAATGGAAACACGCTATCCTTGACTTTAAACGGGTTTTTTTTAAACCAAGACAGCAAATGCTGCATTGACTGTTGTCTGTTCCTTTAAATTGAACTGTCTATGTTGTGTTTTTATGTTTTTATGTTGCTGTCTAGGCCAGGACTGGCATGTTAAAGAGATTCTGAATCTTATTAAGAAAAACAAAGGTTGCTTTTCAATTATCTAAACAAAAAGAGATTGGGCCTCTTTGATTTTTAGGCCTCACATTGACGTGAAAACGTGTATCCTACAAAAGAATAAAGACGGTATATTGCACCCTTTATTTTCGTAGCTTTGGCCATCACTCATTTCATTAAATAACACCATTGTAGCCACAATGTTAATTGCTGAAATGTAGAAATGGGACAACATTGCTGTGATGAAACAAAAAACGTGATCAGTCAGACAATCAAACCCCCAAAACGTGTGCAAAGGACCAGTAGTTTGTGGAGTTTTGATAAAATGCCTTCAATCGTTTCGTGGCTTGTCTTCATCAGGCTTCAAATCTGGACTTATTGGAGTTAAAACCATCTGATCGCAAGTAAAACTACGTTGTAGTGTTCTCAGAGCTCAGTGATTACTTTGGTGAATACAATTACATTGTCAGTGATGCATACGACAGCCAAAACTACAAAAATAACACTGTAATAAAGGGGTTTAATATCTTGGCAAAACCCTGTAGATATGTAATGAAATTATTCAAAACAGATTCTAGATTCTAGATTTGTCGTAAACTAAATTACATAAAATTATTATTCATATGCAGATTAGCTCCATTGACTTCTGGGTTCTTCCGACATTAGTCTGCACTGAGTGTTGCAGTACAGCGATTAAAATCTCAATGTCTGGAGTTCGTCTCATTATCACACGATCAAACAAACATGTCTCCATGAACACGCAGTGCTTGCGTGTATTTTTTATTTAATATCCTATGAAATATGTCCCGCTGTAGACGAGGGAGCTTTTCATCAAGATCAAAAGACAATAAATTCACGATGAATAGCTCCACATGTCATCGGCACAAATGCATCATGGGACAAACTTCACTTTCTTCTAATTGTGTTGTGTACACATAAGCCTCATCTGGCATGCTGAAGCACAACACTATCGCACAGATGAGAGATGCCTTGGCTTGCAGAACTGAATGTGCACACACACACACACCCTTAAAAACCTTGACAGTGCTGACAAAGGTTTGTCTCGACTCTAGAGAACAAGAGAGAAAAAAAAACAAGTGCTCCTCTAATAACAGAGAGAATAGAAAGTGACAGAATATCTCACTTATCCACATCTTGCTTTGGAGTCACACTGCACAGCCATTAAGAGGAAACTACAACAAATGGGAAGCATTTTGGGGCAATTTTATCAACAATTACGACGAACACAATTTTTCCCCATTCCACTTTTGTGCTTTATTGCTCACCGCCGTATGTTTTACACAATCATCTTGTCCCCGCTCGTAATCTCTAATACTTGCTGACATTATTATAACCCCATCTTCAGTGCAGTGCTCTTTTCTTCGCGCAGCAGTCGGCTCAAAGGAGGAGTTGCAGAGGCAATGAAACAAAGAGACAGAGAGATAACTGGAAAGGGATGCTGGGCTTGATAAGAAAATGCATTTGGAAGCGTGCAGGTTGCAGATAATTAAAATTGTGCGGATTGTTTATAAAGTCTCTCCCTTTCAAAATATAAAGTATAACCCTCACTGAAACGTTCTTCTCTTCAGTTATATCTCACTCTCTAAGGTCGCCTACCTGAGATTTGCACGTGTGTCTTATCCCATGTGTCCCGCCACCATTACATTAAAACTGCATATTAATATTGATTTCCAGGGCCCACACTGAAATCAGGTTGCCGGTCTTGTCGCCTCGACAATAACAGTATAATCTAAATCATTTCTAGAGATGGCTTGCATTCAGAACATTTTGTTTTTCTATACAGTACATCATACAAAGTCAATGACATGGGCAGATAAAGGTAAACTGAAAAAGAAAGTTTTCAATCTTTGGCCATAATCAGACAAACATAAGCACTTAAGAGACAACGCGGCCTCCTCGTTCATTTTAATGAGGTCATCGGCAAAAAAACATGAACCTGGCTCAGCTTTTGCTGCAACACAATGCAACATCATCTGGCAAAACACCACGTTGGCCAATCAGATGCATGCTCCACTGCTGGTAGACTTCGTAACGTGAAGGCCATTCAACTGTCTGACAACGGAGGATAGAAGTAATTATAGTCGAATAGATGGTAATATCATAAGCCACTGTGCAGTGTTTGTATTGTCTGATTAACCTTCAGAGTCATGGATCTATAATGGAATTTATTGTCTCACCTATACTTGAAAATCAGCACACACCCACCAACACAGACCCTGATGTTTGTATTTGTATTGTTTAAAGGTTTTAACAGTGTTTTTTTGCAATGCCAGGTTACTTAAACAATATCTGAACCCATCTGACGACGGATAAACCTCTGGGGGCAAGGAGCTCTGTCTCTGGGGTTGTTGTGTAGCCCGTGGTTCTTTACACTCTGATTAGCAAGTTGAGATGCGAGACCGGAGTTCGAGTTGAGAGCCAGCATATGGATTTCGAGATAATTTCAAACCAATAAAAAGGGAAATCATTGTCAGACGACAGCCGGTGGGTTCTCAGATTGCACCTGCCAATACATTCCGCCTCTTTTATTCTCCAAAGACCGTTTACCTGCATTCAACCAACGACATGCTGATCCAGCAGAACATGAAGACACAGAGGATGATGCACATGGATCTCTTGTTAACATGCGATGTCATTGTGTGTATTTGCACTCACTGTACTGAGTGTGTGCCTTTACATTCAGGCCTGCCTCAATAAAGCTCCTCCATACACTAAATATTGGTTTTGTTTACTCTTGGGTCTATGGGACGTGTTGTTGTGTATTTATTTTGTTCGATTGCTGCAGCTCCCGTTGCCCTTCCGGGACAACATAAAAGTTATCTAGAACTTTCACGGAGTAAAAAAGTGAGACAAAACTCTGTAAAGCAAACTAACAGCTTCACATACTGTATTGTGTCGACGTTTAATGTGTGAGCAGGGACCACATTGGTGTTTTCTTCTTGCTGTCTCAATAGCTCTCAGTTAATGCACGCTTGATTGAAGGGAACACTGAGGTGTGAAAGGCAGGTTAAATTACGCATCACTAAAAGGCTGAATGTCAATTTGCTGTTGCATTGTGCCTCAAATTATATTGGTGCACCTTATTCAAAATGAATTCATAACTAATGATCTGCACTGTCATTGTAAGTAGCATTAGCACCTCTCTGACGGGTCTTGACAAATGCGTGTGACAGGTCTTCTGTGATTTAACATTGTTGTGGGTTGATCAGCTGCTAAATTGACTGAGTTCAGGCTATTTCATGATTTTGAATCTGAAGGATGATGTCATTTGGAGAAAGGAACACATGCTAAATAGTAAGAGCTAGTCTTATTCTGGTTTTTAAGGTTGGCAGATTCAAAAGTATTGAGGAAACAGAATCCTATTCTCTTTTGTGCTTTACAGACTTTGATGATTTAAGAGTTATTTTTCAAAGAAATAGTCCGATGAACAGATTTTGCAACACATTCTCACTACCAACTTGTCAAATGCAGACGTTTGGTTCAGTGGACCCTGAGCTTCAAACGATGAGGCTCTAGGTACCCCTCTAGCTTCAGTTGTGGACGTGTCAGTGACTCGTTACATGCATAGAGTCTTTAAAATAAAGTTACGTCTTCAGAAGTTTAGGTTTTGGCAACAAATCCACTGAGTCCGGTTTAGGAAATGAGCTTGGTTGACTTTACCTTGACTGACTAACGACTCACCTGGCTATCGGTTGACAAACGAGTCACGTGACTATAGCGATTCACGACACCAACGGCTCTAACGACTCACGCTGATTAATGACTCGCAGGACTGCCACGACAAAATGTCAACATTTACTTTTGTACGGGACACGAACAGTCGTCCTCTGGACAAAAGTCCCATGCTTGCTTGACCCATCTATCCCCACGACCACCTGCGCTGTGACGATGGCAAGGTAGACGGCTTCATGAGTATTTATTCTGAACGCTTCAGTGTGATGTGGTCAATGTTTTCACCAGTGATGTATGACTGCTTTTGTAGACAAAGAGGGTCTGAAGATATGAATTTAAAAAACGTTTGAGTTTTCTTTTATGTTGGACATAGTGTATGCGTACTGTACATCGAGACTTTATCTGTCTGTTCGGTTTAAGGTTTACTAAAGGTTACAAAAAAGAAGTCAGATCGCCATTTCAGGAGTTTTGAATTTAAAAAGGTCACAGTGTTTTTACCTCACTACGATCCACTGCAGGTGGTGTTAATGGATATCGGGACTTAATGTCATGTCGACATTCCACGTTTTGCTACTTCAAGGAGAAGAGGAGTTTGCAGCTAAGTCCAGAATTAATTGCAGCACCGACTAACACAATCACAGAAAGCACTTTGCATCTGGGACTCCATGGGGTCTAAGGGTACGGGAGTGAATGAGAACATTATTTCACTGTACAGTTTGTCTACAAAACAGTAACAACGCTCCAGCAAACACTGAAACATAAAGTTGAAAAGGGGGCAAGGAGGAGGCAAGAAAGAGTTGTTACTCATCAGATCAATATCTTATTGTTCACGGCCAACTGCACAAAAACTCCCTCATGTTCCTTTCTCCTTTAAAAAAAAAAAATACATTTTCAAGTTCTAGTAGCAGAAGATATAAAGTGCAGTAACCATACATGGGCTGGAGTGGTGATGAAAGTGAAAGAGACACTAAAAGAGGGAGTAAAAACTAAAGTCTGGCACAGCCTTTTCTTCATCCTAAGAGGTGTACGTCTAAACATCTCACGCAGGCCTGCACCCTTTCCAAGTAGATAAGAAAATAATGAATGTTTTTTGTGAAAAGCCTTTGTTTTCTAAAAAATAGCTTTTAACAACTAAAGATAAAGATCACCACAGATTGAATATTCTATGTTGGTGCCTGGATTTATAAATAGCACGCTTTTATCAAACGGAAACTTGCTACCAGATTCACAAATGCAAAGACACATCTTGCTTTGCTATCTTGTCATATAGTTTATGCACCATGGCAGTGTTAAGTCCTTCTTGTCTTATTAAGTAATCTTCTTCACATAAACTGGTGTTAATAAACTGAAATGGAGATGTCTGGAAACGTATGTTTCTGCATTGCACTCATGCAAAGCCGATGACTGATTCTCAGTTGAACTGTATTCTGATAATGTGCTCATATGGCGCTATGAATTTACAAAAGTCTAAGTACAAAGTCCTTAACACCCTGGGCGTGTGTTATACATAGGGAAAATACACTACACTTTGCATTTTCATGTAGTATATTTTTCAAAACGATACATATGGGCAGCGATGCGAATTTGCAACAGTTGAAACACACGTTCAATAAAAGGTTTGATAGATTTGAGCAGAGGACAAACTATCCTATTGACCCAGAGCAGCGTCTGGAGTCTGTCTGAGGTGACTTGTTGTTAAGCCTGCTACTGATCAGCTATTTTATTGAGTTTCCTTTTAACAAAGTGCTCTGAGTAAATTTGAGTTCCCTCTGGTAAACAATTACGCAGTGTAGGCTTTATGTCCAGGGCTTTTATTGTGAAAGGTTAGAACGTAAGGATTGTATCTTGTGATTGGTTGATGCCTGTAAGGCCTTCACACACCTGGGGCGTGATAAACACAATAATGCAAAATACTTGCATGCAAATACTATATTTCTATGGGCTTTTATTGTGAAAGGTAAGAACAGAAGGAGTGGATCTGGTCTGCGCTGCCTTTGTCAAGGTTGAAAGGAGTAAGTTTGGCGTCTTGGTAGGTCACTTTTTAACTTTGTAATATCCATGTTATTTGTAAAAGTAACCTTGACCATTCCCAAAAATATTTTGACGGGAAAAAAAAGCCCAAACAAACACAGACAGAAACTCAGAGCTTAATCCATGCCCATCCTTTGGTGTCCACTCAGTGCCGGACACCGCTGGAGCTGAAGTGTAGACGTGAATGAGAATAACAAAGTGTGTGAAGGCGGACTGGATTTCTCCTTCCTTTGCAACACCAACCTGAGACTCTCGACAGATGCAGAGGAGTTACTGAACCGGTGTGTGTACGAGGGGTTGGAGGGGCGCGGCAGGAGGAGAAAGGGGGTTGTGGGTCAGATCTTGGTGGATTAGTGGAGCAAGTGGCGCCGCAGAAGCTTAAAGACAGTCGGTTGCATTTTATCCCGCTTTCCTTTTCGTCCTCTCAAATCTCTGCTGGCGCAAAAATGCCACGGAAATCGAGATTTGATTGTTTTGTGAAAGAATACTTTCAAAAGCACACCAGAATATCACAATAACAGCGTGCTTTTCTTTTCAGAATATGCACATATTGTTGACTGCTTTGAGTTGTGTACTTTATTAACACTTGGTCCTGGTACTTTTGCTTCAGTAAAAAGGTTGTGTACTTCTTCCACCTCTGCAGATGTCAGTGAAGAAACAAGAAATGGCAGAATAGTATGTGCCTTACATACTTCCCCTGTAGCGGCAGAGTATTAGACGTCATAAATCAATAATGATATCCAGCTTTGGATCGACCTTAAACTCACATAAGAAGCATAACATCAGATGGTTCCTCTTTCTTCATCACTTCTGTCACTCAGTTACCTCCCTCCCTCCCTCCCTCTTTCTTTCTCACCTGCGTTTCTGTTTGTTCCATCCCTCCCTCTCTCTCTCTCTCTCTCTCTCTCTCTCTCTCGGCCTCTCTCTCTCTCTGGGCTTTTCTCCAGTTTACATGATGAGCTGGTGGCCAACAAAACAAACATTGGCCAGAGGACACGGAGCAGCAGGGCAGAACAGCAAGGTTGCCATATAACTTTCTGCATGATCCCTCTGCAACGCCCACTCACCTCAACAACAGCAACACCGCTTTGCAGGGCGCGATGACAGCTGCTTAGAAATGTCCAGTTGAGGCGAAAACGAGGGCGGCGGGATGGTGCAACGAGCAGAAAGACCAGCATTCAACCTGAAGCAATGTTCACATGAATCCAGAACCAAGATATAAGTGAGCCAGAACTGTGTTTTGAGGTCTGAGAGTGCTCATTGTTTTGTTTTTGTCAAGTAAGAATGAAATCCCACGACACCAAAGTGACAAATATTATCATCTATAAATAATAATTATAATCGAAAGATTTCTCTTCGCCATCCTCTTGTGCACAGTACATTGAGCAGCTGGTTGTTAAGCTGGCCAGGCCACAAGCCAGTTTGAAAATATGATATATGGAGATGATTTTTTTTTTCTTTTCTCCAACGGGCATTTCTTTCCACTTTGACTCTAAGGACATGACAGCCATTATCTGTGAGCAAGGATGAGGCTTGAGGGGCGACCCCCCCCCCCCCCCTCAGGGGGGCTCTGTGTTAAAAGGTACCAGACTTCCACTCATTCAACATTCGAGCGAGCAAGGTAGAAAACGGCTCTCCGCTCTCCTCTCGGAAAGCGTTGCCAGGTGTAGAGCTTTAATTGCCCATCAGGATTTCTTGTCGTCAAAATCCCGCCTCTGCCGCTCTGACACGGCTCCTCTCAATCTGCCCACTTGTCCGTCCTGTTTGTTGTCGTCCTGCAGTTTGAGTGTCTGTGTGTCCTGCCTGACCTCTCTAAAGGAAATCCAGGTACATCGGAGGAGTTGATAGTGAGCACAACAGAATGCAGAGATAATTGGATAGATTTCAAGATAGGCCCCTGCATAAGTTTGGATGTGTTGTTGTTTTTCCGAAGATTTTTCTAAGATAACAGTAAGCGATGCCTCGGGTATAATTATCATATAATTATGATCATCTGTCAACAAGATTATCACAAAACTCCACTATGTGGCATCAATATTGCATTTGTCCAGAGCTCAATTCAAACATTAATCCTGAGTACAAAGGAGCAGCAGCACCGCTAAGATTTGGAGCTATACATTCATTAAAAAAAATGATAACATTAGATATATATTATATAAGAAAAGTATAACCTCAACATGTCCTTCCTTACCAATTATTATTAAATTCAATTTCAATCAAGGTTTTTCTTGTTTTCTGCCCTTCAGCAGTTGCCGATGAGTCAGTCCTTTTCTGGAAAGAGTCGATAAGAGTTTTAAAGAGGGGCTCTGTCAGCGGGCATACGTACTTGTACAGGAAGTAGTATTTATATCTTTGGGTCAGTTCAAAATCATCCAAAATCAGGAGGCAGAAATTAACCCCTCTACACAATGTGAGAGAACATATCTGTTTTTTTTTTTACGAATCTCAACAAGTTCAAATGCATTTTAAAAATACACGGGAGTAATTTCCACTTCAAAACAGCCCTCTGTGAACCTCTACATCACAGAGTGGAATACATTGTGAGCCAGGCAGTGGATCAGTATCTCTTTGAAGTGGAGGTGAAAGAGTTACTGACGCTGCTGTCAACTGTAAAATCAGATTACCTGGAGGTGTGACATTACATAAAGACTTCTGGGGGGTAAAACAAAAGCAACACAAGATGCAGTCTGGAGCAGCTTGCTGAATGACTACACTGTCCTTCAGCTGCAGACTGAGGATTGAACCTCCTGTGCCAACAGTCTACAACGCAAAACTCTCCATGATTTTCCGGATGAGGGACAAGAGCAAGAAGAGAATTGTCTTACATGGTTCCTCCAAACTACTGTGTTTTAAATCATAGTTTTAACGTGAGAGGCTGAGCATTGTCAGTCGGGTAGCAGTGTCTCCATTGAGAGATGAGCTAAGCCCATTCTTAGAGAAATGAAAAGGAAAGCGAGGGTTAGGCTAGAAAAATGCTCTTAAGGTTGAGGCCACACAAAGCTTACCCTTCACTAACAGCTTTATTTTTAAGGTAAGAAAGATTCAGAGAGGCTCAGCGACCATGTTTGTGTGTGTGTGTGTGTGTGTGTGTGTGTGTGTGAGAGAGAGAGAGCACAGCACAGCAGGGAAAGCGGAACCAAAGGTCTGTTCTACAGTGGGGAGTGATTAAGGTGTTGAGCAAGGCCCACGGGGGAGAGAAAGAGCAGAATGGAGAGCTCATTGTTTATAATGTAGAAGGAGAAGAAGTCTCACCCAACGCAGCATGAAAGACTCGCGCACACACACACTCTCTCACGGCATGGCTTAGAAAATCAGACTGCTTGTGCTTCCGCTGAACTGAGCGAAGTGAAAGGAAACATGTTGCTGATTTTCACTGCAGATGGGTTTTTGTCAGAAGAAGACGCAGTCAATGAAGACCAGCTAGGGATGGGAGGAGGGGGAGGCCAGCCTTCACGGGTTTATGCACCTGCAAATTGACTTGTTCTCAATTTCTACATGCAGTAATAGACTTTCCCCACCATCTTAATGAGTTAAAATACCCGGTGGACTGATGAGCTGATTTCTAGTTCAGGTCTAATTCTTGTCCGACAGTAATTTGAGTTTGCAACAAGATAATTCCTCAAGCCCTTTACATGGCCTGTAATACAGTTTATCATAAAAGAGGTCTTTAAACACATGAACTACTTTATATTTCAACTCAAAGCAGAAAGTCACATTCAACTTTCCTACATTTTAAGATTTTGATTGCCGGAGGTGACAAATTTCAAATTCTAAGGAAGACATCTTGGTATTGCTGAAATGATCAGTAAATTGTTCAGTCAATCGCCAGGAAATGTATCATTACCGACAATTTTAATAAATTATTAATTAGGAATGTCATCTATCAAGTAAAAATGTCCATGTTCGCTGGTAAAACTGTTTTATATCACTGAATATCTTCAGGCTTTGGACTAGAAAAAAAAACAATCCATTTGAATACATCACCTTGACTTCTGGGAAATTGTGATATTGTATCAACAATGAATTGATAATGTTGAGTAGTAGACTCATTATTATCTGGCTGAAATGATCCCTTCCGTTCCCTCTTTTAGCTGGCTGGTGGAAGGCAAGACTCAGGTGCACTGATGCCGCATTCATGTCATATCAGGGTCACAGTAATTATGAGTTTCCGACTTCAAAATATAGTTCCAACTTCCAATTTGTAATCACTGGGAAGTAATTACAAAACAAATATGGACGCCTCATGACGGCCAAAGTTCAACGTAATTAAACTGAAATATAATGGGTTTATAATGTCAATGCACAATATTTGTATCCCTCACATGACCAACTCTGTGAACACTTGTGAACGCGTTTGTACAGTAACATGTGAATCTTTCCCGTCTTTGCGTCGGGGTGTCGACTCTGTCGAGCTACGGTCGGACCGAGAGACCCGTTTGCCAACACATCTGTTAGGACTCGACCACAAGGTTGTCTCCTTTTTGGAGTGAAACCACCAAAACGTGAGCAAGACGTATGACTTCGACGTACGCCATTGGGCTCATGTGGGTGCTGGTGTTACTTTACAGTGTATCTGCAGCACATCTGGCCTGATCTCACCTGGTTGATGATGTAGATGCCGTAGTCAATCCTCTGCCGTCTGAGGATAGGGTGGAGGTAGTGGAGCCAGTACTTTAGGTGGGTTTCTCTGTGACGGAACGGGATGATGATGGCCACCTAAACCACAGGGACAGTTTGGGTTGGTCATTTGTTTGTACCATAACACACATCAACATCTGTATCAGTTGGAGAACCATTCAAATGCATCAATAAATCAATGCTGGTAAGTAAAACAGTCACGGTGCACGATCTGAAACCTTTCTGTGGAGATGGGCAACGAGTGTTTGTTTGTAAATGAGCTTTGTTTCATCCTGTGAACCGTTCTGCACCAGAAAATCATTTCCTTGGAAAATCCCCCTGTTTAATGTCACATCGTACATAAAGTTGGTTCTCATTAATTATGAATGAAGCAGCCCAAGGAAGTAGCTCTCAATGGCATTGCAGATTTGAGGCCGTCCTCTATCTCTGAGCTTTTAAGTGACTCTTCCTCAGCTGCCCCAACAGTCCAAGGTTGAACTATAATGTACCGCGTACGCATGGTAATTCTGCACTCAGATGAAGACTGACAGCAAACTGACCTTGGTTTCTGTACTCTTAAGCATTGAGATGGGTGATTTGTGTCTTTTTTTACTGCTAAAGGAAGCACCCTGACCTGAAGTATTGTGTGGCCCGAGAAAAACAAATAACACTTTAATAGAGCAACATACCACATAGGACTATGACTAAATATGATCACATCTACTGTGGGGAAAGTATTGCCGTGCAGACTTCTGGTTTGTCCTTCTAATATTGATCCAACATTGAGATATAATACGGAAGGCAGATTTTTGCCAGGTCAACATTTTAAAATGATTAAAACCTTTATTTAACCAGGTAGTCCCATTGAGATTAAAAATCTCTTTTGCAAGATGTAAGTAACAATACTACATAACATTAAGGAACAGTTTTAGTTTTTTATGCTTATGTATTGCTGAGAAGACACCCCAGAAGATGGGTCACTCAGGTATAGTTCCATCATTGTTCAAAGTCAAAGAATAACTTTATGATGTTAGTTGTAATGAATAAATATATTTTAAAATCAAGTACATTTCTCTGGCATTTATAGTTTTCTACTGTACCGAAACGTACCGAACCGTGGCTCCACTGTATCGTACCGAACCCAACCGTGAGTTTTGTGAACCGTTACACCCCTAATATATATATATATATGTATATGTATATATATATATACTGTATATACAGACCTTCCATCTAGGCCGACAGTCAGGAGGCGTGTAGCGGCCTCCGTCTGTCACGTTAGGGTTTTCTCTCTGCACTCGTTCCATCGTCATCTGGGAGCTGAACTCGATCAACAAACGTCCCACTGAGGAATCAAGGAGAGATGGAAGTGTTAGTGGGATGACGAGGGTAACAGAGAAGGAAGAAGATAAAGTGGAGAGAAAAACAGAGGAGAAGGAAAGCAAGAGAGGCAACGAGGGATGTAGGGCGTGAGGGACAGAGGAGAGAGCTTTTAGCTTCAAAGCAATACTGTACGTGCATCAATAGCAATGTGTGGAGAAATAAGGGTTCCAAGGGATACACTCTGCATAATGCAGCATTTAATAAGATGCACAGGCTTTGGAAAACATATTTTCCTACAAAATAAACAAAGACTTTGAAGTCAGTCAGTGTAAACACAACACGAAAGGTAATTACGCTGCTCGGTGATGATGGAGCCACACCATATGTTGAATCCCTACAAATCTATGCATCATTCCTTTGAGTACGGACGGATCAAACGCCATCAACGCGTGTGTATTCGCGTGCACGAGATTGCGGGTTCAAAGACAAATTTGAAAAGAATGCTTGGCTTTAAATCTTTGGCGCGCACAATAAATACACAGCCCCTCGTTCAGGGAGCCAGCATCATTAAAATATACGAGCGAGCTCTGCTGTTTGGGCTCCAAGCAAAGTCCTGCGACCATAACCCTCATTTAACAAAGCAGGCTGTGAGCACTCCTTCTGGGGCAACATGTCACTCATCAGTGCATCAGGGCAGAAGAATAACTTGGTAGTTAATTTACAAGAACATCGTCAGATTACACGTTTGTTGTTAGACATACTTTATTACCCTGCTGCTAAGCAAACACTGCTACTACAAGTACCACACATACATTGAACACATAAGGCTGCCGATGTTCTGTCATTTTCTTCGTCTCAACAAATCCCACGATAACACTTCAACCAGCAATTAACAGATCCTACTAATATATCTTAGTCTTCTGTGTAATAGAGCTCCATTTTTCTCCAACACATTCATGAGCCAAACTGTGTACCGGGGGACATGTTCTGCAGTTTATTTTGAATCAATCTCACGCACACAATTCTGCCGCTGTGGAGACTCACTTGCACATATGACAATGTGTAACAACCGTTGTTGTATTGAGAGTTTCAGAAAGGTACAAGACACGTGTGTGACTTGTTTCAGAAGCTGTTTGAACATTTTTTTTCAGCGTACTGCGGCTTTAAGAACTAAAGTCAATGTCGGGAAACAAATGTTCATGATACGTACACGTTTTGTTCAACAAGATGATCTTCACAAATGAACACCACTTTTATGACTTCTGAAGCGTGAATGCAATCGGAAGAAGTAATCAGCAAACGTTAGGCCATTATTAAACTACACCGTGTGGCGTGACTTCAACACCGATACCTAATTCCAATTTATAATTTGAGTTCACACGAAAACCCTGACAGCCTCTGTAGTCTCATTTTGCCGCTTGTTAGCAACAGACTTTTTAAAGACACAGCTTCAAAAATCACGATAGTGGTATTTACTGACATGTTTTTATGTCGTAGAAAAAAAACAACATTGTTGTTTTGGGTCTTGAATGAGATTTGTTTCAATAAGAAAACTATTAAAGTAATAGAATATTCTTTTAAGACATTTGGATCATCGCAGCCATCAGAGCCACTGATAATGTATGTCTCATGCTGCATGATACGTGTATGATTGCACAGTATGAGAGCACTGTACCGCAGGGAAGAGCGGCACATGACTTAATAATCCACTTAGCATTGACGTATGCGCTTTCTGTCGAGAGGTCCCCTCCAATCAACGCTGCACCGGCGAGGAGCATGATCGATGCAAACAAGGTTACGACTTCATAACACACTTCTTTATCAGCCGCAAGAATTGAATGCAAACAGTCCCAACAGCCCCCCCCCCCTATATATACCTATATATGAACAGATAACCCACTTCAGAGACCTATATCGTTATTTAGGTCAAGTCTTAAATCTAGTTCGAGGCAAATTTAGTGCATGGTGTCTCTGCACAAGACAAGGCTCCCTGACTATAAGTTAGCTGCACAGTACACACTGGGTTTCCTGGAACCACAGAGGTATGTATTTACTGCTAGAGCAGAAACACTTGAGGGTTAAAAACCAGGCTTTCAGAGAAGTCTCTTTCCAGATGATATGTAGCAACATGACTGCACATAAATCTAACATGTGGCCCGAGTGTGAATGAAACCGATAACGAGGCACAGTGTTCGAGGCACAGAATATTTAATGGGCCAGGATTTTTGAACCGGTTGGAGTATTCAATCGGTCGAAGAGCACAGACATCCAATATTTGAGCGTTACAGCAGCTACCGTGGTTCTGTCCAAAGTTCAACCTCACTACATTTTTTATTTTCTTGAATCTGTACAAAAGCAGTTGTTTGTGAATTTACGAGGAGTGACCGCAGTGACTTCTGCCAACTCACGGTTTGAACTTCTCGTCACGATGAGCTCCGGAGGAAGTGATGCACTTCAGTCCCGCTGCTAAATTCGTGCAGCTCGACTCACATGTATGTTGTTGTTTTGATGCAAAAAGATGGCGACAGGGAGGTCAGAAAGCTTCCAAAGTGCTTTAGGAAGCTTTCAAACTGAACACTGACATCATCCTGTTGTACTCCGACACAGAATACATGAATAATTGTATGAAAAGTGTGTGAGTGTGTGTGTGTGTAATGTGCATTTTAGAAAAAAAAGGGACAATGTGGGTTTGATCTGATGTTGGTGGAGGAAGAAGTGAATAATGAGAGCTCTAAAGTGTGGTAGGTTGATAGCTTTGCAATTATCTCACATGCATGCACGCGCACACACACACACACACACACACACACACACACCCCTAATACATCTCATAGTTATCTATGTGGTGATATTACAGTAATACATTATCATCAAGCTTCATGATCGCTCTATCTAGGACACCCGCTGCACTTTGGGGGATACATCACTGCTCTGTCTGCAAATATACTCATATACACTTGCACCCCCCCCCCCCCCCCCCCCCTCACACACACACGATAATAATGGACAAAATCTCTCTGAGCAATTAGGTTAGTGGCTAATGTTCCAACACAATACACAGAGCAGACCTGAGGCAGTGAGCAGTGTAAACACACAGCGACTCGGCCTCTTTGAGGCTGTGATTCTGGGTCAAATCTGATAACAAGGAAACAGAACGAGGAGGAAAAGGGGAGCGTCCAGAGTTTGGTCGGTTTTGAGGGTTGTTGTTTTTTTGACGCGTCTTCCATCCACAGAATGTAGTGCTTTCTGTTTCTCTCGCTTCCCGACTCAGATTGTTTGATTCGTTCTGGCCTTCTCACCCCATAATTCATATGTCAAAAGGTGAAAGATCACTGAAATATTAAAGACAACATTCACACCTCCACTCACTTTCCACCAGGCCAGTGGATCTGAAAATGGGATCCATGTGTAGAGGTTTTAACTGGTCCACCTGGTCCCTGGTAAGACAGACGTGACCCAGACGTACAGTAAGCGGGGCCAGGACCAAACTTGATTCAGTCGAATCGCTTTTGGGTCATTCTGTTGCAGCAGATATCGAGTCTGTGTTTTTCGGTAAGACAGAGAGTGAACTGCTTCATGCTGCCACTGCTGATGTTCTCTCTCTATTTGGCTCTGTGTGAGTCGCCCATATTTTGGATTGGTCTCATAATCCTCAGGTCCCTTTTGGATTAATACAAATCTGTTTAGTAAGTTTAGGTAGGTTGTCCATGTGTCCATTGTACAGAAAACCTCCATGGGGGTCTTACACAGATTATTGTGTCTATCTATGGACTATGTTTTTTAATTAATCATATGTCGAAAACATTAATTTTGATGAATAATTTAATGATACATTTGTGATTCAAACAGTCAATACGTTTTTGTGAGATTCAATAGTTGCTGAAATGTCCTTTTTAAAGGGGTCCTTCTACAGCTAGTCTGTTGACACTGCTACTTATGCGAGTAACGTAGCATGAATCGTTTTGTGGCTCCACAGGGAGATCCAGGACAACATCTGGTGAATTGCTTCGGGTGAATCATTTGAGTCAGCAACAGCTGAAGCTGAAGTTTGATCATAAAAGACAATCTGGGTGGAGCTAGAACGAAGCTCACCAGAACTCTATTGACTGCTCCTCATCCACGGCCGAGGCTACATTAGCTGCTACTAGCACAACACACTCACATCTTAGACCAACAAGTGGATGGTTTAGTTGCATTGTGGGTAACGTAGGCGCCAAGTTTTGATGAAGAGAATGCGTGGAATAAGATAATGATATTTTTGATCTGCTGCTGTGATACTTTTTTCACTGTCAATCGTGAGATTGGAGGATGGATTCCGCTTTAGAGAGGAACTCATTTTGAATTGATTTGCAACTACATAGTCCCACTGTATTTAAGGTGGAAACAAGCACCATCATGTTAAATACTGTAATTACTGCTTTGTCTAAAACGGTGCGATGCATAACATAAAAGACAAACTTTGAAATGATGTCTTTGCTCAGTGTCTTTGCTCAATATTTCTCTCGCCGCTACAACATCTCCATGCAAAGTGACCGAACGCTAAATCGACAAACATCTTCCTGCACGTGTTTGGGATTAAACCTGAATAACAGAAATTGACACGGAACTAAACAAATATATTTTCCCTCTGAAGTCTGAATCTGTGAGCACAACACCATGACTGGCCCGGTCCTCACAGAGTCACTGTTCAGGCCATCTGACCATGGAAACTACACGACAGGCGGGTTGTTAATCAGCAGTCCTGTTCTGAGACTTTTTGTGCCTTCATGCCTGTAAGTGACAACTGAGGCAGTGCCAGGGTCAGACTTTGCACAGAGAGAGTTTATAATTGAGTTTGGTTCTTTGCCTTCGGGATGAGGAGAAGGGAGGACAAAGAGGGAGGGAGAGACAGTTCCTCTCCTCTCTCCTCCTGCTGACACAGACTCTGTGACAACAGAGACGTTCAGCTCTTTGAGTCTTATTAGCCCGTCCACTCTAACGTTTTCCTCCCGGTCTCTCTCTTTCAATCATTTACAAATGCCTCTACCAACTCTGGACTGTAATTGCTGTGTTCTTATCGGAGATGGGGAGAAAGAGAGAAAAGGGGATGGAGGTAGAGGAAGGGAGGACAAAAAGGAGATGTGATGGAAGAAGGTAACGAGAGGGAGGAAAATGTGTGTGAGAAAAAAGAAAGTCTGCAATATTTATTTTCTTCTCGTTCTACAATATAATTTACTTTGTTTGTCGTCATTGTGGATTTATCCTCGGAAAGTGGCAAAGGTTGTGCTCAGCCTTGAAACTGTGTGTGTGTGTGTGTGTGTGTCCGTGATAATTGACTGGATCAGAGGATTAATGGTATTTAGGAATGTCCTCGACATGCAGAATATCCAGTCATCTGTTAGGGTGGGTGTGTATTTATGTATAATACTCGGTGTGTGTGTGTGTTTGTGTGTGTGTGGGCTGAAAGATAAGCGATAAAGGGTTGACAATGGTGTATTCACAGCTCACAAACAGCAAGCACAAAGGTTGCCAAGAACGCTGCGACATTCGCGATCTGACAGCTTTCTTGTCACAAGCCATGTTGGTGGAAAATGAAACCCAGACGACAGAAAGGAAACAGGAACGTTATGAAAAGGATCTTTTGAGACCGGTCGGTTCTCGGAGAAAAAAGGTTGCTGCAGTTTCCTTGAGAGTACAGCATGAGCATTTTAGTCGAAATTACTTTTTCAAGGACTGAATAATAACAAAAATGGAACAAGAAAGGTGCTGTGATTTGACTAATCTCTTGCAGTAAAATAAACAGTTATGAAAAGACTTCTTGGAAGGATCCACAGTTAGATGTTAACGCCGTGTATTGGCAAGAATCTGGCGATATTGTACGTATCGTGATGAGGCAATAAACATAATGTCGCGATAATCAAATGTATCGATACTTTCTTACACCCCCATAAGATATAACGTGCAAACAAGAGAGACAATATAGCACACACATCGCACGAGATAATAAATACAGGGAATGAAGAGAAAAGAATGAATAAGATAATAAAATAAAGTCCTGTTCATTTTTTGACAATGTTCAGTAATGGATGCGCTACTGTGCATGAAGACCCGAGGAGATGAATCAACCACGACTCCCACAGTAAGAAAAAAAACATTCACACACTTTTAAATTCTGATGCATGTACTGCTGACGGCGATTGGAAGCTACAGTACAAATTGTGTTTCGTAGAAACATGATTTATTCAGAGGTTTCAACCAATTCACTTTTGGATTGTGAATTTGTTTTGGCTCCGATTCCTGCCTTCTTCTTTGCAGCAACAGCGGTTGAAGCATATGGTTGTCGTAGCGTTAACAGCCAGACAAAACTGCTGCAGAAAGACATTATTCCTCAGAAACAAAGTCCATAAAATATAAAGCCATGAAACAAAACTACAATTTGGTGAATTAGCCAGGAAGCTGCCGGGAAACAGGACCAAAGCAAAACCAGGAGCAGCACAATGAGCACAGATTACTAAGACACCACAAAGTCTCGTCTAGTAAAGCAGAGGCTGATACTGATCAGCAGATTTGTTCCCAACTTCCTGTGGTATTTTAACTACTTTCCAGTAAATAAATAACACAATTAAATACAATACAATTTTACAGGAAACTTACTGGGACGTGAAATTAAAGCCCATATTCCCCCTTTGGATTTCTTTTTTTCTAATTTCTGGTGTGATGTACGACAAAGAACCTGAGTGTGCACAAACAACAGGAAATGTTATCAACGAGTGTGAATTTCAAGCTGATGAAAGCAATTATAGCATTAAAACAAAAAAGGAGCTGTTTCTAAGAGTACTTTTATCAGCATTTACAACTTAGTACTCCATGTTCGATTCGATACCAGTGACGTGGATCATTACCGGAACAAGCAAGGTAGAAAACACTCGATGGCTGAAATCCATGAGCACAGTATGTTCACCGAGGTGTTTTTGTTCCGAGACGGAAGCGGTTGGAAGTAGAGGGGGGGGGGGGGGGGGGGGGGCATGAAACAGATGGAGGATGCGTGTAGCAACAACATTGTATCCTGGCACAAAAGCAGCGCGTGTGAAAGGGAGACAACGATGACATGAGAAATAAATAAAAGGAAGCAAACAGCATGAAAGAGGGAGGATACTATTTTAGAGGTAGAAGGACGTCAGTGGGAGAATAAAAAGACAAATCGAGAAAAAGAGAGAAATGCAACTGCTGAGGAAACAGTGATAGCAGCCGAAACAAAGGGTGTTGTGTTGCTGACAGATACAGATTCCATGGAAACACACCAAGAGTGAAAACAAAAGGTGTAATATCACTACTCTGCAGTACTGTTACTGTAACTGTCAGGCATCTAATTTGCTTTGTATCTGTAGGCTGTAGGCTGTCATCCCTTGAACTATCGCAATAAATTCATATTGATGTTATACATGAACCAGTACTGATGACAGACTGCAGTGGCCTCAAACAGCCCTTCGCTTTCTGCATTATTAAACTACTTTATTGTTCAGAAACATACATTTAAGACTCAAAGTAATATCGTAGCCATCACGAACCAACTTAAGGCAAACTAATTTACTTTTGGAACAATATCTTACTTTTTTGACCCCAAATGTTGAGAGTGTGACTGTCCGCCGATGGAGGCGAACCAACAACCTTTCGTATGGTGTCAACATACGGCTCACTAGCTAGATAGACAGCTGGAAATTACAAAAGATCTGTAGTTTTATGTATGAGAGTATGATTGAAAACCAGCAGGGATGATATGGTTCAGAAATATTTATTGTTATAGCACATTCTTTCTGTTTTTTTATTTTTTATAACTGTTTAGGATTTCAAAGTTTCTGCCAACATTGACACTTGACCATAATGAGATGATGAGCTTCTGTGACTTCTGAGTTGTATGTTGTAAGGCTGATAAGCGTTAGATTTCCAAAGTTGTGCTCTGAACATTTCCTGTTGCTAGACAATGGTAAAATGCATTGAAATTCATACAGTATGTTTCTAATATATATGGAGAAAAGCCATTGTGTCCGACAATATTGAGTTAATTTGATAGTTTGTCTTTCAAGAGTTACCTAATAGTTACAATACAAATAATGAGGCTTTAATTCACAAACTACTCAGAAAAGTTCCTCAGAAGAAGCAGAACAAAAGTGTTGTGTTGTTTTTAATCACACTGACTGTTGTTGTACAGTTGCCAATTATGCGAACCCAATCCTTGATTATCATCATCCTACTAATCTGGAATTAATCTATTCCAAGTAATCTAGGGACAGCAACCACAGTCCAGCTGTGCTGTGTACTGGCTCTACCGACCGTGCAAACGTGCGTGTATTTCCCTAGATGCTGCTTTTGGCATGATTGGGACTGTTCTCCCTATTACATGATATCAAATCTGCATTACTGGCAGTGGAGACGACACCAGCATGCCAGCATGACAGTGTGTGTGTGTGTGTGCGGGTGTGCTTTTGGCGGTACAGCTACAGGTCTCACTGCCACTGTCCAGCTGGCACACTGATGTGGTAGTTGGCACATATGCTAAAAAAGCACACACACACACACACGCGTTAGAAACACTATTCTCAGAAGAATCAGTATCCTGAATCCGCTGTAGCCAAGCGCACAGACTCCGAGGTGATGATGCTGTCAGAGAACACTTCAGCTAGAAATAACACCGCAAGATATGTTCAACACTGGTCCAGAACCGAGTTAAACAACTAGCATGCGGCTATGTTAAAGAGTAACTGCAGACTGGTTTTTAAGCTATTAACTACCGGTAAATGATATGACTTTGAATAAACACATGAATGCTGGTGTTAGTCTTGACATTTCTTACCAAACTAATAAAAATACGTATTGTATGGTTGAAAGTGGCTTAAAGCGGCATCTTGCGTCACAGCTGATCCTGCAAGGCCAATCAAGAGACAGAATCGACGGGTTGGGAGGGTCTGCCTAATAAACACCAAAGTCATCAGTTCAGTGCTTCTTGCCATGTCACTATTTTCGAAGCTACCTCGAGGCTTTTTAAGCTCCACTTTTTTTTTGCATTTGTCAAAATGATTCGGCGTGGATTTAGGTTCCTGTAGTGGTTCACAGAGAAAGGAAAACTAAACACTCTTTCAGGGAGAAGTTCATGTTGAGCACATATTTCTCTCTGACTCTGACATTTCTGAAAGCTGTACTTTGACACGTCTGGCATGCATGTGTGCATTATTGCATGCGTCTGACACTGGCACACAGACAGACATTAACCCATCCGAGAGTAACAGTGTCAGTGTGTCCGTGGCCCCCTGCTCACGTCTGTCTTGATCGTCCTCTACTTTAATCTCTTTGCTTTCTTTTCTCTCTTCTGTCCGTCACCATTAAAGGCTATCCAAATACGTCCGACTGTGCAGAAATGCTGAACACGCAGACATCAGACGCACCGTGGTAGACCTGACTTCTTGAAAGGAACTAAATCAATTCAAAGCAGTCATGCCAAGGTGGAAAGACGAAGATGGACAAATGGGGGAGACAAATGAGCACAAATACAATTTAAGTTGAAGTGTTGATGGAGAGAAGATCAAATGGAAGAGGGAGGGGGATTAGATAGCTTAGGGGTAGCTATACTGGGAAACTGAATCTTGGAAGAGCTTTTGGTTAGCAGGGTGCCGTTGGAGGGACTCAATAATCAGAGTATTATGGTTTTTAATTTTGAATCTTGTTGAAGGCTAAACCTTAAAGCCACATACAGCAGCTGGAGACGAGATAGAGGAGAACAAGGGATATCAAAAATGGAGTAGTCAAGGACGATGGATATAAAGGGATGGATAAACACACACACACACACACACAAAAGATACTTAGACTTTCAATTGAGATGAAAAGAGAAAGAGTTTATGTATCAACAACTGATGGGACCCTCATTAAAAATGTAGCTAAATCCTTAAATTGAGTGAATCCCTTCATTAAATCATCAGTGAAACCAAAAAACCCAAACAGCTTAATTTGCCCTCTAAAAGTGGTTTCACAGTGGATCATTGTTTATGATTTTATTTACTCAATGGCAATTATATTGAGTGTAAAATGACGTCATGACTGTGAGGGTAAAGCGCAGGCTATATGACTGTTAATCTGCAGCATTTCCTTTCTCTTTTGTTGTTACTTAGCTCAGTTTGTGAAACAAGTAAAGAAGCACCACAAGTCATCCATGCCTGTGTCGAAAACTCGTAGCTACTGCAGCAGAAATAGCACATGAATCAAAAGCAGCTTGGACGAGTCAGGCCGCCCTTTAACTGTATAGTAGTACATCACCAAAATTAGGATAAGTGCTTAATGTAGCCGACATCATTTGGTGGGACAAAGTGCCACCAAATGATGCTTAATGTACATCATTTGGTGGGACAGGTCTACCTGCAGTTGGTGGTGGTGGTGGTGGGGAACCTGTGCAAAATGTTGCTCAGCTGCATTTGCTGACCCAAGCTGAAAATGTGGCTTCACTTCACGAACAGCTATTTCGTTTTTTGGCTGTTTTTTTTCTTTCAGCTGTTCTGCGGTTCAGTCACATGCAGGTGTTTGTAAATTTACATTTATGAACTTTGGAAGACGCTTTTCTTCAAGGGCAACTCACAAATAAGGGAGAATTCAAGTCACAGTAGATGAAATACAATCGTACATTAGATCGTTAACAATAAACGCAAATGGTTTTAATTACAAAAGACATATCTAAATCTGTCCAAACAACCTGAAATAGAGGAAATACATTCACTAAAAGCTGTACTTTCACTGTGGAAATCAGACCTCAGTGAGTGTGCCCATAATAAACATCTACTGCGTTCAACTGAAAATATGAATATAATAAGTAACAAGTGTCTTTCGTAATGGGGATGAAACAAAGAGGCTAATGAGTTTACATGAATCATTTAGTCACAACTAGTCACAAGAGAAAGTGTTATGAAGCGGCGCTGCAGACGACAACACAGAAAGTTAACCCGGCTGAAGACACTCTGAGGTCTGAAGCAGAGCGCTGGCTGTTCGAGGGACAGAGAGAGGGACAGAGAGAGGGACAGAGGGAGGGACAGAGAGAGGGACAGAGAGAGGGACAGAGGGAGGGACAGAGGGAGGGACAGAGAGAGGGACAGAGGGAGGGACAGAGGGAGGGACAGAGAGAGGGACAGAGAAAGGGACAGAGAGAGGGACAGAGAGAGGGACAGAGGGAGGGACAGAGAGAGGGACAGAGAGAGGGACAGAGGGAGGGACAGAGAGAGGGACAGAGAGAGGGACAGAGAGAGGGACAGAGAGAGGGACAGAGAGAGGGACAGAGGGAGGGACAGAGAGAGGGACAGAGAAAGGGACAGAGAGAGGGACAGAGAGAGGGACAGCGGGAGGGACAGAGAGAGGGACGCTCTCGACCCCTCCAGCTGGCGGTGTTCGTCCGACCGACAGCCCTGACGGGTTGGTATGGACTTCCACACACCTTAGGTCTCTTCATGTTCTCCTTTCTCCATCTACAAACAAAATTCTCCTGAATCTCTTATTCAGTAACCTCAGCTGCAGCACACCTGCATACGTTAATGATTCATGCTTCGAGCTGTAGTTTAAATCAGCACTCAGCAGCCGCTGTTAAAAGCCGTTTGCAATTGACCTGACAGCACATTTGAGGTCTTGGAGAAAGGAGAAAATGAAATGAGTCCATTTTTAAGAACCTTTTCTTTTCCAAAACCTTTTTTTTTCTGGCCTGAAAATCAGCATTTTCATTGCTGTAGCAGCTGCCTTTGTGTCCTGCAAATGCACAATCAAAAATGAATTTACCCTGCATTGAAGAAGCAATACAGTACACACACACACACACACACACACACAAAGAAAGACAAAAAGAAAGTGGACTTTAGAGTTTGCTTACACCGATACAAAGAGATATGACGTTCACAGCACAATAATGTAGAAGTAGCAACATAAAGAGCACCACACACACACACACACACACACACACACGTGCAGCTGATGATGATTTCTATCCGTACAAATGAGAACAGACGGCCTCTCAGCTTTGAGAGAAGACCGCCAATTCCATTACAGATACACACACACACACACACACACACACACACGGCAAACCGCTCAATAACAATACATCTTAAGCCTTCATAACAAATCAGCTCTTTTCACCTCTTGATGTTGTATGCTGTGCCCCAAAACAACAGCAATCACGGAGTCGATGACATGAAAACACTAAATTGAAAACGTGGCAGGGCGATCTCATACAGGACGACCTCACCTGGCTTCTTATGCAATGTGGAGCAAAAATACAGCAATAGTTGTATCATATTATGTTATATTCCCATCAAAAGTAAGGCATCACAAACATCTGTAATATAACAATGAATAAAATGTTTCAGCTGCTGACGTCGATAAATTGGAAAATAGATCTAATTATTGTTTCGCAGTAATGATATTGGCTAATTATGGTGGGCAAGCTGAGCAAACGCCCATAGTTTACATTCGTACCGAATAAAATGAGTGCATTTGTTACATGTACTCATTAACTTGTACTGTACCAGAGTATTAGCAGGCTGTTGCTAATTTGCAAGTGTCCCGCTGGCAGAACAGTAATATACAGTATATTAGCAGCAACATTAAATACAACACTTATAGAACATAATTATATTCTTGTTCAGTGAAGCAATTACAGGAGAAAACGGGCTAAAATGCACCAGTTAGTTAGTTAACACATTAAAAACAATTATTGTTGGAGTTATTTAAGTGTCTATTCCACTTATCATTTAAAACATCAGTTTGGCGTAAACTTAGATGTAAACCCACCAACAGACAGACAAACAGACAGCCTCTCAGAGGCACATTCACCAAGTGACACACTGCCCACACACACAAACACACACCCACACACACTGCCCACACACCCACACACACAGCTCAAATGTGAGCTGATTTAACTGATGTAACTGCAGCTTTGCTTTTCTATGGGTTGAAAGCTCTGGCAAACCAACTCCATCTGTCTCCAAAGACACAGTGACAGATCCCTTTTCTACAGAGCGCTGTGAACGAATAGAGGAAGAGGAGGGACGAGGAGGAGGAGGAGGAGGCCAACGGAGGAGAAATACAAAGCTGAGGAAGGTGAGAGAGAATAATGGACTGAGGGAATATGTCAAGTGAGGCAGAAAGAGAAAGTAAAGCATGCAGAGACAGAGAGGGAGAGAGAGAGAGAAATGAATGGTCAGGAGAGAGGGAGAGCGGGGGAGACAGACAGAGATATAGGGAGAATCCATGGAGATGGAGGAGGAGGAGGAGGAGAGAGAGAGAGGAAGGACAGAAGGCTTATTTTGTTTCCTCTCCTTCAGCAGCTGTCCTCTCCTCACTGTTCAACATGCTCTTTCATGCCCAGCCATGCTGAGATAAGAGAGAGAGGGAGAGGGAGAGAGAGGGAGAGACAGACAGGCAGACAGAGAGGGAGGGAGAGAGGGAGAGACAGAGAGAGGGAGAGACAGAGAGAGAGAGAGAGCGAGGGAGAGACAGACAGGCAGGCAGACAGAGAGAGAGAGAGCGAGGGAGAGACAGAGAGAGAGAGAGAGAGAGCGAGGGAGAGACAGACAGGCAGATGGACAGGCAGACAGGCAGAGAGAGAGAGAGTCTGTCTCTCCCTCTCTCTCTCTCTCTCTGTCTCTCCCTCTCTCTCTCTCTCTCTCTCTCTCTGTCTCTCCCTCTCTCTCCCTCTCGCTCTCTCTCTGTCTCTCCCTCTCTCTCTCTCTCTCTCTGTCTCTCCCTCTCTCTCTCTCTCTGTCTCTCCCTCGCTCTCTCTCCGTCTCTCTCTCTCTCTCTCCCTCTCTCTCTCTCTCTCCCCCTCTCTCTCTCTCTCTCCCTCCTGTGGAAACCTGAGTGAGCTGTGCTGCAGCTACGACGAAGGTGTAATGCCAATCATCCAAAGAGCAACATGTGAATGACGAGAATGTCTTCCTGTGTTTCATGCATTCAAAAAAACTACACTGGAACGTATGTTGGTTAGAAAATGCACATGTGGATCCAGGTGGAAGATTAATATGGTCGTTAGAACACCAATGAAGGTTTGTCAGATGCTTAAAGCCATGCCAACCTTTTTTTTTAATACTGAGTAATAATATTGCAACTCTGGAGAGTTTTCACAAAAACAATGTTATTCTCCTCCGTCTGGATGATTGTGAGGCAGCGGAAGTAATAAATGCTGTTCATATTACAGACTCATAACGTCTACATGTGACCCATCATTCACCACATGGCTTAGCATGGACATAAACACTTTAACCGAGACGTTGCCTTGCTGCATTGTTTTGTTTATCGTGTAATTTGATTTTTGGAGACCTGACAAGATAAAAGTAAAAGGCAAAAAAAGGCAAATAAAAACATCACATGGCAAGTGAATGGAAAAGTATTTCATGAAATAAAAATGAAAATAAATGTCTCCTTAGTGGCCGTTCACATGCCACGTTTTTTTTGCTTTTTGCTGACTCGACTCTATTGTTGTCAATGTAGACGCGGGCGACACCGTCGCAATACTCAATTGTTCCCAGGTCCTATTGTTCAGCGGCAGCAGAATGCTTCGTGCAGGGCTACCCAGAGCGTCACACAGACTATTTAACTGGCTTCACGCTTTCCTTCCATGGACGTCACGAAATCCCGCTGAAAGGTCAGCCAAACTGAAACAGACCAATCGAGCAGGAAAAAAAAGTTACCGTGAAGGATTTACGGTGCCGGAAATCCATTTATCTTTCTTTTGACTTTGTTTTAATTCATAGTCAGCGAGGCTTCACGCTAAATCACCGCAACTTCATCATCATGTCATCACTGGAGGTTTGGGGATTTGGAGTCCAGCATCACACTTTAGGCTGCTCCAGAACATAATGAAGATGTTTAAGTCTCTGAACAAAGTCTAAACCCATCTATTGCTTTACGTTTTGATAACATAATATACATCCCATACATCGAACAGTTACACCAGAATCCCAAGGTTTCCACAACGAGTACATAAATCCGTGCGGGTCTTGATTTGCTCTTCTGTGCCGCATCCCTACTTTGTGATTCAGGCTAATACATTTCTCCATAAAACATCTCCACTCACACGGATTTCAGTGATGGTGTTTAAAAAAAAAACAAAAAAATGACCGAAACTGTATCAAGCAAGAAATCTCTGTGAATATATTTGGAAGCTGCATCTGAAATATTTATCATCATTGTGCTGCAGCTACGACGAGCAGGGAGCCGGAGTGAAGGGAAGAGGAGACGGTGATACAAATAAACTGATCTTTCTGTCTCCTGCGCTGCGAGCTCCTCTTGCTCCTCTCGTCATCAACAAAGCCTACAGGTCTCCGGCCTCTCTTGTTTGCACAAAACCCACATTCAGATTCACAGTGAGGCTCTGTTTATCTGGGACTTTACTGCTCTTGTTTTCCGCCGTCTTTTTTTCCCTTTGATGTTTTTTGATGAATTATTAATATTGTTTCTTGTACTTTCTTCCAACTAATACTGTTCTCAGTGAATGCATTACCACATTCTTAAGGCAATATAATGTTGTATTTGCTGTTGAGAAGACAGACTGACTTAACATGCAAAGTTTCATGTACAAAGTTTTGAACGAACTACAAGTCATTCGTCTGTAGGCAGCCAATAGCACTCCATGAAGGCTTGTGAATAACTCAAAACAAAAGCAAGTGTAATGTGTTTTGTTGCAGTTTTTTTGCTCATGACGCCGACTAGAGGACGGGTTAGCTGGGGGTTGAAAGAAAAAAAGAGTTTCCATTGTTGTGTACAATATGTCAGGCAGCTGCATGAAAGAAATATGAGTGAGGAGGAGTATTTGAATGTGATGTATTGCTAGACATTTGCTGACGCAGGTGTTTCGGGGCCGATATTCAAATGCCAGCCTGTCACATACCGCTGCCGGAATGCACCGTGCTGTCTGAGGCCTCCGGTTATCTTATTAAAGTATTTTTAGTTTGTCACAAGCCATTTATGTCTTGATCTTAAAACGAGGGGTCACCGTCTGCTCTAAAAGCACAGCGATGACAAACACAACCCAGTAGGAGGCCGTCACAGGACAAGTCAGCGGTTTGAACACTTCTGCAGCTACAGGGAAAGCGGCAACGCAAGCGAGAGTATTTCATCGCTTCATAAAGAATCAGCAGTGAAACATCTGCAAACGGCGAGCAAATGTAACCACCGACGCGAAAACAAACTACAAAAACAAGAGCTGGAGGTTTGAGGAAAACAGATGGCAGACATGAGCAAGGGTTGGTGAAGGGGCATCTCTTTGTCTGCTCAGCCACGCAAACAGGGAACACAGACTGTTTATGACAGCGCAAGCACCACATTAGCATAGCCCCAGCTCTGTGAGACTTGATAAGCTGTGTGGCAGACGCCGGCTGCATCACAGATGATGGGCGGATGGATGGATGGATGGATGGGCGGATGGATGGGCGGATGGATGGAAAATGGGACTGGCAGGCGGGGAAATGAAGGCAAAAGGGAATTAAAAAGGGTAAAACATGCAGCTGCCGACAGGGTGAACGTGACAAGCTTAAAACAAAATCAGATACTGGGTTACAAAGTGTCAACAAAGAACAATTCATGAGAATTTACATTTACTGATTAAAGGTTATAAGGTTTCAAGGTTAAGCTTGAAACCCCTGATACAAAAGAAGACTATTGACCCCAATGTGCAACAGCGCTAACAGTGCAAACTGCGGCCAAAGTGCTGACAGCGCTGAGAGTGTTTACCTGAGGGGGAACCGGAGGGTGGGCGCTACGCTTCCGCAACATGCCGTCAGTCGGGACGGTCTCATCAGCTGCAACCGCCGCTGTAATGAGAGCAGTGCAGAGCAGCAGCCGCGAGCTAACCACTGGAGAGCGCTCACGTGCACGAACATGCACTAAAAGCATGCACGGCGGGTCCGACTGTGTCAACACAGCGAGGAGAAGCTCTGATAACAACAACACACACACACAGAGGTAGAGCGACTTCATTCTCTGCTGAAGTAGACATGACTCCACTGTATCTCTTCAAAGATAACAGTTGTTTGCCGCTGTATTAATGTTCAGAACATTAACGACAGCTCCCTGAAACGACCCGTCAGCAATTCTGTACGGTTGTGCCGTCACAGCTACACAGCAGTTCGATCATTTCACAGTTTTAAAACGTAAACGTTCGAAATGTGTTCATTTCAAGAAGGCCCTTTCCACAGCAGCCATTTTGACATTTGTCACTGCAGGGTAAACACAGGTGTAATTGATAACACTGATGATGGTCCTGTTCCTTTTAAGTGGTCACTAATGAGTGTGACACACCATAAATCATTTTTCATCAGTTTCAGCTGTGTTTACCTTGCTATTACAGTCAAAATGGCTGCTGTGAAAAGGGCCTGTTGCAAAACACAAGTACGGACCAGGAAACGAGCATATGTCTCCTTTAAAATCAAGCAATATATATAATAAGTTAATATATATAAAATCATTTTCTGTAAAACAAATATTTGTGTGGTACAAACTGAGTAGAATGTGTGTTTATTGATACAAATCCTGTGCTAATGTGTGATAATATACTGCATTATTATGATGTCAGATGTGTATAATTAATCAACTTTCAGCAATCACCGTATTACGACAAATTAATTGTGTGCCTCTACAACCCGTCATGGCTTCTTGGCTCAACAGTTTAACAACTTATTTTTTTTTTGTGTGTGTAAGTAGCTTAAATAACATTTCAGAACTGCGTCCAACTGGCTACTTTTCTGCCAAAGATGCTGGCAGAAGTTTATCAGAGTGAAAATCTGTCTGTGGGATTTCACGGTCCGACTGCACAGATCACATCCAACGGCACAGTCGCTGGTGTTCAAATCGGCATCATTTAAAAAGAGAAAGGAAAAAAAACGGCGTTTAAGTATTTAATTGCTCTTCAGCTCAGAGCTGTTCTCTGGAGGTCAAGTTTTATTACAATATCAAAACCAATCCACTGAGAAACTCATTTTTCTCGCTTTTCTTTGCACAAATTTTTGGCTTGCGATACTTTAAATGCACACTGCCCATGAATAAAAAGCTCAGCTTGTGCCTCATGGTTTTTCGAATTGAATCAAATTAAATTCCAGCAGCTTCAAGAATAAATACAGTTGAACTCACTGGTCACATTGGTTTTGTTTTCTATGCCCGAGTGAACACTCCATGCATGCTCCCCTCTCAGCAGTGCACACGCTCTCTACGTGTTTTCCATCAAAGGTAGGTCCCTATGAGAAGACGATTATTTTGCATGCGGCCATGATCACTGCTTGACATCAGATGCTCATCCGAATACAACAACAGGGTGGCAGAGAGGACAATTCATAGTGAGTTTATTGTGAGAGCATAAAGGACAGGAATTAAAACACACAGAGCTTAAACATCCTGCATTTCATGAATTCATGTATTCTGTTTGAGATTGGAAAAAGTCAGCCCCTGATAACAACAATAATAATGAATAAACTTCATGACTTTTTTCAGACTTGTTCATTTCAGATGCCTGTTGAGCGCAATGGTACAACAATGTTGTTTGGGCTCAACTGTCTGCGGATGATGACAGAAATAACAATCAGACAGATTCGTCTCCGTAGAAAGGGTCACAATGTGCTACAATATTCAATAACTTCAGGAATATAATAACATATTTCCCGCAATACACACACAGACAAGATGATGGAGCTACTCATTGCTGTGACAATAAACACCATAATAAGAGCCCTGACTGCCCCTCAGTCGGGTGGGTGGCAGTCAGAAAATGAAAGAGTTTTATCTTATTGTCTTGTTGTAGTGAAAAATATAAAGCATTATGGCCGCCATTAACTGTTACATTACTTTATCACCATTACACAAACCCCCATCTTATCTCACCTTGGGAACTATTATTAGAGGCAACAATTGTAATACAGCATTCTACTTTTTGTCACTGACAGTAACAGACCTGTTTTCCCAGTGAAGACCACGAGTTAAAGGCACCAGTTACATCGATCAACTCTTTTGTTTTCTGGATTGGATTTTGTGTCTCTTTCCCTCTGCAACTGGTAAAACGTCTCAATGGGACAACAATCCTCTTTTTCAAGAGCGAAACGGCAGCGAGGCAGCACGAAAACAGCATTACGACAACAAATAAAACACCAACAACATTAAGGGGCCGAGATAACTGTCTCAAAGAACACCAAAGAGAAGAGAGTATAAATGAATGATACAGAGCTTCTGTCCTTCTTTGTGGTTTCCATTCGTCAGTCCTTCGTACTCTCCTGAACTTATGTATCACTCACTCATTTCTTCCTGTCCTCTTGTTTCTTCTTGCAACCATTCCGCTCACGCTAGGCAGCTTATGCCCGAGAGCTACAGGCCGACCCTGGTGAATAATTAGTGATGCGCCTTGGGGAAGTTGGAAAACTCTCGATCAAAATAAATAAATAAACATGTATCAGACTCTCGGCTGCTCTGCTTTAAACAGAGCAAATGAAAGCAAAGTAAAGCAAAGGACGTCCCTTCTTTGAGATGTAAACCAAACACTCAGCTCAAAACTTTCTCAGAGTTTTATTTCCGTGTCTTGTGTGCAACTGCAACTTAAAGCTGCCCTGTGGAGCTTTCTTGTGCACAAACAAAAGTTATGTTTTAAAGGCACTGCTCCACGGCTCTACTCGTGGACATGAACTCCAAAGGGTAAAAATAAATAAATAGAGCCTAAAGTGACATAACATAGTGACCTAAAGTTCAGTTTTATCTGACTGGAAGTCCAAAGCTGGAACATATTCAATTTACAAAGAAAAAAAAACAACAAATCATCAAATTGAGAAGCTTAAACCAGATGTTTTGGCATTAATGACTCAAATGATTAATGTAACATCAAAATAGATGCAGATTTTCTTTCAATAGACTAATTGGTTAACCAACTTCAGTTCTTAATTGGTAGTACATATTTAACTCCAAAATACATATTTGTCGTGCTATTTATTATCAGTCTAGATTGTTATTATGCGAGTTGCTTATTTTTGGAGATATTCCTGGAGACCAAAGAGACGACTGCCTTCTCTTCAATATAATGGGATGAAATGGCACTCTGATTGTTGTGCTCAAAGGGCCAAAAAAATACATCCGAAAAACAAAAAGGTCTTTTTCCAGAAACCATGACCCTGTTATTGGACATAATCCAGAGACCTTGTTGTGGAATTAAACTGCTCACAACATGGTCTGTAGATTAATCTGGTCGTATTACGTCGGAGCGAAGGCAGACGTCTCTACAGCCGGAAATCAAAATGATCTAGATCGAATAATAGCACTACAGCTAAGAAGAAGATATGTATTTTTTGATTTTGAGGTGAACCGTCCCTTTAACTTGACACAAATAAAGTATCGGAGCTGGACATTTTGTTTCGATAATTTCACACTAAAACATGACAAATGATGGAAGAATAAATTCAAAGGCTTTAAAAAAACGTAATTAAACATGAATTAAAGCTCTGCACTGTAAAGTATTGTGAGGACACACGGCATCACTGAACACCAGAACATAACACAACAGAGCAGAAGATATGTAGGCTCCGACAGAAGAGCTGTGGCACAGGAACAACGGCACTGAACACAGATGGCTGAGTCCCAGTCCAAATGCTGCGAGGCCGATCCAGTATCTTTGTGTCATTTGGGCAAGAAGAAAGAAGGATCGTTTCCAAACCAGACGGTTTTGGCCCGTGTGTGGACAAGTCCCAAACCCACAAGTCTGTGCCCTCAGTCTGTGTACAACCTCAACTAAATATTAGGAATTCAATTCATTTTAATTCTAGCTTAAATGCTCCTCTTGTCAATATCTTCTTCTAGTTATTGCCCGGTGACATGTTTTTTAAAAAATGTGTAAATCAATTGAAACTTCACTGGACCGCATGTAAAGGGCTTTTCAGCTTTGAAGGAAAGGGAAAGAAGATAGGCCATTGATCGTAAAGGACAAAGCTAGCATTCTTCTATATTATTTCTTATTGTCAACAAAAAACAGAAAAATAACGATTTATTCTCGTTCTACACTTTCTGACTATCATGTTCCTAGTGAAGCTGTCAATCTCTAAAAACAGGTTTTGGAAACATTTGGAACTTAAAAGATTCTCAGTAATATCCTAAAACAGCTGGGCATTGTAGTTTCCTAGCAAACATTACTCCAACAGGAGTAAATCCTGCATTCGTCTTGGATTAAGTGATGGATTGTGGTTCAGTGTTTTAGTCCTGAGCCAGTATCAGGTTTATACATGACAGCAAGAAGTATGTGGGAAATAAACTACAGTGACCATGTTCATTACAATGGAGGAACAAGCCGCTCACTGCAACCATGATGCTTTATTGTTGTGTTTTTATCATCTTCTGGACAACAATGGAAGTCAGTGTCACATGGGATTTGTTGACAATAATAAATTGAGACTCGCTCGTTAAGATCAACGACATAACTGCAACTAACAGTAAAATGCTGAAGAGGAAATCATAGGAGGCTGCTGAGGGTTTGGAGTTGTGATCAAGACATTTTTTCACGGCGCCTTCCGCTTCTCTCGGTCGTTACCGATTGCTGCAACTACTGATTGTTCATTGAGGTTTTTTCCCCTGCGGCATGGACCCAATACATGTGAAAGTGTATGCATGCTTTGCATCTGTGCGGCACATGTGCGCACGATGGTAAGTGGTCGTGTGTGAAAGCGGGAGAAAGATAACGGTATCCCAGAGTTCAAAGCGGTGACCTAAATATAGGTACCACGCGAATGTACCATACTCGATCGTCTCTCAATAGCCTGAAAAATATATATGAAAATTTGGATTCCATTTCCCTTTGGAACAAGCGCTCCTCTTTGCAGGGGCAACACACTCAAGTGTGCAATGTTTTTCATTTCACAGCATTTTTATTGAAACACGAGAATGTAAAAGCTGCATTTTGGGATAACGCCACAGGCTGTGTGATCAAATAACTACAACGTTTAAAAACACGTCTGTAGGTAGAAACTATAGCTCAGAATAAAAACAAGAAATACAACACAGAAAGTCAGGTTGTGAATTACGTGTGAAGCTAAATCTGCCATCCCCTCTGTCAATAGACGGAGATATGAAGCACAACGAGAGACGTAGGACGAGGTGACAAATCACCACTTAAGCTTCTGCTGCCTGCCCACACTGCAGAACAATGCAGACCTGGCCATGTGTGAAAACCATTCAACACTATGACAACAGTGGGAAAATATGGAGCCTTTTTAAATTGTTGCCAAGCATATGAAATATAAATGAGGTGTATCTCAAACGGTCAGGCGGTTAATGCCTGCGGCGTTCGACCCTGCCAGTCGGAGGTACATTTTGTTTCCATTGCTGTTGTTCACAATTAAGAGAAAGTCAAAGTTAGTTGTTTATAACCCCAAGAATTATATTTTCCTCAATCTGCTTGTTTGTTCATTTTTGACGTTTTTTTAATTTTTTTTTATTGTTTTCTTAATTTCAAATATACAAACACATTTGCATGCACGCTCTTGTTTTACCACAGAAAGGTCTCCCTTAAATGATCATGTAAAAAACCATCTCTAAACCATTACCGTGCACATTCTCACAGTCCCAAAATGTGTGTACAATTCTGAGAGATTTCAATGTTTTGCTGCTGCAGGACAGCACTTTGTAAGACATAATTAAGAGTGTATTTCAGATCTGCAACAGCACTGCTGATGGACAACAAGCAATATACTGGAGGCCAGCAGCAGCACTGGAGATGATCAATAAAAGTTACAGTTGCAACTAACAGCTCACATTAAGCATTCATATCTAAATGTCACATTAATCGACCTATAAGTAGAGCCGAGCGATAACTTCACTTTATTGTAATGCAGCTTTTAAAACCAGAAATAGACATAATTTGATAAATATTAAGATGTTATAATATCCAAAATCTAAGACAATATCTCAGATCTCAACATTGATATGTTGATATATTGCCCAGCTCCCGTACAAACTACAACTAACTCAGTCATTAAAAGTAATCAATTACTTGATTAGAAGCCACAATTGTACTAATAGGCTTTACCACATTGTAGACCGATAGAAAAAAAAAGAACATTGCGGACTTTGTGCACAGAAAGTAGTAGAAGAAGAAGTAGTACTTGTCCACTAAAGGCAGGGCAGAAAAGACGTGTGTGTGTGTGTGTGTTTAAATCTTAAAACAAGATTATAACATTAAGAGAGACGGCCCCAACAGGGAGCCCGGAGGATGCCAACAAATCCTTTAAATGTGCAGAGTTTAACAGATGCCCAGTGTGGTTATACATGAGTAAGCTTTTAATCAATGAGCGGTGCTGTCCGTGGAACAATGATGTGAAGAACCACATTGCATAAGCTTCCCTTTCCTCCTGATGGTCCAGGGAACAAGGAGGGGGGGGGCTCGTAGCTCTGCTAGCTGCTAGCACAACAGTTACGGTATTCCGAAGCTACGAGCTATGAGCAACAACAGTTATTGCCTCGTTGCTTTTAGATTCTAATGAGAAGACACGCTGCTTCGTTTTACTTCTTCCGTTTGGTAGCCTTGAGAGACCTTAGTCTGTAAGTATGTCTGCATGAAAAGATGTACGAATATATATTATATTCGCTAATGCTAATCGCGTTTAGCATTTCCCCATTGGCCGTAATGTTAAAATTAGCTTAGAAGCTAGCGACATGTTATGATGTTCAGAGAAGAAGACAACTTTAGTACTGTTAAAAGCATCTTGCTGTTCAACGGGGACGCCTGCGGCTTATAGACCAGTGCGGCTTATCTATGTACAACTTCTTTTTTCTTTTAAAAATCAGCTGGTGCGGCCTATATACCGGTGCGCTCTATAGCCCGGAAAGTACGGTATATATAGTGAAGACAAAGAAACCAAGGTCTTTACTTTTATATTGCAAACATAAAAGTGTGTCAGCATGGCAGTAGCTCTAAGGAACAAATATAATTTCCATAAGATCCAAATAGTCTACATCAGGGGTCTCAAACTCATTTTCACTCCGGGCCACATCAGCATCGCGGTCGGCCTCAAATGGCTGGTTGTAAATGTAAGCTGTGTAAATGTAACTACTCATGACATATTGGTAAATAACTGTCTCTGCATTTGATTATTGTTTATTCAAGTGTAAAAATATTGTACATGCAGTTATATGAATGTAAAAATATATTTAAGCACATTTCTGTTAAAACTTAAATCCTTTTAATTTAGGGTTAAGAAACCCACATTACTCTATCAAAGATCAAACTATTATTGAAAATATCAAAGACAAATATCAAACACAAGTCTAACTTTATAAATAAAAAAAAAGATCATTTTTTTTAAATATTTTTTTTAAATATTTTTTTATATATAGTTTGAGACCCCTGGTCTACATGGACTGTCTCGTGCTCTAAATGTGCATAAATTGTTTTCTGTACAGGCAGCATAATATGTCACTGAACAGTTTAACTTATCTTCACAATTATTGGACCTAAATGAGAAACATCAATGAGATGTCATTACTTGACTTCAAGTTTCATAATGTATTCCTGTCTCTTTAAATATGTATGGGAATTAGAGCTGAAACAATTAGTCGCTTAACATGTTCATTCATATTTGAAATGTGCTTTTATGTCGTTTTGTCCTCTTTGTATAACATCAACCTGCCGAGGGACTGCAGATGAAAATAAGCCTTCTGGCTCTGAAACATTTACAGCATATTGTTGTTATGGTAATTCATGAGTGTTCATCTTGAGAAACAAATTAATGAAATAAAGTAAAGCAATAAGTTGATCAACAGAATATTAATTGTCATTTGTCAGATAAAAGTGCCAAACATTGGCTGTTTCTAGCTCCTTAAATAAAATAATTTGCTGCTTTTGTTTCTATTTTAATAATTCTCCGATTCTAATATTTGCCGTACTTAACAAAGGTCAAATTTGAAGCTTACATTTTTTGCTGTCATCCAGAGGCTTTAGGAGGCTATTTTAGTCGCGCATGTTTTAAGCCTTATCAGTTCTAATCAACTCAAATGCCAGGCTGACCAGACCTGCTGCCTTGTTACCAGCAGCCCGTCCTGCTCCTGATGCTGAACATGTTTCTAAATGACAACAACCACCCCCGGCTGTCAAGCATGTTACGGGCTAATTTCAGATCAGACAATGTTGCTCATGTCAGAGGCAACTGTAAGCATCAGTGGCCGATCATCCACAGAGAACATGAAGGCTTTACCCCCCAAAAAAAACAAAAGAAATAAAAAAAACAGGCACGAGGCACAGCGGGAGGGAACTGAATTTTACCGGCAGCGGGACAGAAGGCGTAAGAGGTTTAGGAGACAGTTGGGAAGCAATCTCTCCAGCTATTTTCTGACAGCTGACAGGGGATTGCAAGTTGGCGACACACCGACAGACATTTTAACGGCTGAGGTACAGCGGAGGTCATTTATATGCTCAGCAATGTGTCTATTCTACGGTATCTTAAATGTAAAACAAACTGATAAAACATAAGGCGGCTCCAAGCTCTGACAGAATACTGATCAAAGATTTCAGGACGAGCATGTACCACACCGAACCCACTTTCCTCTGGATTTTATCCGGGAGATCACCGTCTGGTTACGCGAGCTCTAATTCGCTCCGACACATCCATACGAAGCGTGGTCAGATGATGTCATTGTGATGAAACGCAACCCAATGCAGATCGTCTGCACGCTGGGGCGTGAAGGGCAGAGGCACTTTTAATTTCCCCTGTTAGGAGATCAGATGTGACAGGATGAGATGCGATTGGAGCATAATATTGGTGCTATCGCGAAGCTGCCGTATTGATTCGTTTTTTCCGTGTTAAGTCACAGGAGCACATGCGGAGACGTCGTCAAAGACGCCTGATCATTTCATCATTCTTTCACTGGGAACGTTTGTAGAATTTGACCCTCTTGTGAAGCCTTTTATTTAACCCAAGATCCTTTTCTGTGGGCATCTCGAAATGTGTATACGATGATTTCCTGTAGAAGTGACTAATGTAACAATACAAAGAAAATGTGTCAACAAACACAGAACTTTCAACCACGTGACCAGTGTTTGACCCAAAGTGTTGTTGTGGGCCGACGCGTTCTAGACCGTTTTCCTTGTTGTTTCCTAGTTGTCGTTGTTTTTTTTTGCCTAAACCTAATTGTACGTGGTTATTTTTCTATTGTTTGGCTTTGTAGCATAAATGTGCCCCGTATATATCACTGGACACATGTTGACCATGGATTGCATTCGATGAAAAGTTACGTTTCTCCAAACCACCAAAGTTGTTAGAATTCATCCTGAGTTGGACATGAAGGTCTGTGCAGAATTTCATGGAAATCAATCTGATACAGTAATTATTAATGTAGGGAAACTTCAGTCTGGACCAAAATGGTCGACCGACAGCCCGAGCATGACTGACAAAAAACCTGAAATATACTGTATGTTGCATTTAACCACTCTTTGCCACAGTCAAAGGGCGTGCTGCTTTAAGAAGTAACAAATACAGACTTGGGCAACACGGAGCAACATCAATAACGAGGATGATAGACACCGAGCCGCCCGCCACTAGCTGTGATGATAAACACTCGCCGGGACCCGGCAGTGAAAAGGAACCAACTCAGTAAGTTTATGTTTGAGTCATATTCTCCTCCATGCTTCATCTAAACTTTTAAATAGCAACCACCTGAACCGGCAACCAACAGTATCTCAAGGGAACTACCTGGATTGTTCAGTGCATTGATTTCCAACTGTCTGTTACTGGGTCAATGTGTGTGCAGGTGTGTGTTTATGTATAGGTGTGTGTGTGTGTGTGTGTGTGTGTGTGTGTGTGTGTGTGTGTGTGTGTGTGTGTGTGTGTGTCTGGGGAGAGAAAACAGGCTGTGTCTCCCTAACGGCCTACATGCACTCCTCACAAGTAATTGAAGTGAGATTGAGGAGTTGTAATTGGAACTCAGTGTCTGTCTGAAGCGCGCACACACACACACACACACACACACAGACAAATTGGGACAGGCGAGGTGAGAGGGCAACAGTCTCAGGTGGGTCTGTGCTCGGGGCTTTTGCTTTTGTCTGGAATTGAACAGCTCCAAAATACCACTTCTCTAAACTTAGGTGAACTGACAAGTCTGTGAGTATGTGTGTAGGTGTGTCTGTGTGTGTAAGTGAGATTGCCAAAATATGTACATGTTAGTGTGTGTGTTAATACAAAAGTGTATACATGTACCGGTATGTGATTGTTTTTGTTCCTCTACGCGACAAAATACAGTATGTCAGGCTGATGTACACGCTGATGTACAGCACCCATTGTGTCTGTTCTTTTAAAACTCGATTCATCTTTACTTTTCTTTGCAGCATCACGATGTGCTGCTCCGATTCATTAACGCAGAACGTGATCAATCAATTACCCGCTGAGCTGAATAAAACAGATGCTGACACAGGTAGTTACTGGATGACGCTTTAATCGGCTCACTTATTCAATGTCAAATGTTTGTATATCACAATATCTTCTGACATCTTCCACTATAAAACACTGTGGGGAAACCCCGAGCTGTTTGTTTTTTAATATGTTATTGATTGGCCAACTTCTTAATTATTTGTAGGACTACAACCGATAATTATTGTCATCGTGATCTATTCGTCGTCAAGTCTTTAGTTTAAACAATTAGTTTAAAGGCTCACGGCGTTATCTCTCAAAAGTTAACACAAACAGGATTCAGAAATAAATAAATAATTCAAATCTATTACGTTGAATGATTCATCGCTTATTTAAAAAAAGTGAGATTTTGTGACGACAGACTAATCTGCTAATCATCACGACTGTTAAAATGCAAAAGAGGAGCAGAAATGCTCATGCTTGATGTCTTGGCTTGTTGCTCTCCATTACGGTGGTGAGCTAATAGAAATGCCTTTGGTGGAGGAGTCTGCTGTTTCTTAAATGGATGGTAATTTCATCCACGCCAGATGAACCGTTACATGTCGTCCTTTTTTCTTTTTTTGCTCTCAGGCAGCAGCAGCAGCGGCGGCGCGGAGACGGGAGGCAGGTTGGGTGAATCACCTGATGTACTTACGTTCCTTCAGCCGATCATGCACGCCATGCAGCCCAACGGTAATTTAGCACCCCGGGGAGTCGCCGCTAAATCCTCGTAAAGATACGCTCAAACATAAAAGGGCTGGGAGAAGAACTTGACGGATAAGCAGAGGTATCAGGAGGAAAGTGGTGTTTATCGGTTGCTGTCATTGCAGGGCAAGAAATTCTAAATTTCAAAGAATTAATTCCTGAATCCAGTCAGTCTCAATATGTCTGGCTGTCTTTGAATGAAGGGCCGTGATTAAAATGGGCTATGAGGGCTAAAAGCAACATCCTTCAACTGACAGCAACAGCGCTGCATCACTTCAAATGAGGAATAAAATGTGTCATTAACTTCATGTTTGTCAGCTTTATCACCGCTACATAACCATTCATCATCAACGGTGGTATCGCCTCCTTATTACCGCCGAGTCATTTGTTTTTACACGGGAAACAACACATACTGCATACACCCTGCCAACAACTGCATGTATACTTCAAGTGAAAATGCTAAAACTACTTCTGCTTATAAATCCAACGTATCCTCTCTGCTGGTATCGATTCTACAACCTTAAGTCTGAACTTAATCCTCTTTCCAATCATTTTTAAAGCAGTAAACCTCACCGCGTCCTCGGATTCATTTCTGCATACGGTAACATGAGGCCAGGAATCGTTGCGGCGCCACAGACTGAGTCGGCAGCCCACTGCGACTGCAGTAAATCAATGCAACCGACAGAGAAGCCGTGCTCGGTGTGGATGTCACTGCAGATGTGCAAGCCACTGGAAAGGTCAGTTAACAGTGCTCATACAGATTTGGCAGAATGGATTCGTGCATTCGTACTTCTGACCTTTTCCTGATATGCCCCTCAGCATCCTCAAACATTCATATCTATAATATATTTGTATGTATATTTGTATATGTACCTGAGTTTATGAGAGCTGGAGAGCCCTTAATACAACATGCTTTATAGTTCTACTTCTCAATTCCTAACAGTGAAGGTCTGGACCCTCCACACTTTCAGCTACAAATTCATATCAACAAAGTCCCAGAAAGCTGCAGGTCTGCTGAGACCCTCAGCTCCTTTAAATCAAGATTGAAGACTTTTCTGTTTGCTGCTGCCTTTAATTGAACCACATTAAATTAATATATTCATAAATTTCCTGCATTTCTGCATTTTATTTCTAACACTGTTTTTTAATGTTTTAATGACTGTTTTTATTGTTTCCTTAATTGTTTTTAAATCTCCTTTTCTTTTGCCTTGTGTTTTGATGCTTTTAATGGTTTTATGTGAAGCACTTTGAATTACCTTGTTGTTGAAATGTGCTGTACAAATAAACTTGCCTTGCCTTGCAAAGCAGGCGTCCGTCTATGATGTCGTTTTTATAATACGGCTGACAAGGCGCTAACTGAGCACCTTAAAATATCCTCAGCGCTCGAACATTTCAAACCTGATTTCAGATGAACCCATGGAAAAGCTACCCAAAACTGACGAGCATGAATTAATGTTGGCCTTCAAGTAATGGTTGAGTTAAGAGGCAGATATTAAACGTAGGGAGAGAGGGAGAGGGCACAATAAAACCTGGAAGCAGGATGAAGCACCAGCAAGTTACTTCATTTGAATGAATAAATATGTTGAGTGTCTGTTTGGACCTGTGAGGACTTCTTATAAGAATGTGCTGCTCGTCCACAGATACCAGAGCAGGTAATGCTCCTGCTCTGTTTCAGTCAAGTCAAAATGTCACTAAGCGAACATTTAATATGTTTGTAAAAAGATGTAAAATATCTCCATATTTTATGACACTTTTATTAACCAGAGTCACAAAATACGACGCGCCATGAGACGAATGACTTTCATGGCCTTTTGCTCCACTTGTAAGGACCCACATTCTACTGACTAAACTCCTGCAGCGTCTTTGACTCACGCAACAACTTTGACTGCTTCACAGCTGATTCGCCAGACGTCTGACGTTGACCTGTTGAGTAAATCCCAAACCGTCAAAGTGTACAGAGGTGACACGTCAACCAATGGCCTCCCTGTGCGAATATTTGCAGAACTAAATCAACAATCTTTCATCTTATCCACCTCGCCTGGGCGTTGTGTAAATAGCATAGTGGGCTGAATAGAGGTGTTAGCTGCTGCATTGGCCTGCTCCATTAAGAGGAATCAGCAGATGAAATCTTAAGAGGAACAGTAAAATGCTCAAATATTTAACCAGAACTTCTAAACTGCCGGCAAATCAATTGTATGCACACAAAATGTCATACATTGTTTTTGACAGAGCCTATTTTTTACTTCTATAGTCTTGTGAATGACGAAAAAAATGTGTATTCAGATTGTTTTAACTTAGATACAATTTGTTAGATTGGAAAGTAATCAATTAACTGTTTCAAATTTAAACTTAAAATATTATTCATTGAATTTACGAAGAAAAAAAGAAAAAAAGATTTTACATCGTGATAATTTGAATTCGTGAATCTGAAATTTATTTACGGAGCCCTTGCAGAGCGCCATGTACCCCACTTAAAGGATCACTGCTCTAGTGTGTGTGTGTGTGTGTGTGTGTGTGTGTGTGTGTGTGTGTGTGTGTGTGTGTGTGTGTCAAACCTAGTCTAAAGAGATCTATTCTTCCCATAGAGGAAGTGGCTTCTCCACAGACTCCACACTGCTGCTGCCTCTGGCATACTAAACTCTTCTCCAACCCACCTTCTTCTTTATTTTATTTTTTTCTCACGACCCCCCCTCCCCTCCCCTCCCTCTCTTCCTCCCCACCACCTCCTCTATTACTCTTTATCTATAATCTGTTCATCAACAGCTCATCTCTCTCCTTATCTTTTTCTTTCCTTCCTCATTCTGTGCTCCCCGTTCTCATTTGTTCCGTCTCTTCCTCGTCCATCGCCCATCGCTCCGTGGCTAGTATTTAGTCTTCCTTACACCCAACATGAAACATGGAGCGGCAATAGATACGATATTTTATCTGATCCGATACATCATCACATCTAGTTATCTTGAAAAATCTGCACAAAACTGGGCACACACTAAGGACATTTACATCTGCTGTTAAAATGGTCACTATGGTCTCCAGTCTTCTCCTTTTTTACGTGATGCTGCTTTGCTTTGTCTGACATCATTCCTCTCATAAAAGGTCTCGACTCTTTAACGTGGTGACGTAACTGCCTCACAGACTTGGGCTGATATCATCTTATAGACCTATAGGAGGAGCTATTGATAAATCCCGCAAGTCTGTTCAGAGTTATATAACCAGTGCTCTGACGTCACTTTTCCCCCAGTTGTTACTTTGGGAGTTTTACATTGCAAAGCGGCTGCATAGTACAGCAGCAACCCTCTGCGCAGCTAATAAATGAATGTATGAATATATGCAACGCATTGTGAACGCTTGTTTCAAGGCACAGCAAGTCCCTCGTTGAAAACACTGGCATCTACCGACCTAAGACACATTAAAAGCAGACCTCTTAGGGTGGTGAATATGACAAAATGTCGGCCGGCTCATCACATTTATTGTCTGCACGACAGCATGACAGCACAGGGGATTCATCTGACGTGATGTGATTGATCTAAGCAAGAGTTTTGACTTTTAAAATGGCTTCTACCCCGATAGTGTTTTGGCAGTGTGCCTGCTCTTTAAGATCTCATCAAACCAGTTTCTGTATATTGCAGCACGAGTTGTCATCTGTCATAAAAGGCCTGTGGCAACACTGACGTGATGGGTGTGAGCTACACAGTTCCACGTCAAAGCCTTAACGAACCTCAAAGGCTGCATGTGCCGTGACCTAAATCCTGACATCAGCATGCTAACATGCTCACAATGCTAACATGGTATGTGGTAAAAAAAAAGTATCATCTTAGTATAGCGTGCTAGCATGCTAACATTTGCTAGTTTGTTCTAAATGCAGCTGAGGCAGATGGGAATGTTGTTAGTTTTACAGGTATTTGGTCATAAACCACGAATTTCTGTACATAATTTAACGTTAATCCATCCAATAGTAGAATTTCAGCCCAGACCAAAGCGGTGGACCGACCGGCCAACCGACAACTATTAAAGTAGTTTGTCTGCAATCTATAAACGTCTTCAAGGATTCTCGTAACATCAACACGCTTTTCATCATCAGTGAACATCCATATAAGGTTGCTTGTAAGAGTCATTTAAACATTTCCAATCTCACAAAAAAGACTTCTTGTAACATTACTGCAGCCACGCCATGACTCTGAACATTAAAGTGCGGAAGAGTTACATTCGTGGCTCGAACCTTCAGAGCTACATGGCTGACTACCGATAAACTGTATCTCCATCTTCTTACATGACTTCCAGAAGACGCTTTGCCTGGCGCCAGTGATTATCCTAACCCCTGATCAGTGGCCTATAATGACTCAAATCAACAACGGCCAGCTCCAGCATCAACTCCAAAAAAAGCTCTTCAACATCAAATCACAGACGGCTAAAGGTCAGCTACTTTCGTTGCATAATCAGAAGGCAAGCTGCTACAACATTGGAAAATACAGTTTCTGTAGCCATGAATATGTTGATGTTGAAAGTGTGTGAAAACTCACTAGATTATTGCAAACAAACTGTCGTAAAGCGTTTCTCTCTCTCACCCTGTCAAACACTTTCAGCACATTTAAACAGAGTTAAACTTGCTAGAAAAACAAGTGAACACCAACCGTTTTCTGTTGATTAAAACAATGAATCATTTTTTTTTGTTTCCCTTGGTCCGGACCAAAGTAACGGAAATCATCAGCAAGAAATCATGGACTCAATTATTATCAAATCATCAAATATTCTCTTCACTTCATGACCAATCAGATAGAATTCATGTTGATGGATCGTCCCTTATTTAATGTCAGCGAATCCCTCCGATCCCTTCATGCCATCCGTTGTTAACCGCACATCAACACACAAAGACACAGATACATTGAAACAGGCTTGGAGTTAAACACATTTAGCAGCGAACACATACTGAGACAATGACAGACAGTCTCACAATGAAGCCAATAAATCATCATCACTAAAGAGCTGAGTTGCTCCGTCATTCACTCTGTTGACACTCAAAAGGCTCAGAGGAATACAGGCCTTTAAAACAAACAATCTCCTTTGTAATGTTTATGGTGAAGACATATGTTGGCCCTGAGGTGCAAAATAACCAATTAACATAACAGCAATGACAACAAAATGTCAGACTAGAAAACAAAAAATATTACAGCAAGTTAACACACTCAAAAACACACACACAAAACAAAAAAGAATCCACAAAACATAAACCAAAGTAGAAAGCAGGGACTTTTTATGAATGCATCATTATTATCCTGCTTTAGAGGCACTTGGTTCCAGCTGCCCTCCTTCAGGGATTTAGTATAAAAATACACAATTGTTTTCTTTTCTATTCATTTGTGCTGATTTGAAATTGCCTCCACATCAGCTGACCTCCTGCACCCGCCGTTTGTGACATGGTGTTTGTGCAGCAGGAAGAATACTTTCTCACTCCAACTCTCACCTCCCTTACTTTTTCATTTCTACCTCTACACGTTACAAGCATCACCAACAAAAGGCAAAAAATTTTGTTTTTAAAAGGTGACAAAATGCACCGGACTGATCAGTCGACACCATATTATGTGCAGCAGAGAGTTTCTCTCTTCCTTTCCTGTTTGCAGTGATCAGGCAGCGGGGAAATAGCCCCTTCCCCGACTTCATAACCTACTGATTCCTGCGCTCTTGTTCAGACCGCATCTACCTTCAAACTAGCTCTTCATCTTGATCTCAACTCCACACCTGTAAAGTGTCAAGATGACGGAAAGACGTGAAGGAGTATTCATAAGGAAGTAGGAAAAGACAACCGCGGTGCTCAGAGAACCGGACTACGCTTCCAATGAGCGACGTATTCCGGATGAGACAGCGGATGTTATTGATGTCTGCCGTGGTGAAGTTACAATCTTCAGCAGACAGACTGCAAAAATGTTTGCACAATAATGTGAATTTAACCGTTCAATAATATAGCTTTTGTTTTCACAGTTGAATTCATATTGGCCTGTCTTTGCTTTGTTTATCTTGGATTTGAACACTGCAAATGTTCCCGCCGTGGGACTAATAAGTATTGTCTCATCTTAAACGTGAACATTACCAAGGTTGATATTAAAATATAAACACTTGGCAAAGAGCGCCAAACAGCTTAAAGAACTTTATGTGATAAATATGACGTTAATTGAGGGGTAGGACCATATAAATGTGTCTTCCTACTCCTATTCGGACACATATTTATGTTGATAAGTTATGTTGTTTATGAGATTTGTTTCTTGAAGGCTTGCTTCATATACTGTTAATTTGTTGTTTTACGTATTTCTTATGTGTTCGATATAAATGAATACAAATAAAGGGACGGCATCAACTCCTTTCCTTTGGTAAAGGATGGTGCGATGCATCCTTTGCTTAAGGAGATAAGAAAGGAAGCATTGGAGCATTTAGGGAATTCGACCAGCTCTTGTCATGAGATACTCACGGGTCATTTTACTCATTCAGGAACCTTCCTGAAGAAGAAAAGACTTCTTCGATCGCAGCGTGTTTCCAGGACCACATTGTGCCACGACGACACACACACAGACACACAAGGTGAAAATATAACACAGTAAAATTATTTCTAAAACTATCTGGATGATGTACTGCATGAATGAGTTGGAAATTGCCAACAGACAAGCCAGACTCTGTGTTGCCGTCACTGCGTGCTGCCACAAAGATACTATCTATGGAAATGTCCGTCCCATTCTACAGTCACTGCGGCTGCGTTTCTAGTCTTTTCATTTGTTTGTGAAATGTTGTTATCTGTTTGTTTCCTCCAGTGTTTACACTGAGGAAAGCACAGTAGCTGAATTTCGTTCCCTCAAAATCTTTTCTCCATCTCGTCTTCCCACTTCCTTTTTGTCTGAACCCGTCAACGTGTGTGAGAAAAAAAACGGTGTAAGAAAATGAAACTGAGGCAGGTGAGAAAAAAATAAGAGTGAAAGCGCGAGAGAGTAGTGTATGTGTGTGCATGTGAGAGAGTGTTTTGCCGGATGACAGCAGTGGGGAGGCAGTGTGTGTGTGTGTGTGTGTGTGTGTGTGTGTGTGTGTGTGTGTGTGTGTGTGTGTGTGTTTTGTCATTTATCATTTGGAGAGCTTGCTTGTTACAGCACACACATCTTAATAGTCACGCTGAACCGGGAGAACCGAGATGAGAGGAGGCATTTTATTACCCCGTCAAGACTGCAAACACGCAGCATACAGTATAATGTGAGAGGGTGCAGACATACACGTACAGTGCTAGCCAAACATTTAGGATACACACACACACACAGGCAAGTGGACAAACAACAAAACAGGATATTCAGAATATGCACCTATGTATGAATCTTTGCAAATGTGTCTCAAACTACAAGCAATCACACGACTGTGACGCAGCCACACAGAAAACGATAACGTTCATTTCATGTGTCCCTTGGTGGCTGTTGCACATTTTTTAGCATCAGCCAGCAGCCTCGAATTGGCCCAGTGGAAGCATAGCAGCAAAAAAGGAGGAATATCTGGTTCTCTGCTAAAAATGATTTTTCAAACATTTAAATAATATGGGAATTAAAGAATACAGTAATTTAATTTGTTTTCCCATTGGTGACACCTTTGAGTTTGGCCATTAGTGTCCATACGAGTACGGTCAAAGAAGAAGCAAATGGCATGTAAACATACCAGGCAGCCAACGCGGAAGTGCCATTAACTTGCATTCATTCTGGTCTCGCACATACTGGACATGATATGATGTATGGAAATCATTCAACATACAGCGTCCTACGCATAATCAGCAAGTAGTCACCGGGGTTTAATGATCGATTTTGTTCTGTGCTGCGTCTCTCGGCCTTTAGACGTTCTTCATCGTCCACAGACGCAAACCAAACAATCGACTTCACTCAGGCAGCGAGCGGCCTCTTTAAACGAGCCCTGAAGGTGTCCTCTCTAGCCTCATATCACATTTCCTGGATCCACACGGCATTGGCGAAGATCTAATTCTGCCTTCTGCCACACACGTCACCGGGCCGCTGGGACAGTTGATGCAACAGCACAGTGGCCCGGACAGAGGACGTCTGGTTTCACCTTTTGAAAAGGAGCTCCAGCTCATATTTCACTGGATGAAAGCACAGATTATATTCTTTACATTCTTTATATTCAGGTTCTAAATGAAGAGAGTGGAGAATGTTGTTGAGGAGATAATGTTTCGAAAAAAAAGGAAATCTCCTTTTCTTTTGCATTGTGTTTTGATGTTTTTAATGGTTTGATGTGAAGCACTTTGAATTGCCTTGAAATATGCTATACAAATAAACTTGCCTCGCCTTACAAATCCTAATTTTTAAAAGGATTTAGGGGACTGAGTGTTTAGGATGTAGGGGGATTTATTGGCAGAAATGGGAAATAATATTCATAACTATGTTTTCATTGGTGTATTATCACCTCAAGCTAAGCATGGTTGTGCTTCCGTTAGCTTAGAACAGCCCGTCATATGTAAATAGGTAGCAGTACTCCTCATACAGTGTGTCCGGGACAGGAAAACGCAGACACACGAAGCAATGACATCCTCCGCCTGATCGACCATGAAGGGCTGTTCGGGCTGCTCTGCTTTACTTGTAGCCACCTGGACGAGAATGAGGAACTCCAAAATGGACTATTTTTCTGCAGTGTAGCACTACGGTAACGCATGCCATGGAGATAATTCAGGTGAAAAAAATCGACAGGTAATCGACAAAGTATTTCTTTCCGTTCAGTCATTAGATTCATGTCTTGCCTGATGAGGACGGCTGAGGTACATCCTGCTCCGAGTCTAACATCCGTAATTCTGTACAATGTAAGAAGACGGTTAATTCTAAATGAGAAAACCCCTGTAGAGCATCCAATTAAAACAAGGCCTGGGAAATAGTGTTTAGCCTCCCACTGAGCTGCGTGCTTGTGTGTGTGTGTGTGTGTGTGTGTGCTTATGTGTGTGTGTGTGTGTGTGTGTGTGTGTGTGTGTGTGAGTGCTCAAGCATCCACATGTAATGTGTGTAGGAAGAAGTGATTAATAGGAATAATAAATAATAGGGTTCAGGCATGAGAGTAATTCACACACACAAAGACACATACACGGACGTCTGCGCGTACACCAGCTACAAAGGAGAACATTGATTATTAAAAACTCACAGATCAAAACCGAACGCATTAAAGCTCGTGTCATCATCCAAAGAAGACTGGAATGCGGCACCTACTTTGTATTTGAGGCTGGTCACACGTCACATGAATCTCAGGTAAGGTTTCCTTAACAGGTCAGTGATGAAACTCAAGGGAAAAAAGAGGGCAGTACAGTATTCATATAAATATACACCAATATAAAGACAGAAATACTTTCTTATTTGTCTCTATTTTTGTATGAAAAAAGACCCCAAAATCAATTTACCAACCTCCTCCAATCTCATAAAAAAAATGTTTCTACATAATGAGGATAACCTGATCGCGTATCCGGCGATACGAAGCAGTGAAATGTTCACTGCCAATGTATTTCATTTTTCTGCTGACAATATATCTGCAGCAGCTCACCCGGTAGAGCACGTGCAGCATTTATCCAGTATGTGTCCTTACTGTACGTCATCCTCTCTCCACCCTGCGCTTCCTCTCAAAGCGATCTCTACCCAACTAAGCAGAAACAAAAACTGGATCTGCGCTCTAATTGTTATTGTCATTGTCAAAAGATTTGCAGATGAATTGTTTTGTCCATGAAATAAAACAGTTCGTGTAAAGTCTCATGTATTTAAATTGCATGTTCAGTCCCATGCAGTTTATTGTTTTAGAATATAAAGAATACGAGCAAATATTCACATTTGAGGAGCTGGAACCAAAGGAGTTTTGGGCATTTTGCTTAAAAAAAACAACAAATTGAAATAATAAATGTTCAGAAGAATGACTGATTGACCAACTACTCTCTCAGAGACAGGGTTGAAATATCTTTCCTTTTTTTTTGAGAAACAGCTGATTTGCATATCACGCATGCCAGGTCTCACACACACACACACACACACACACACACACACACACACACACACACACACACACACACACACACACACACACAGCCAGGATATAAACTGTGGAAGCTAGCCACTCATACAGGGAGCACCTGTCAGCTGGTGTTCTGGGACAGCCAAGGGCTTGTTTGTTTGTTTCTCTCTCTCTCTCTCTCTCTCTCTCTCTCTCTCTCTCTCTCTCTCTCTCTCTCTCTCGCTCTCTCTTGCTCTCTGTGTGTGTGTGTGTGTGTGCCCATCCAAGGTCCCTCTCTTTTCCCACGACATCCCCTCACCTCTCCACCTGCCGTTCCTTCCTTCTCTCCATCCCGCCTCTCTGTCCGTCTCACTTCATACACCAACCACCATACCACCCTCCATTAGATCTCCCTCTCTCTTTCTCTGCACCTGTGACTGAACAACAGAGCCGCTCAGTCTTTTCTCTGCCTTCCTGCTCATTACAGCCCCCCCCCCCTCCCCAGACAGCCACTCCATCACAGAGAGCAGGCAGAGATAAGCTACAAGAGTGCACCTGTGTCTGGTGTGAATGCCAAATCCAGAGTCAGTGACAGCCAATTCCAGACCAAATAATGGAATCAGCGAACCTCAGCTTCAGACAAATATACCTGACGGCTGTATCTCCCACTCCCAATTCTAAAGCGCGTTACAAACCTCATTATCAAATGAGAAAAGCAATAAGTTTAAAAAAAGAAAGAAGTGAAAAATGTTGACATGCCACAATGGCGCTCACGAGGGATTGAGTTTATAAAAAACAAATTTACTGATGGAACAGGTGGAAGAAAATAAGAAACGTATTGTCATTGCGTCAGCAGAATGCCGTTATCTGACATAAGGAAGATGAATCTGTTACATCAACTACTACCTGCAGCAACAACAGGCAGGATACGAAAGAAAAAAGGAATAGTGTGAAAAGAAATCAATACATCATCAAAGATGTGTGTCAAATCAAATGTGGCTCATTTGCAAGGCGTTCAGGTCAACGATATCAGCGACTCCTGACTCAGTCCAAGCTGCCCGACAAGTCACGACAACACGACACACCTGAGCAAAAAGTGAAGGGGGAAAGCTGCAATCACAGAACAGCAATTATAAAACTGTAACAGCGTTTATTTATTTGCTTTCACTCATTAAGCATCAGAGCTAACGTAGACATCTGTGAGAAGTACGCCAGCTGTGTACTTGCACCATGTTTCCTCCATTAGAAGACAACACAATGTAGCAGCTTTTCTTCCGTCCTCATTGGTATCAGGATCAGTCAAACAAAAACAGCAGGAATTAGTTCCTCTTTCCCGAGCTCTATTATCTGTGCGTATTCATGACAGGGAGCTGTGGCGCCTGTGTGTGTGTGTGTGTGTGTGTGTGTGTCCACTATGTAATTATAGATTTAGTAAACCAGAGGCTTAGTGTGACTCAATCAACCTCTGATTTGTTGGGTTGACATATGATAATGAGGTGTGTGTGTGTGTGTAGGTGTGTATCAGTGTGCAGAGGAACATGTCTATGATTGAGGGATTGCCTCCACGAGGCTCTCACTGTTTCAGCGGCTGAGCCAGCGCCTACAGGGCTGCAGCTACAACAATTAATTTACAATCGATTAATCGAACGAGAAATTCATCGATTATTCTACAGATTCTTTGTTTAATTTGCGACTAATTCAACAATTAATTTACCCAAAATAAATGTTAAAACTCTCTCAAACGTGACCAGGACCGACTTCAATGTATGTTTTCAAGCAAACGCTGAAACACAGAATAAATAAGTTTGGAAGAAAAACTGCCGACCACGATGAAACATCGACACTTTCGACACAGGACACCTGCAAACATCTCTTAGCATCTTAGTTATTTCAACTTGGGTGTTCATTCAATAAAAATGAAAAGCACAAAAGAAAGGTGTGTAGCGCTCTGTGTGTGTGCGTGTGCTGCTCTGTGTGTGTGCATGAACCTCTGCTCATAGCCCCGCTGTGATTCTATGAGGTTCAAATAGCACAGTGTAAATCGTTGACATTAAATCCATTTTATGTTGCCGGCTGACACGGGGAAAAACGAAATTACGGCTACACTTGCTCTCCCGCTAATTGGAATTAGACTGAAGATGCATTTATTTACTGAATATAAAACAGTACGCTCCAGCTTTGAGGCCGATCAAGGGCTCATCTCCGCTGATCAATGATCTGCAAATCCTCCGTTATCGGACATAAAGTGTGCACGGGCCACAACAACAAGCCGGCTGGACAAACCTATTGCTCATCAGGAAAAGGTGATTAAGCAAGATGTCAAATTATTAAAATAGAAAAGTCACATTTTCAAGCTCATTCATGCACATCCAAAAACTGTTGTAATGAGTTTACAGCACAGCGCAGAAGCAGGACAGCTTGTTGTCCCATACAGCTGTGGACTGTCCTGCTTTCATGATCAGCTTCACCACAGAAAGGAGCGGAGAAGTCTGCAAACATCTGCTTCACCTGCCGTTTCTGTTTCGACAAGACCACGCCCCGACACCTGCAGACTGCTGGCTAGTTAGCGTCGCATAAAATCCACTCCTAAAATCGGGAACCACGCGGAGTCACGACAGTTTGGTAAACTGCGACAGGTGCACATACTGTATACTCATCACAGTTTGTGTGACTGTTGTGACTCGAGCTACTGTAGCTTTCGTCTACGTTACTTTTTGGAGGACGTTAATACTCACCGAGGCCGGGCGGGTTCTCGGGGCACGGCGGCAGCGGTTTGGGAGAAGGCGTCTGATTGGTCTCGGGCTGCACACTCGGCACCAGCTGCTCCCCTGTGGCCAGGTAGCTGGCTTGCGTCGCGTTGGGCCTGGAGAGGTTGTAGTAGTAGTAGTGGTGCCCGCTCCCTGCTGCCCCGCTGACGTTAGTCCTGGATCCGTTACGGCCGTTGTTGAAGCGGCTGAAGAGGTCGAAGCGCTGCGAGTAGACATCGAAGTACAGGATCATCATGATGAGGAAGTGGAGCAGGCAGAGCAGCAGCACGCCTTTACAGATGCGCTCCAGAGTCCGGCCCAACATCAGCCGGGTCATGGCCGAGGAAGATGACCGCCAGCCCCGACAACGCTGGCGCGGCGCGGCTACAGACATGTGTTCATCTCGACGGCTGCTATTAGATCTCTGATAAGCACATGTGGTGAGCTGATACCCGACTATCTGACTTCTACAGGGATCGTGGGGTCATTCATGAGGATAGGGAGGCCACGCAGGCGGCTGCACCTAAAGTCTGAGTCGCCAGCTTGTTTCTGGTGCGTCCCCAGATTCCCAGCATGACAAACGCACTAAAATGTTGTAATCAGCCTCAATCCCTGAGTGAGATAGTCCAGGAAGTCAATCACAAACTGGCTGGACTGTAGATATAGCCCATAAGTACTAATCTAAGCCATAAGGCCCCGATATCAGATCAATCTTCACTGATATGGACATGTGATCACATGTTGGGTTAGTCACTATCCCAGTGTCAAGAAGCTGCTGCAGCCATGTGGTGTCCACATGTTAAAGCCTGTCCAATTAGTCCAACGACGACCAATTAGTCCACCGACTAATGCTCAAACCTTCGATTGATCCTTCAGTCCAGACGTCCTCTTCTTGTGGCATCAGGTCAGTCAGACTCACTTTGTCCTCGTTTCTGGACATCTTGGGCCATGAAAGCCTCCGGCACCTAAAGGGAAATAAAAGACAAAGAATAAATTCGGAGGAAGCATTTAAATGACGTTAAATACAATTTAATGACACGAATTCATCAAATGTTTGTGTGTCAAAGGATGGCTGTGTGCTGTTAATGTTTTAACTGCTTACTTAAACCAATGCAGGTGAAGTGCCTTTAATCATAGCTGTGCATATTCACTGAATACAGTGACTTCACTGTTAAGAATCCAACCCGACATTGTTGCTCTTCATCTGGCATTTCATGAGTATTTAGTGTCTTTGTTCTCATTCGATATGCCCGGTTGAAGAGCAGCTAAAAACATTCTGAAGTTCACTCTCGGTAGAAAAAGAAGTACACGTTTGACAGAAACGGAACCAAATGCGAACGCATCAACAGAAACGACAAACAAGCAGCTCTGAATGGGGCTTTTTAGCCGAATTGACATACACAGTCAATTTTCCAGTCAAGTGGTTTGAAAAGCATTTTATGATGGAAAGAGACGGCAAGAGGGAATACACAATCCAGTGAACACATGAGCAGGGGAGAGAAACGGGGGGGGGGGGGGGGGGGCACTTAGACACTTAGAGCTTTCCCACAGGCAGTGCTTATTGTAGCTTTATGTCTTTTCAAATCAATGAGGGAAAATAAGAAGATGAGCTTGAAGCAGACGATGAAAACACTGACCGACACCAGACTTTCTCATAAAAACCAACAGAGTCAGGGAGTAAGAAAGAGGTGTTAAAATACAGATTCTGGTTCTTGGAAGAGGATAATGAATGCTTTTACCGTGGAAAATCCCTGAAATGTGGCAAATGTAAGATATTTGCAAAAATACTTTGCCTTTTAATGATTTATTCTACTTCTGGTCATTTTGTTGCCACATCAAACGTACCGCTCAGCCGGTACGTTTGGCAAAATACCGTTGAATGGAATTTGGTATCAAACTTCTAATCTCTTTTGGTACCAACAGAAGTTTGTAGCACCAAGTATTTGATACCGTCAACTGCCAAAAGCTGGCATTATTAATAGTCTGATTCACAGCTCGCTTTACTTATTCTGTGATCAGAAAGCTTCTGACTGAAATAGAAAAAAATCGAATTTTACTAACTGTCAAATAACATCTCAATCCAATGAGGTAAAATGCAGCATTAACTAGGATCTGAGCTCGACTGGTTGGGTGAGTTTCTATGTTGCTTCTTGAGGCAAAGTGCAGAAAGTTGAAATATAAGTTCAGTTACTGACCCACTGCCGGTCCAAGAAACTTTACTGCCTCTCCGCTGGATCTCTCTTTTGTCTGTGGGCAGCAAAGTTGAGACTGCCAAGACTGTGTGTGTGTGTGTGTGTGTGTGTGTGTGTGTGTGTACAACTTGATGAGATGGATTTCTGCTTCCAGGGACGTCGCACCGTAATGCTTGTGCAGGTCAGCATTTATTTCCCGGCCGTGTTGCCTCTTCGTGACTAAACAGGCGTTTAATGCATCAGGGGTGAATTCATGACATGTAGCGAGGCAGTCGGACGGATAATCAGTCAGTCACACAGACAGACAGACAGAGAGAGGAGCCTTGTCCCATTTTCTGCTTCAACTACAGAGCTCCGGGGACAAGAGGGGGTTGCCCTCGGTGTGCGACAGGTGTCGAACCATGTGGCAGTGATGGTGCAGCGCGGCACTTCTGTTTTGCTCCGGATGACCGGCTGCACATGTTCTCATCAGAGATCAACGTCGATACAACACACGTCAAGTGCTTTTTCCTCACATGTGAGGTATGGAAACGAAGCCCAGGAGGACTGAATCCATCTGCACCTCTGCCTCCTGATTTGTTGACATTTCACTCAACTGACTTTCCTCAAGGCAACAAGTGCTATCTTGGGATTTTGTTGGTTTTTTTTGGTCTTGAAAAAGGTCAGCGGACCGAAACAAAAAGACGATAAAAACAGTGCAGAGGAAATCTCTTGTCTTTCACTTGCTCCCGTCTCCCTTTAGTTCCTTTCTCTCTCTCTCTGGGACATCTCACTGGGATTGTGTAACTTCATATGTAAATGTCACCAACAAAGTCAGGAATGAGTCTGTGAAGTCTTTGAAGCTTGTACGTCATGGACCAACGAGATGAGACCCATTATGGAGCTTATTCAAGGATCCCTGAAACTCTTTTTTTTGAACAGCCGATGGAAACCCACATTGAATCCTCATCTCCATTCAGTTTCTACATGAGACTGAACCTAACCCAAACTGAAATCAAAGATTATAAACAAAAACGATTAAGAATGTGGCTAAAAAGGTACAACTGAAACCAACTTAAACCAAACAAGGACACAATACTTGCCGAGTTTCAACAGAGGTAAGTCCCAATATGACCAATATCTGAAATTCATAAGGATTTGGGTGTTTCCTCTACCACAGAGGGCAGTGGGCTCACTAATATCTATGTGAAGCTACAGGAAGGGCAGCCCCCTCCATCACGGAGGTTAACAACCGTGCTACCTCATTGTTCCATGGGTTGGGGATTAATTATAATACTGCAAGGGAGAGACCGTGAAAGAGGATATGGTCAAACTGAGCTAGTGGGATCAAGAGGTGACACCAGGGTTTGCATTCATTACCTATTTAAAAAAAAAGAAGCTATTACAATTCAACAAAAAAAAACCCGACCACCAGTGGGTGACATGCATTCATGCAACTTGCCATCTGTAGGATGAAATGTTATTTTTATGGTCAAGAGAAAATAAAGTAGGCATAAATACGGCAATGAAAACTAATGTTTGAGATCTCTCGAAGCCAGAGTCCGAAGAACTTGAATAGATCCGTGTCTTCCAAATGTAAAATCTGAATGTTCTCTTTTTTGTTTGTCTTCATTTAGTATCTTATTATTGATCTGAAAATGTGCTTCTTTTCTTTAAAAAAAGCTCTTCTGAATGTTAAACTTTTTATTTTATTTCATCCTTTATGGTGCAGCCCTGAAATTTACATTTTAATAACACTGCGGGGCTGAGTTATAGTCCTGTGGTTTCAGGCTGTGTGGCCCTCACAGACCTGAGTCACACATGTACAGCAGAGGAATTCCTGTCATGAGTGGAACTTTACAGCTTTTTAGCCCTGAAACGCGACACAGAGGATACACAGACGTAAGATTAACTCGAAGGACACAACACGTGTTGACGAACAATTTAGAAAAAATACGGATCTGCAGTTATTTTGGCTGATATTGCAATATGGTTTGTGACATTGGAGGAAATGTTAATGTTTTCCATGAAAATGAGAAAAATGAAAATATAAAAAAGATTTAAATGATGCGAGTTATAGTGAGATTTTTTGCTGGGATCAGCACCAAACAAAGATGTGTCTTTAAGTCTGTCGAACATTATTTAATAATAAAATGGTATTTTGACACACATTTGGCCTTTAACAAATACTGCGAGTCGGCCATATTGAGATTCGATACGATAAACTGTGCAGCCCTAACATGATCCAGTGACAGTGTGCATCTGTTCAAACCCAATCTGTCACGAAGTGCAGTCAGCCAAGTCCAGGCGTTAGGCTGCAGTGTATCGGCTGACACACCTCAGCTGGCACATGAACATCCGCAGGCTTTAAAAGGACCTCTTTAAGACACTGTACTTGTTTAATAATTCCTGTTCTTGTCACATAAATGTAACGGATGCCTCACTTTCAGACTGAACACACTCTCGCACACACACGTATCAAAAAGTGCATTCAGATCAAGTGCCAACTAAAGCTCGCAGAACGTCGACAACATCTGTATCTTAAAATTTTAATTGGTTGCCAGACGGGTGGCCAGACTGGTAGTTTGTGAGGGTACATAATTCATCGAGTCGAGAGCGAGCATATGCTGGAAGGAGAGATGGTCTGTGGCTGAACTCGGGTGCTTTTAATGTGAAGGCACAACTCAATACGTCGTGTTGCTGAGCAGCAATGTCTGCCACACACAGGATTTTATGCTTTTATAAATCCCAATGACTGGAGGAATCATGCCAGTCTCCTCCGCTGGTCAGATGGTTTCATTTAAAGTTCAGGCCGAGAGCTGCTCGAGAGACTTTTAATCCTCCGCTGTTAAGCGCTGCTCGGCTCCACTGGAACACGCGTGGGTTGCGTTCAGCTTTAGATGCAGTACAAGCAGGGCCAAAGGGTCAACATTATCTATTACAGGCATACAGTGACAGACTTTTTCATTTTCTTTAATTCATGAAACTTTTAAAAGCAGTGCAGATGGAATCAGCATCTTTGTATAAAAGCCATCAATGACTTTTACTGCAGTTAGGTATTTGTTTTGGTTGATTCCAGATAAGTCTGATGTTGTGTAATCATAATGGAAAAACTCCTCTGGTTTTCCTCCAACACATTCTATTGTTTCTTTACGATCTCCACCTGTTCTCGCAGCTGTTCTCACACCTCGAACTGCGTCAGGCCCGCCCTCCTCCCAGGTGAGTCTCAGCCAGGTAACATAACGCTTCACAGCAACACAGCGACCATCCAACGCAGTATTACCTTCACTCAAAAAATGACCTTTTAACAATTTCTGCAAGGAGGTTTTAGTGTGGCTCCAGGGTGAGGTACAGAGCAGCACACAAACAACGTGCTCACCCCGCTTGATGCACATGGCAGAAGATCAAAGAGGGATGAAATGATGGAGGCTGAGCATTAGGATCGAGAGAAAGCTGAGAATCAGGTGTAGATGCAAAAAAACGGAAACATCAATCTTTGACTGCAGAGGGATGAATTGAAGATGGGCTGTTTGAATGTTAAGTAATACAGTTGTACTGCCTGAGGTCGACTCCTCCACATAATGTATTTCTATCTATTTAGTATCAGAGAGCTCGTCAAAAGAACGAAGAATATGAGAACACGGGCCTTGATTTTCCTGTCAGTAGCATCGTCATTGATCATTCGTAATAAGGTTTAATGCAAGAGCAGAAGGCTGCTCTTTCCCAGCAGCACTGAGAGATGCTACACACACACACACACACACACACACACACACACACACACACACACTACATCCTTAGTCTCTATCTCAGTGTTCCTTTCGCAGAACTTTAGCATATGTTCCCAGTGGAGCCCTCAGGCTACCTTGTTTTGTTTATTTTACATACTCATCTTTACCAACTGATGTGGAAGACAACAGATAACACTCCCACTTCCATCCTTGTGTAGAGATTCACTTTGTCTGTACAGCTTTCACAGCTGCTTACTGCTGACCACTTGTATTATCTTTCTCCAGCTGTTAATGCGGCTTTAATACATAATGTTCATGCTAATGGAGATCACATCAGTACTTGTATGTGAACGGTGCCACTAGCGATGAACCTAGTGAGAATTATCACCAAACTCTGAACAGGAATTCTTTCACAAATTGTTAACGCAGGTTTTAAACAATGTGAATGTAATATGTCTTCATATTTGACTGCAACAAAAAAAGACTGCAAGAGAAAGACAGAGCACACTGTCATTACGAAGGATCTGGGTCACGTCACTAAGAAGCAGAGCATGATGGTAACGATACAACATACTGTGCCGTCATATTGTACTTTTGTCCGTCTTACAACATAATATCATCGTGTAGTACGACCACAGCTCATACACATGTTAAACATATCAGATAAATCTTGCTCCCAAATTCTCACATCTTCAAAATAGAGCTGCAACAATTCGTCGTCTAATCAATTTAGCTGGATTTTTAAGAAAAAAATAGAAGAAAACGCTGGTTTGATCTTCTCAAATGTAAATATTTGGTGGTTTTTTTGATGTGCCGTGAATATATTTGGATGAGTGCTCAGAAAAAAAAAAGATATTTCATGATGCAACTTTGACAAAATGCTCAATCAAATTAAGAAAACACCTGTTTACAGCTGTTCTATGGATTATATGTGGAATTTAACATCAATTAATCAATAACATAATTACTGAATAAGACCTCTGCTCAGAGTGGTTTCAAGTAATGATAATCATGGGGAACTTTAGTCTACATAGCAGTGTCGTAGTACTGAAGATCGGTCTTGGTCCAGCTTGGCTCAGTCTCATCAAAGTCTTGGCCTCGCCTCGGTCTCACTACTCTCTGTTCTTGGTCAGGACTTGGTCTCGGTTCGTGTGGTCTCTATTACAACACTGCTACAAAGATGAAAAGGTCAACAGTAGCCTGGAAATCTGTCCGAACGGCCATTTCATTTTAATTGCATGACTCTGCTTGACATGTTTGTGCGACACATTTTCTATTTTGGGAGGCCAGTTTATTTTGCAATAAAGTAGTAAAATAGTGACTAATAACTCCATCCCATCTGTGCCATTTTTAACTGACACAGAAGCTGAAGTAACTTAACATACAAGATGTCAAATGAAGAAAAAATAAATTGGGATTTTTCAATTAATAATATACGCCATTAATCATGCAAATTACCAAACATAAGACTTGTTTTATATCATTATAAATTGAATAACTTTGGGTTTTGAACTAGTTTGTGCCCTGTTACTCCCTTTTACTATACAATTCTTTTTTTGACTGCATCTGGAAAATAGCCAATATATTACAATATATAACATACTGAACCATTGTATGAACCACAGAGAGAAAGGCAAAGAGTACAGTTTTCTATCCATCTATCTGCCTGAAATCTCAATTTGAAAGAGTGCAATTTTCATATCATAATTGAATTGAACAACCATATCCTGTTGTCTTGACAAGGAGGTGAGCGTTTTAGCCGCTGGATGTTGATTTCCCCAGCTGCAACGATAACTGTAGCCAGCAAATTGAATCATCCGTAGCTCGTTAACATCCATGAGTTCGGCCATAAAACTCCAAGCTGGTGTCTGTCTGGCGTCCCGTAAAACTGTTAAACAGGACCCCTCTAACAACAATGTTGATTATGACAGTTTGTATGATGAACGTTTAAGCCGTGACGATGACATGTGTGTGTACCTCTCCCATAGACCAGAGAAGTCAATTTATAAGCATGACATCATTTCAGTTTGACGTCTTTGGGAGTTATTCTCGCGGTGCTGGTGTCTGGAACAATTTTATTCCATGAATAATAAATGCTACGAGTGTCAGTGTTTCTTCTCAAAACTTGTACTTTCAACGAGCCAAACGATATTGGTCGATGCCACCACATCTGACCTCTGCTAATTAGACTGCAACGTCTTTGAGTTTTTATTCTGGATCGAATTGTTGGATCGACCGACACTGCCATCCTGCTGCTATAGCATGGCTACAATGTTACCACCTGTTAGTGCAGCATCTCACTAAGCCTGTGTTGTGTCTTTGTATTCCCCACAATACGTAAACTGCTGTGCTTCAATTGGGATATCATTGGGATATCTGATTATCGTGTTTGACAAAACTCCCAAAACCAAGAGGAAAAGAGGGAAAGAGCCGAGTATGGGGAGGCAGAAGAGAAGAGAGTAAAAAGCCGAGCTAATCAGAACAAAACTCCAGCCTCCTGCGCGCTCAACTCTTCTCTACTCAGCTCTGCCCATTCGGATATTAAATTGCCTCTCAGTCGTCTGTGATCTGAAGGAGGTTGGACTTTTTCAAAAGTCTGATATCACATTGCCTCTCTGCGCCCTCTCATTGAAGAACAAGTGCACCCTGCTTTGTTGTAACAAAAGTCTCGCTCCCTTTTTGTACGTTTGTTTTGACAAAATTGACGAGACACAGATGAAATCAATGAGACATCGCAGAAGGGATGCCAACAATTAATTCCGCAGAAAGTCGGGAGGCTGAGAGGCTTTTTTCTTCGAGGAATTCTCCACCAGCATTACGTCAGCATGCAGGCTGCACTCATGCAAATACAACAAAGTCCCGCGTGTAGCTAATCCATAAACTACAGTGGAAACATCATGAACTCTCTCTCCTCTTTCTCTTTATCTCCCTCGCTCTCTGATCCAGCTGCTCGTTTGGCAACGGAGCAAAGAAATAAATGAAGTGCTTCGGCGGAAGGAAGGCTTCACTAGAGAAGGGATTGCGGGGAGAGGGAGTGAGATGAGGATTTGGTGAGGGGTTTTAAAGACATTTTATTTAAATGAGGGGGGGGGGCTTAAAACATCTGTGGGACATTAGGCTTAGGGCCACGACTGTTCAATTGTGCTTCCAACGGCTATCGGATTCATAAACCCGAGTCCTTGGATGCTATTTTATCTTTTTGTAACGCCAATTGGTGAATAGCTGGAGTTTAAGTATTTATCAAAGTGAGAAAGAGAACAACATGCATCCCATTATCTGTAGCTATGTTGAAAAGAAAAGTAGACTGAGGGGTGAGCTGAAGACAAAACTAAAATGGTGAGACTGAGAGATTGTTTGCTTTGTAATTTGAATATTGAGAATTTAGTATGGCCTGTAATGAAAACAGTGGTAAGAAATATTTCGCAACTAACTGTTGGGCTCGTCTGTAGCGAGGGGGGTCACCTGCGGGACTACTTCTTGGCATCACAGCTTGTCTACCGTTTCCCAAAAAGTCAAAGTCTTTCTTTCAACAGCACTGCTCCACATGCGGATGGATGGCGCTCATTGTGATGCAATTGTGATAGTGGAGACATGGCAGGAAACAAGGCAGAAAGGGAAAATGGAACGATGGAGCAAGGCCGGATTCAAAACCAGGAACGTGGTTTATGATCTTTAGCCGTCAAGGTTGCAATTTCAAACTGAGCAACAGGAATAATTAGAAACAGGGAGTCTGACAAAAGTCAACCAAAAATCAGCATTGTTCACATTCTAATAGAAATCGGGCCAATCAAACTGATGTTGTTGCTGATGCTCACTTGCGTAGCATTCAGTTAGCATATTGTGTAATAATGTAACAATGCATATTGTGTAATAATGTAACAATGCATATTGTGTAATAATGCGCAAAATAGAAATTGAACCAGCCCAGTGGCCAAAAATGTTGGCGTTGTATGTTTCTCGGAACCACGGATGCGTTGAATGTTGACGTTCTTGAGTTCGTTCAGAGCAAGTGAGGTAATATATGCAACCGTTATTGAAAGCGGCGCGGTATAATAACCAGTATAAAAGGCGAGAAAGTCCACCAAGCGTGAAAATAATACTGTAAGAATAACCTGAAGCCGATAGTTAGACCTTTACTTCAGTCTGAAGAAAAGAAAAAGTGAGCAAACGTAGACAACAAAAGGCACGAATACAAACACACACGTGTCGTCCTCTCCTAACTCGCCCCCGAGGTTACTCGGGGTTGGTTAAAACGTGACAATGAATCCCAACCTGTCTGACGAGGTGATGAACATCGAGCGTTTTGGTTCAGGCCAACTGCACAAGGAAAGAAATCAAAGCAAGCTGTGCAGGACTGAGCCGAGCAGAAGTGACTGTGGAGGAGCTGATCATAGTATTTACACAGAGCTGATCCAAACACTCGGTTGCAACAGTGACACAACACGCTCCGCCCAAGCCCGCTACAGCACGCAGGAAGAAACATTTAAGCAGAAAGAAACATTTTTACAGGCTGTCCGAAGTTATTTCTTCCTAACAGAAAGATGCATAAACTCTCAGTCAGACCTCATGTTCACAATGTAATCAAAGCCCTGAGAACATTTCCACACAAGCTCTTCATAAGTTGAACATTTGCCACGTTACCTCTGCCAGGAGGATCGTGTGCACGTGTGCATGTGTACAGTGCAGGCATGCATCCGCGAATGAGCGTGCACCTCCGTGTCTGTCCAAGGCTAATCTCACATTCTGCTGCAGCAAACCGTAGCATTTTGGGGAGCAAAGTTATGGCTGCATGCTCAAGGATCTCTCGTGTTTGCGGTGACTTACACTTTTTTTTAAAAACCTTGTATTTCCTGTTTTATACTGCCTGCTGACTCCTCACTCACTACTCTTAACCGGGCCCCTGGTGGTGACACAGCTGAATGCGCTCACTTCTGGTGTTTTATACAGTGTGTGTTTGCCTATCAGCTAACAGCCAAAGGAACGACGAGTACCACAACGTTATGCTAATACCATTAGACATGCCGGCATTAGAGCATGTATGACGGCAGTACGATCTCTTTTTTAAGGGCACATAACCATCCAACCTGCACACAAACAAAAAATAATAAAACAAAGACAAAGCCACCTGTAAGTGCACAGCCTACCGCCATAACCACCTCTGAACTGGTTTACAGAAGCTGTTACAGAAGTTGAGATTGCTCTGTCAAGTGGGAAACCTTCTTCCAGATTGTATTGTTATGGGGAAATATGTCATAAGAATGTAAGTCTTTAACTGTGCAGGCACCAAACCTATTTTGAGTAGATGATTCTAGTAATTTTTGCTTCCAGATGTCCATTTTCAAGTTAAAATACCAAACATTGCCAAATGACTAGAAAATGTTTGTACAATACAGCATAAACAAAAACCAAAAATGCAAATGCCAAAGGCCACTGTACACTGGACAACTTAGTTACATCACAGAGCGCGGTAGTTCCAGTTCACTTGCTCCTTTATCCTCCACAGCCCTAAAGAGATGCTGTGTCATAAATGAGAGCGATGTCGGGTTGGATTATGGTCTAGGTACAGAGCTTCTGTGTAAACGCCTGGTTAAGTTAAGCTTCATGATGGAGAAGCCCCCATCCTCCTCCGCCTCCTCCTCTTCTCTCTCATTTCCCAGTGTAACGCTGGCTGTGCACACTTTGCTCTTACTGTGCTGTGACCAGACCATGAGACGAGAGATGCTGTTGTCCACAGACTTTGCATCCTCTCTTTGAAATAGAGGGGGGGGGGGGGGGGGGGAATAGTGGCAGCAATTTCCGACAGCTGTTCTAAAAAAAAGAGGAATTTAAAAAGCTTTAAAAGCTCTAAATTAAATTGCATGGCTGAATATTCCCCTGAGCAGTCTGTATGCTGAGATGGTTCATTTACAGTAGCTGAACAGTGCAGGGAGGCTGGGTGAAGCAGAGTATGGCGGGTGTAAAGATGCAGCTAGTTCCGTGGAAATGTGCATGACAACAAAAGCGGGTTAGGGGGCAGTGCACGCGACCATCTTCCCATAATATCCAAAGCATAAATAAAAGCAGAATGTTGCAGGGTTGGATGGAAACAAAGGAAAAGCGTGCATGCGATGCTGGTTGAAACAATGCATCCCAGGAAGCAGACAGAGCGCCTACCTTTGAGGACTTTTATCTGTGCATCTTCTTCACTGGAGCACCACTGATTCCGTTCACATCAGCCGAGGAGGAGGGACAAAAATAATCAAAAAAGCTGTCAAAGAGCATTTTGTTGCCAGAAATGTTTGTAAAAAAAAAAGAAGAAAAAAAGCACTAAAAGCTCGAGGCTCAGCCCGGCTCGCCGTGGAAGCGACAACTATATTCTTCTCGTTTCCACAGACAGCCTATTATGTCTGCTCTCCATCATGATGAAAGCCTCATGTTGTGCGGCATTACGCTAGCCGAACGGCTAACGTACCCGGTAACGATATTCTAGCGCAATCCGGTGAGTGGAGAGATGCTATCCTCATGATTTCCCGTCATCCCGCTGTGTTTTGGTGAGGGTGATATGAAAGCGAAGAGAAAAGGATGCTCTCAGGCTGTGGTAGCGAGCAGGTCCCTTCGCTCCTGCTGTCTACGGAAGCCCGGGTGGGCCAGAAATGCGATTTCTTTCTTTTCTTTTTTCTTTCTGCTCATCTGATAGAAAGGGAGCTGGTCATTTTATAACGAAACAGACAGGGAATGATTTTACTTTGAAATAATGACAATGCATTGTATTTTGTATTGTACTTGATAACAGATGTTAAAAAGTGTGGTACGGAAATATTTCAAATACAAATGTCCAAATAAAAACAGAAACCTGGCTTCCTTACATTTTTTAAGCTGATATTGTCTATTTTTGTAACCTCTGATAACCAAGGTTTTCTCGAACAGTTTTTGGTTGCCCCCTTTTACTCAATTAGCAGACTAATTGATCATTATGGTCTTAATTAATTAACACGTTTGCTCTGTTTATAATAGTGTCCCAATGATATTCACAAATCAGGGTAATTAAACTTAATTAAAAATCTAAATAATGACATTTATTTTTATTTTAAATATGGATGTTACATGCTTTCTAAGACACCTTTAGTTCATTTTTTTTATTGAATTCGTTTATTAGATTATGTTGATTGTTTATTCAGTATGCTCTCTTTAATAAGTCATTCATGTAAAATGTGGCATCACAATGATATTCACAAACATGGTCTTTATTACTGGATATTGTGAGATATTCAGCAGTCAACTGCAACACAATAATATGTGAGAACCATAATGATTATCAGATCAACTTTGTTAATTATAAACTGATGCTATGCTGTTTCATTCAATTGCACACAATAAACAAGGTTAGCAGCTACACAAGTCAACACATTATTATTGTGTTGAATAACAACAGATGTGAGCCTAATTGTTTCCTCAGGTGAGTGTTCTGAGTGTACAACAGTTCAAATCGATGGGACAGATGTTGTGGTTCTCTGCTCCATCTAGTGGAAGCAAGAAATCCCTGCAGGAATCAGGACCATCAGAGACACGCTGACTGGACACTTTATAGGACCGACAAAACCACATCACACACACACGGATATAAATCAAAAACACGGACCAAAGATCCTGATTGGACAATTTTATTTTCTCAAGGACATTTATGACGCCAGAAGGAAGATCTGTTTTTGTTATCATCGTACACAATGTCAAAAACAATGAGTTTATTTTCTGATCACAATCACATCAACATAATGCACACACGGTACCAACTACACTCACTGAAAGCCTGGGGTTTGGTACAGAGCCTGGTTTGCCAAAGGAATTTTATCATTCAAATTGCACTCTACCCACAAATACATCTCGGCTTTACACACGTTAAGCTTCTTTAAGGAATGTTAGAAAATATTTGGAACGCAGATTTGTACAGCTAACATGTTAAGACATACATTCAAAACAAGACAGTTTAATAAAAACAGAGGATTTGCAGAATTTGTGTAAAATAAGGATGTTTTAAAAAGCCTGCATCCATTAAGTTGTTTGATTATGTATCTGAGTTTTCTCCGTGCCAGACCACCTGAGGTTACATCAAATCAAAGTTAGAGGACCAGTCTACACAAAAGCACTATCGCTAAAGACCTTTAGTGCTACAGGGAATATTACCCATAACTATAGAGTGTAAGGTAATACTAGCAACAGCGCTGCTCTCTAAAATAAATCCCTTTCCTGTCCCTTAAACATCTGCAAACAAAACAAAGTATTTTGGATATCCAGAATCTTTTGGCTTCAGTCTCGTCAACACTGAACAACCCACTTTCATGGGCCCCCCATCCTCGTAGAAACTACTGAAGAGGAACCAGGTTAAAACAAACTAAATAAAGGAGACTCGGGGGGGTAAACAAGGACGTTATGGCTGGCAGCTGTGTTCAGAAGGCTCACTGGTCTCAAATGTCGATATCTGAGCTCCATGACGCTTTGAGGAACTAAGGGAACGAACGACAGGATGACGTGTTTAGCTCTGCTGCTGTGATCCGACTCTATCTGGCCTCCCAAAGAGCACGTCCAACCCTCCAGTGACCTTACTAGTGATTCCAGATCAGTACTCCAATCCTAAACTTCGTAGATCCTCTCACTTCTACAGCGGGAGGCCTAGAGAATACTGTATTTGGGCCACTGCGTGGATTAAGGACCACGTGCTTATTATTAGCAAAATAAAAAGATGACTGACAGACCAGGCTACAGTAATGAACACAATGGCAAACACCCTCATGCTTCACATGAAAAAAAAGAAAAATCACTTGTCCAGCATACAAACAGACACCCACACACACAGAAATATTTTCAAATTCTCCGGTGTCATTTTAAAACTCATCGTTTATCCCAGAGTGGTCAGAAGAAAGTCAGAACCCATGACTCTGAACCCAACGGTACGCTTTGAGAGCGATTCGATCCATTTGATGGCGCGGCACATTGTCTTCACAGCTCTTCACACTACAGACTGGCTGGTGTGAAGAAACAAATGGAAATTCATGAACATTCTGCTCGTACTACTCATCAAACTGAACTGAAGGTTCAATCATTTATAATCCGGGAACACTGCCATCTTTTTTGATTTTTTCCACTTCTCTTATTCAACATTCATGTTTCTCTCAAGAAAAGACAGCTGGCTGTGCACATACCACTCTTGCATAAATGATGGGTAAAATAACAATACCAGGCAAATAGAGACATTTAAATAATTTACGATGTATTTACACAATAATCCGTCTTATTTTCCAGCAGTGTCTTTTTTTTTTTTTTTATCTTCTCAGCGTGTGAATGCATCTTCTAGTCACCCATCTTTACTTTCGATGTCTGAGGGAGGGAAAAAAAAAAGAAACCAGTTATTACAATTTCAAACAGAACTCATCACGACTACACAATATAGATCCATCTAAAACTTTGTGGAAATAATTACTGTCCTTGCAACGATAATTCTCAGAAGTCTGAAACAAAGGCCTTTTGTTGTCGAGCACTGTAGCAGCTAAATGCCACGGGTAGTTATCTCCTCTAAAGAAGGAAAAGACGGCTGGTGAAGACGTGTCTCATTCACCTGCAGAATGGCTACAATGACACCGAACAGGCCGATAGCGCTGCCAAAGATTTCCACAATGAGGATCTTCACGAAGAGGTTGGCGTTCTGGGCGTCTGCCAGCGCGGCTCCGCTGCCCACGATGCCAACGCAGATGCCACAGAAGAGGTTGGAGAAGCCAACGGTCAGGCCGGCTCCGAACATGGAGTAACCTGAGAGGACGGGAAACCAAGTGAGTCAGAGACCTCCGCGTGCAACCCACGCAGGGACTGGCAACAGAAAATCTCACTTCCTGTGAGGTCTGGAATATGTATATATAAATAGATCTATCAAAGTGCATTAGAAGTCTTTTAATAAGGTGAGCAATCCATATTTAATACTTACTTTGACTGAATGTTGCAACTATCTTAAAGGGACGGTTCACTCCAAAAACATATTTTTCCTCTTACCTGCAGTGCTGTTAATCAGATCGGCATCGTCTTGGTGCGAGTGGTCTAATTTTGGATATATAGTGCGTAGGTGTCTGCCATCTCTCCAATATAATGAGACTATATTTCATGTAGGAGCTATTTTCTTTAAACCATAGTTATTTATATGAAACTGCTTACAACAATGGTTTATCTTGAGTAACCAGGTCATGATTTTGGCTCTTTGAGCACCACAATCCGTGTGACATAGACACATTTTCTATCCGTTTATCACGGGGAGACACTTTCCAGCTCTTTCCAGATCTCAAAAACCAAGCAACTCCTGCCAAAAATAAATAAATAGCACTGCAGATAAAACTAATTTTTTTTATTTTGGGGTGAATTGTCCCTTTAACATATTATTTTCAAAGCATTTTTCATAGATTTATTGTATTTTTCTTCTATTCTATATTTATTTTGAATTGTTTATGAGTATTTAACTTGCTACCAGTTACATTAAAACATGTTTAAAGGTGGAAGCATCAATATTTAAATTAAATTGATGCGTTTAAAAAAAAAAAAAAAAAGAGAAAGATTCACCTGGAATATTACAATTTGTGTCATATTCAGTGAATTCCTGTTGCCGGTTTAAGGCGTTGACATTCTTTGGAATGAATACTTTTGTCTTTTTGTGAGTTTTCTTACCAGCTTGGTAGTTCCTTGCCCCGATGGTCTCGGGGGTTGTTCCACTGAAGTTCTAGAAGATGAAAGCTTATTTTTAGAGCCAAAAAAGAAAACATCCTTGCTCCGTTGTTGATATCATTAAACTTGTTATTAAGCTTTCTGTTCCATATCTATAAATGCTTTCATTTTTTAGCAGTGCAAAATGGAGAACGGCACAGTGTTCTTGATTATGGACAAGAAAAACGCTTAATGCTGACCTCGGCCATGTTGCTGATTACAATGGCCATGATGATCCCGTAGATCGCCACAGCTTCACAGAAGATGATGCTGAAGGGAGAAATAAAAAGAACAGAAATGTAGTAAGAGACGTGTTTGTGTTTAAAAGTGGCAGTTTGTGCCCACAAGTCACTACAGGAGGGTGGATCACATCACTCCAGTTCTGAGATATTTGCACTGGCTTCCTGTCCAACAAAGAACTTACTTTAAAATCCTGCTGTTGGTTTACAAAGCACTGAATGGTTTAGGGCCAAAATACATCTCTGATCTGCTGCTACCTTATGAACCATCCCGACCCCTCAGGTCGTCTGGGACCGGTCTACTATCTGTTCCCAGAGTCAGAACTAAACATGGAGAAGCAGCGTTCAGTTTTTCTGCTCCACATATCTGGAACAAAGTCCCAGAAAGCTGCAGGTCTGCTGAGACCCTCAACTCATTTAAATCAAGATTGAAGACTTTTCTGTTTGCTGCTGCCTTTAATTGAACCACGTTCAATTCATATATTAATCAATTTCCTGCATTTTACTACTGCATTTTATTTCTTGCACTGTTTTTTAATGTTTTAATGAATGTTCTTAATTGTTTTTGAATCTCCTTTTCTTTTGCCTTATGTTTTGATGCTTTTAATGGTTTTATGTGAAGCACTTTGAATTACCTTGTTGAAATGTGCTATACAAATAAACTTGCCTTGCACAGCTGCAGTCCTCATTTGAGAGGGATTTACAGATGTTTTGATGTGGATTTCTGATATTTAATTGGCTATGTTCTCCCATGAGGAATACATCCACAAACTATTTCGTGTATTTTTGGGAGTCTACGTGAAGTTAGAAATTAAATGAAAAATGTGATATTTCAACCACCTTCGTTGAGCAGCAATCTTTAAGTGTGTTTAGCTCGATAACACTATGCAGCTGAGCTGAATGAGCCTACCTAACCAAATTCTTGGTTTTGATTCGTGGAGCTTTGACTCCACCACCAAGGATGCTTGAGCCAGTGATGTAGATCCCCCTGGAAAACAAAAAGTACAATCAGCACAACATTTAGAACATGACACAAAATTACCAGGTGATGAGAAATGATTAAGAAGCAGCAGCACCAAAAACAAAACTTACTTTTTAGTTTCCACATAAGCGAACACCCTGTGATTTCACATATTTAGGGGCGGCTTTACATGTTTCATCAGAGTTATTTTCATCCACAAGCAAAAGACTACTGGGTGAATATGGCAGTGCAAAGCCAAACATATCATGCAAAAATATACATACATAGATGTTTTTAATTTGTAATTCAGGCATATAACCAAACACTTGATGGGGATTCAGTGGTGTGGACGTTGTTGTTTTTTTTAGGCTAGTTTCTTTTGTTTGTCTCTGCGAACTGTTCTTTAAAAAAGGACAGATGTCTAGTGTTTGCACCTCTGCAGTCCAACTTTTAACAGAAGACATAAAGGTGACATGAGTATATGCATCATTCAGTTGGTCAGAGCCACTCTGAAGCCAATTGTTATAAATATAGCTCATAAAATGTGTTTTGTTATAACCGCCATATTAGTTTATGATTCACCAGTGAATTGCAGACACTAAAAAAGGAACACAACATTATCCAAAACAATACTCCTAAGTTGCCAATTCTAACATTTTCCAGTTCCACATGATGTACTTTCTGGAGTGCGTCAAGAAAGAGGAAATCACTGCTGCATTCTAGGCCTTCACGTACCACCACACCCGCCTCACACATCCGACATACCACTGTAACCAGTGCTCCTTGTCAGGTACTCACCAGGCTGCTCCCACCACAGACAGAGAGATGGCCAAGCCAATGCCCAGATTGGCCCACATGAACGGAGAGGTCTCTGTGAGGAACCTGCAGTCAAAGAAGCACAGCTGATGAACTACACTTTACAAGGAAAAGTATACAAGCAGCAAAACGTGAACGCATTTGTTTTAAGCAATACTGTTTCTATATTGAACAGATTGAAACTGGTATTTGTTGCATTGCACTATAGTGATATTCTCAGCATGGTGTGATCTAGGGAAAGCCAATGTAGTTTTGAGGCTGTAAATGTAAACAGTGTATTTTAACATTGAATGTTCTGCAAGGGAATACTGTCAGGAAGGGTTAGAAGACTCTGCCTGATCATCGCCTATTGAACGTGACATAAAGGCAACAAATCTTCACATTTTAGTGGTTCAAAACACGTTTGGCATTTTTGCTTGGATGTGACTAAAAGAAATCAGTTAACAAATCAAGCAAGACTATCAACAGAGTATATTTTCCTGTACCGTCTAATTCTAACAGATGGCAGAATAAGACAAATATGGCTTGAGCAGTCATATTCGTGCCAGTGTTTGAGTCCACAATTAAACATTGTTTTATCCCAAAGTTACCCAAATTATATTAATTAACAAAGTAGCTTTATTCCAAGATTGCTTACCATGCCACATCGAAGCGGAATCCCAGGTCAAATATGGTGTAGCAGAGACCTATGGAAACAAAAAGATATCATATCAAACGTAAAGAAAGGTCAATCTGATGCATATTTACAAGTAAGCTTGGTGTATGTGTGAGTGACAGCCCTTTAGTACAGACATGTACAGTGTGTTACTGCATTAATAATGAGCAGTGTGTGAAACAGTGTCACATGTATGTGCTAAAGTCATGGATCTTCGGTGAGATAGCTCACTCTCACGTGAAAACTGCTGCAGTTCCTGTTTGGGACAGTTTCCAATCCGCCAGCTGTGTAGCTTTAAAGCTACATGAACAGCTAACCAGCTAACGTTAGCTTAGCCACGTCACATTACGTTAAATGCTGAATGAGTACCAACCCAGGATCCCATCAAAATAAGTCTGGAACTAGCATTAGTCAAAATAAACCCCAAACATTCTCGTCCAACGGTTAAACCTCCGACAATGTTTTGCTGTCAGAGGTTAGCTGTTATCTGACGTTAGCTTAACGTTAAGTAGCAATAAATACTAAAATAGCGACTTCTGACGCAAGATGAGTTCGCTTGAAATGTGAAATATATTGAGCAACAAATATTAATAAATTAATAAATGAATTACTAGTATGCATGAATAACAGTATCTCCATTTTTTAACCTATCTATAGTAGCTAGCAAACAAAATGGAAACAGCTGCAGACCCTCGTGTCCCAGGATATAGCCAGATCCCAAATTCTAACTGTCAAACTCAAAAAACACGCTTTTCCATGAAGAACGAACGACTGACTACACGGCCATTGTTACAGAAGTGTAGGAAATATAAGATTTAATTCATTAATTCCAATATTCTGATTTTTTTTAAAGGAAAAAATATAATCTTACCGACGACTAGTATGGTGCTCCAGAAGGCCAAAGTGACCCCCGTGTACAAAATAGCGTGTCCGTTCATCATCCACTCTAGCAGCATCTATCCGGCCGTCTAACCTACGGGATCAGCGAGATATCCTCGGCTGCAATCTAACAATTTGACGTTTAGAAAACGAAATAATGCTGTTTTTAAGACACGCTATCGGTCGATGGAGAAGACGAGAGCATCGATAGGAGAAGCTGGGTGATGTCAGCTGATCCAGCTTGCCTAGCATGTGACCGGAGACCGGAGGGCTGCGTTCGGTTATAGTTTTTCTTTACCTTGGTGAAGCGATTTTGCAGTGCATGTTTATTTATTCTTATTATGTTAATACAGACAATAACAAAAACTCGGGTTGTGATTAACAATGCACTATACACAGAATAAAAAAGGTATGCAGCCAAGTCCTTAGAGACGTGAGTATTATAGCGGCAGCCTATGATTATAACCGAATACGTCCTAGTGAGAGCTCCCTGCAGTGCGTGTTACAGACGCTAGATGTCACTGTTGTAGTTTTAGTTAAATAACGACTACAGTACATTTAAAAGAGATTCATTAGTTCAATAAATCCCTGTTAAACTGCCACATTTCCATAGGGAAGTAAGTAGTATCGCATTGGCTGCTTGAATGTAATCCCCTTTTATCACCCCACAAATACATTATTTATTCTTTATCTCTATTTTCAAGAGATGTTGGTAGGACTTTGTACTGATTCAAAGGAATTTCTCAGTAATATTTTTGGGAGCAATTAACATTGTTAAATAAGAATGTGAGCTCAGACTTACGAGGAAAATTAAAAGCATTATTCTCCATTATCAAATCATAACCTTACTTCAGTTTACTAAGTTAGTTAAACTGAAGTATAACTTACTTACAAACATGGTGAAAGAGTTGTCACATATGAGAAACGTCTCCATCGATACCATCCAACAAAACACAACAGATGACACTGATATTATTTGCTCTTCCTGTGGCCTTGATGGTGAAACATCCTCACACTTGTTTTCATTGTAATTAGTTTGGAAATATTTGTCCAGATTGATTCATTGTAACAGTTGTGTTCAGTTTATATTACGGTACTATATAAAGATGAATTTTTATAATGTCATGTCCGCACAAAAACATTGCTATTATAGTTCCACATCCACAAAAATACATTCTATAACAGAAAAAAACATTATTTGAAATCCTTACAAATAAAATCCACCTGCAAGGAGGTTCAGATGAGGAGCAGCTCTACCCTAAAGTTAAAATTAATTATAATCACAGTACAAAAGCATTTCCAAACTGTCTGTGAGAATGACAACAACAAAAAAGAATCTGGCTTTTCCTCATAATTAATTTGAACAGAGGCATTCTGCCAGTGCTTCTAACGTCAAAGGAGTGTTCCAATCCTCATCTTATAATTCTAGGCAATCGGCAGCAGGTTTCTCCTCTGAGGCAACAGAAGTCACTCAGCCATTAAGCTTATTCGTTGTGTCTTCTATTTCATCCCAGATCAGAACATCTTTAAGGAGGACTATATGCTCTGGATGTCCTCAAGTCGGCTCATTCACAGCAGCTTGGAAAGTGATATATTCTGTTCTTCTTCAGCCAAAAGACCAAACAGCAGCCAGGAGTAATTATTGGTCCTGTTTTTCTCTTTTCTTTGCCGTCTTACACCGGCACAGGTGCACTAACAGCAGAAATTCAGCAACCACAGAGCGAGATCACAGACATTGACCCAACCGTCCAGAGGCAGAACAAAAAAGATAGTTTGAATTCTCTCTTGTAATCTGTCAACGGCTATTTTGTGTGCCTGCTCTGTTGTTCAGGTGTTATGAGAAGGTGTTTTAGTATTCCTTTGATGACCTAGAAACAGCTGCATCAGCAAATGCAAGACAGGTTTTGTGCTATGTGTCACTGATGAAAGGAAAGTGTAATGCACTCCCGGTCTTAGTTACCACTGTTATGACACTTATTGGCTGTAGTAAAGAATTGTTTCATGCTGAGAGCTTGACGCTAACCATCTGTGCTTTCAATATTTACAGTATTAATAATTCATATTTAGTGTCAAACTGTCACTGTAGGCTATATATGCTTGTTTCTTTTTTTTTTAAATCAATACAAAGGCTGTCGTGCACAAAACGGATTGCATCAATCTATGAACTAACTCTATGCTTAAATCCCAAAGGTGCCCAGTGCACCATTCTGGATCTGCATGCTGTGGCACAAATGGAAGCGTAGTCTTTCTATATTATCACACAGCTTACACCAACAAGGTGCCAAGTGTGGGAGGCACAAAGACTTTACAGCAGCAATAAAAGATAACAAAAGGACAAAAAAGACATTGTGAAGCAGACTGTGTGCAGATACTTTTTGTTGTTCATACAAGAATGCTTGCACTTCACTGGAACACCGTCTCAAAAGCCGCCAGTTCAGCAAAAAAAACAGTTGAAGACAAATAAAGCCTCAAGCTGTAATCCTTCTCATTCATTCGTCTTTCGCGACGGATATGAAAGCCTGACTCTTTGTAGCTCAAGGATGAGCAACATTACCCTCTGCTCTTAAAGTGTTAGATGAAGATGCAAGGAGTGTTTTTTATGAAGCCTTTCTGCAGAGAATACTTCTTCCGTTGCTTTTTAACAATTGTTGAAATAGGTAATGTAGTTGATTCTGTGTTTATTTACAAGCGTTGACATTATTTGGCATCTAACCTGCAGCTGTTGTTCTCTCGCCCAACAAGCCTCGCCGCTCTTTACCTGACTGTCCGTCTGCATTTTGCACTTCAGGCATCCTGGATGGTGGAAAAACAAAATGCTTTATATTTTCCCACATGTTGAACAATTTCTGATTATCATCATAATCTCCAGTCATGAACTCAGGCCAGACAACGGCATGTTCCTCAATGCCCTCCAGCTCTAAAAACATTTACATTTCTTTTATATTGAGGGACAAATCACATGTTGGCGCACATTAAAACATTCCTATTTTTGTGAGGAAGCCCTTTGATTTGGTCTGATTTTAATTCAATTTCTTTTCTCCCTTGTGAGCCGGCTTACCGTGGTGAATTGTCAGTGGGCTTGTCTTTGTTTGACATTTTCTTCTGGAATTCATTGATTAGCCCTGGTTTGGTTTGTCCTCTTCTGACTTCTTTCAGACACGCTTGGGATGAAGGTTTTAATAACTACTTGAACTTCAACTAAAGGTCAACAGAGAAAATGTTTCCTGTACAGGAATCAATTTCAAAAGCTGCAGAAATAAATAAAGAAATGCTTGTAGATGCAAGGTCCAAACCGAGGACAGACATAGCGTACAATGTACAAAACAAAAAGGTCATTGTGTTGGTCTGGCGCTGGTCTGGTGCTAGAGACCCATAATAGATGCTTGCTGAACATAACATGTAATATTTATAAACATGTGTTTACCGCAAAGCTTAGTTTCTGCAATAATCCAATGTAAAAATCCCATTGGCCTTTTGTCGAGAGAACCAGAGTGATGCAAACTTTCTACAAAAATACATAATTGCCTGCAGCACTCTGTAGAGCTGCGTCATAAGCCATAGCCATAGGCAAGTTTTCATTCCCTTCACTATGGACAAGAGACAGAGATGTATGTACGAATGTACATCAGGCTTTAGACTTGCTCAGTGCATTGAGTGAAGACGAGTCTGATGGTGGGGAGGTTTCAAAACTGGAAGTGTCCTGGGTTCATTGTGACTGTTAAAGTGAGTATAGCACAAAGATACTACAACTATAGCACTTCTATATATAACCCTGTGTTGTAGAATGATAAATAAATGAACTCTGTATACCTTGAAGTTCAATGTATTGTAATGGCGGATACATTCTCACAGTGGTTTTAGGTGTTCTAGTCTTTTAACCACAGTGTTGATTGTGTTTTTTGCCCTTTTTTTTCACAAGACAAACCTATTTCATCAACGTTTGGCATCCAAAAACAACCCCCAAAACATCCAGCGATCGATGAATTTGCATGCCTAACTGAACATTACATAAAAACAGAACATTTGATATATTTCATAACTGACCCCACCGGCACTCATGTCAATGCATGCAGCTTAAAACACATTTTATTGTCTTAAATGACAAGTTTTCATTCAAACCACATTTCCTCATATCAATGGCTCCAAGGCCTCGGTGTCAATGAATGTGTTTACATGCACACAGCATTCTGTTAAATAGCCCAAAACCAAGCCATGTCTAATTTGTGTTGTGCTGTTTGCATGCATCCAAATGATGCCACGGAGACAGAAAGAATGAAATGCCTTTAAAACACGCATGTATCGGATCGGATGAGGTCCCTCGATGTATATCTGCCCCCGGGTCACATGACCATCATGTCTGAGATACGCCTTTAGTAATCCAGTGCTGCAGCAGCACAAGGGCAGAAAGTAAAAGATAAAACAATTCGATGTGTGTAAAATCAAATGAAACACAAGAATAGACATAAAAATTGAAACTACAAGAGCAATAAAGTCAAAATGACAAGGCAAGAGTGACATGGTGTTGTGATTAATAGCAGCAACAAATGTGTTTGTCTGCATTTATACTAAAATTAAATGTAATATATAATTCAAAAATAATTGTAAAATATTAGCATTATATAGTATAATATAGCATGAAATATAAATCTACAAAGTGAAATTTAGTAGAATAGTATGGTATACAGTATATAGTAGTACAACAAAATAGCACATAAAACATGTTGTACAGTATGTGTACGGTATAGTATAACACAATAAATCATAAATATAGTATATTTTACAACAGAATACATCAATCAGTCCACTCTCACTTTTAAAATATTTCAATAATTTCCAAGATAAACCCTAAATGGAATGAAACACACATTTTTAAACTCGTCAGCATCCTGATGATGAACAGGCTGTTGATTAGCGTTGTGACATTAACATGTTCTCTCTTTTCTTATCATTTCATCATTTCATTTTCCACTTGGTATTGAAGAAGTCCACTGAGAGACGCATGTCACATTACGAGAGAGGACGTTGTGTCCTCGCACGCTTTCTTTTTTTCTTTTGAGACGTTTGTCTTTTCCCCATTTTGTTTCCAGGAACACAGTCACAAAATACAAAAGAACCCCCTTGAGATGCTGACATATGCAAGGGTTAATAAAACGGACCAGACGGTAAGCATAATGTTTCATTTAAAATCATCAAGCTTCATTACCAGAGTGTTCATGAGCACACCACCTGTTATTCTCTGAGATACTAAGAATTTACAGCGTTATGTTACACACTCCTGATGAAGAAAGAGATTATGAGTTCGATTCGGTTAATAAATGAATGTTTTGTGTCATTAAATCGATGAAGATGTTTTCTTCATTTGCTTGTGTTGTGTCTGTTCAGAGGTTTGAGCTCTCAGGGCCACTGTAGTTTGCTTCTCTGTGTACTTCAGAGTTTTCTGTGGTTGGGAATATAAAGTGCAAAACGTTGCAAATCATAAAATGAGGCTCTGATAAGGATGTAGGCTTTCATACAAATCTGTTGTGTGCACATGAATGTTCCCCAGGCCACTCTGTACTTGTAATCATCACTCATTGACATCAGCCAGTTGTGTGTGTGGATGCTACAGGTGCTCTGTCCTTCCACCTACTTCCGTACAAATGAACCGTCTTTAGAAAAGTACATTGAGCCCCCAATAATAGGCAGGAATCAGCGGAAAACGAAATGTTTCGCATTAGTTGCCGGCTGCTTACATAAGCGTGTGTTACATTTCAAAGAATCATTCTGCTCAGCTCTTTTGAGAACTGAATTTCCTGCCTCTGCAGAGGAAAACACATGACAGAATGAGATTAGTTTTCTTTTATCATAGCTACCTAGTACTTATAACCACTTATAATATGTCATTTATCATAATTGAAGTACCTGTAGGAACCAGTAAGTATTTTATATGGACTGATTCATACGATAATATTACGGCGTAAATTCAGATGAATCATACAATAAATTCTGGGCTGTATTTTAAAGTGCTACCGGAAATGTTATAGCAAACTAAATATTCTTACACAATGTTACACGCTCATGTGTGATCTTTTCTCTCATTTGGTCAGAAAAACAACAGTAGGCCTACACATCAAATTACTTAATTTTCTTTCATTCAACCACGTCTCATGCAGATTGACCTGCAGTTGGAGCTTCAGTGGGAGGAGGAGAGCTCAGCACCCGGCAGCATTGGTTTTTTACTCTAATAGGTTCCCACTGGGAGCCAACACCAACACAACGCTGCTGAAGGCCAAGGCCGTATAGCTGGGCTCGCTGGAGGGAAGGGAGGCACGGCAGGACCAGAACCAGGACTGTGCTGAGCAGACTGTCAGACCCTGCTGCAGTGGAATCAGAGGTTTTCAAAAGGGACGCTGACGCTTCAAAACATTAAAGCCCACAGGCACCGACAAAGTCAACACACAATATAAGGTCCACGTACTCAACATAATTCAATTCATTTAAACTGATATTAAAGGAGCTCCTTTGAATCATATTTGTTACGTAACTCTAAAAGTAAGAACTTTAGTTGTAAATGAAGATGTAAATGTGTTTATTTTCAATAGTTTATAAACAAATGCCAAATAACCTATTCAAACTGTTTGAAAGTATAATCAACCATCAAGCCAGCACAGTATAATAAACCAATACTTTAATGAATAACCTACCGCTTTTAATTCATTCATCTTTTCCAACCCTTTGATAGCGTAACCAGCCATGCGCTCCCTTCGGCTCAGAAACCGTCCCTCCATACATCATCTGTACCCGGGTGCTGGTGTTTTGGAACAGCAGGCAGAAAAAAAACGGCATTGATCCGTCTGGGCTGCTGTGGTGCAGTGTAATATTCACCATGAATGGCTAATCTTTTGTATCTCTGAAAATCCGCGTTTTGCATGACATGCCATTCTTGTCCCTGTATATTTTAGACTTCATCCGCCTGTCACCTTCCCTCTTAACACCTATCTATTCATCTAGTCATTGACATTTACTGCATCATGCCAGGTCATAAAGTGAGCCTGTTTTAAATGCTGCCAGTAAAGATATAATTGCAGTTATGAATTTTGGAAAGACATTACGGGAAAACGGAGGATTGTCTTCCCCGAAAGATTAATCATCAAAATTATTTGAGACGCGAAACTCTATTGTCTGTCTTCCCTCCTGCCTGCAGTGCATTAAACCAGGCAGTGCGAGTGTGAAGCACTTCATCTGTCATGGCTGATTTAAATAGGCTTGACGAGCAACAGTGAGGCTGCCTTTATTCTGGAAGAAGCATTACTGCTCAAAAACTTGACATTTGTTCATTCCTAGACAGGTCAGCGTTGGCAAAAAAAACTCTTTTATAGTGACAATCTTCTGCCATATGTAATATAATAAGCATATGAAGATTAAAAGCCCCCCATTAGTTGTGTGAAGTGGATAGGCCAAAAATCACAGTGCATTAAGGCAGTTTAAGTGGCAATTATCAGAAGTATTGGAAGTCTTTCCGTCACGATACAGTGAGCGGATGAAAGCAACTCATTCACTCTTCCTCAAAGTGATACTATGTAGTGTTCATTTTGTTCTCCAGAAGTTTTTAAATCATAAAGGAAGAACTGTACATTAGAGCAAAACAGTTTTGTTAAATGCTCAGGTAAAGAGGATTAAAGGACTTGAAATTGTGCTTTCAAAAACACTTTTGTTACTTTAGTTGATGTTGCAACAATTAAGGCTTGGGTACAAACTCGTTACCATAAACTGAATGTTAAAAGTGGACGTATAGTCACCGTGACGTCACCCATTGGTTTCTTGACTGCCACTTTGAAGCCTTGAGTTCAGCATTTTGGCCGTCTCCATCTTGGCTTTTTGCAACCAGAAGTGACACGAAAGGGTGGAACGAAGTACCGCACACTGAATAAGACATTTTTAGGCATCCAAAATCTTAACAATTAACTTTCATGAACACAAAACACACTGTGAAAGGGTCAAAGTCAATCACAAGGTAGCCACGCCCTAAAGCACACCCTTTCCCATCTATTTTAGTCGAAATGGGACCAAAATGTACTAAATGAACATCATTCCGTATTGAAGAAGACTCGTAACTAGCGATTGACATCGGTTCGCTGAGCCTCAGCATCTGCAGCTTCTACAAAACAAAGAGGGTTATTTCTGTCCAGCCTCGGGAAGTGCAGCGGTGCAGATTGTCATTCAATTCAGCCGCCAGCTTATCGGCTCATCTCTTACTAAGGATCATTCATGTTCTTGTATTAATTTGTTTTGTGCAAAGATTGGTTGATTATGTTGCTGAATAGCTGTTTTCGATCTATCATCCATCATGCTATTGACTACAACAGCATGTTGACTACATAATTTGTATGGGCTGCAGCATGTATGCAGCAGGAGGTATCAAAGACAGACTTCTACTTCCCTAATCGTCAATCTTCTCTAATGCTGTGCCGGGCTGTGTTGCAGAAATCCGAACCTTTTTCAGGTTATGAGGTTTCTGTGATTCTATGCACTTTTCAACCTGAGCGCTTCACAAATGTGCCTTTTTATTTACGCAGTCACACATTGTCGCTGGCCTGGCCGTCATGGGCAGTTTGGAGGTCAGAGTCTCATTGATGAACTCTTCAACATCAAACCACCAATTTGACATTTAATGGATGAACCTCTCCACCTAAAAGGTCAGCTAATGATAGTTGTGTAAATTGAGGCTTGTGGCAGTAAAAGGAGAATCACTCAATATATCACTCAATGTTGACAGCTTGTGACTAAAGTACAAAAGAGCAAGTGAGACTATTACGGTCCACTTGTCAATCTGCTCTTTGTTTTACTCGTCGCACTCAAAAAGAAAGAAACACATGCATTGACATTTAAAACGGCTTAGAGAATAAAAACTGTAATGCTAATATAAAACAAATTGCAACTAGTTGTTGCTTAAATGAGAATCCTTGACTGTTGGCTGCCATAACAACCTCACTTATCCATTTAATCCTCAGTTTCTAAAGCTGCTTTAGTTGATTCTATTGGCAGCATTCCTTTGAGTCAGCAAAATAAACTGTAAACGCAACATTGACATATTGTCACATTAAAGTTGTTATGGTGAAACAGTTTCTTATTTGAATATCCAGCAGAGAAGAAGTTGTTTCTGGTGGCCAAGTAAACATAAGTCCAAAGAATTAACTGTTTGTAAGTGTCTGTTTTGGTCTCCACCACTTCCGAAGGAAATATATCTGAGTCTGATCAATATGTCCCCATGCTCACCAGGGAGCTGTCTGTCTGCTGATTGGTGCTGGGCAGGTTGGCGCAGTCTGTTCAGCTTTTATGCTGCGATCAGCTGCCTGCTGCGACTGAAGAAAATTGAGGCTTGAAACCAAAATAATGAGCTCAAAGAAGCCAGAGTGTTCTGTAGAGCTGAGAGGATGGAGTCATTGGATCCATTTAGGATGTAAGAACATTGATTAGTGCAGCTTTAATTAAAGCCCTGTCAATAGTTCATGATTTGGGTAATTGGATTGATTTGTTTCCTTCACTTTCACAGAGAAGGCCTCCAACAACACAGAACAGCTTCAAACAAAATATAAAAGCAGTCTGAGACAATAACTCACAGTTTGTATACACACTTGTAAAATGAAAAGGACGACTGGTTGTGTGATTAGAATTCAGACGTACACTTTGTACTGTCATTCACAGCCAATGCTTTGGATGTGAAGCCTCCTCAAGGTGTCTACTCTGCTCTTTAATCTTTAGGTTGCTGGTGTTTCTCTGCTTACAATCCAATCTCTATTCCTGCAAGGGTCAGACACTTTTCCTCCTGTGCAGCCTTGCTTCTTGTTTGTCTTCTTCCTCTCCGTCTCTGATCAGACAGAGCGCTTTGTGCGGTTTTCTTTTAGAGAACATTTTACAGGTGTAGTAGAAGATGGATCCTGTCTTGTGATAGCGCTCCTAAAGATTCCCTTTACTGCCTACATGCTCAGTGCAACCACTGGTAAACACTGTTGAACAGGAACATCACATGAGAGGCTCCACTTTGCCTGTGATTGTACGGTCTCATTATCCTTACAGGAGATAACTACCACTCTAACATGATTGATTTTGTTTTTCAGTAAAAACAGGCTGCAGGAAACATGGCGGCCAAATAGCAATATCCAACCTTGCCATATAACCTATTTAGCACAGAATAAAATCTTTGTTCCAAAGGAGAAAAAGAACCATTTTGAAGGTGTGCATAGATCTAAATGTAAACACATAAAAACCAACTTGTCAATCAACCTGTGTAACAAACAATATTTATGTAAAGAAACGGAAGCTGTATTTAGATGTGCCAGTGCTGGTACCCTGGTATTGTTCTCACTCCGTGCAGCTTTTGCATGCAGCTGTAGATAAAGGCAACAAACAACACCAAGTGGCGCTAAATCTGGATGTAGTCAGCCGTAGAGGACACAGGATTCAGGATCCGTGAAACTGCTTTACTACTGCTGTTACCATTTTTTGTTTTCTTTCATATTACTTACAATAAGACAAAAAGGGAAAGACCAGTTGCCCAGTGAACTGCACACTGGTTTCTGCTTGGAGATGACCCCCCCCCCCCCCCCCCTGGCATTTGGATATGGTTCTTAAAGTACTGAAGAAGGCAAAGTAAGAATCTCTGGAGTTGTCGGACCTGAATTTGCTGTCAGTCAAGACTGCTTATCTTCTGGCTCCCACCAAGAGGCTGAGAGAATAGATGCTTTCTCTGTGCAAGTTCCTGCCTAAAGGCACATTAATAATTCACTGGGTGGACGTGATGTTGTCCCACATATGAGCTGACTCCTGCCTTTTCCATTCAGCTTTGCACGTGGTGAGATGGCATGAGTGCTTCTCCTTCAAACAGCAAACTCACAGTATCTGTTGCTTTGGCTTGAAGCAGCAGTTTGCATCTGGTAATACATGCTGGCCTAGTAGTGTGTGTGTAATGCAAGTATGTAAATAGTTCACTTGCTTTGAGAAATAGCCCTACACATGTATTATTATTATTACGAGTGTTTTCTTTGGAGGACTCATAGGCATTGCTATTTTAGTTTGGTGGCGTTATTAATGGTTGTCAAACTGTCTGCAATACAGTTAGGAAAAAATACAAAAATGTACATACTTGATTGCTTGATTTAAAACGTAAGTATCTCCATTTTTGTATTAAATAGGTCGTTTTAAGCCTGGAAAAGTGCTGGAAAGCAAATAGCAAATATCTTCAGTGTAAGATGGTAAAAAAATACGTACACTGCTCATTTGTTCCGAATTCTTCTTTTTATTCTATCGAGCCACAGTTGGCTTTTGGGCTGATCTTCAGGTCCAACACATGGACAACAATAATACTGTCAAAAACTGAACACCTATTTCTTAATACATCATAAATAATTACCTGTGGCTGAACTTTTATCTCACTAAATGTATATAGAAGCTTACAGGGTGAGATGAAACCTGTTGCTACACTCTTTCTGTGTGGAGGTATGCTATTTATGTTAGCTGCAGGAGTTATATGTTGCTATTCCCTGCAGAACAGAATGAGAAGAGCTAAAGGGAGAGTGTGTTTCTTTTGGCAAATCGTTACAAAAAGCAGGATTGGGGGATAAGCGTTGCTAGGAGACCCTGACATCAGCTACTTATCCCAGAATCATGCTCATTGTGTGTGTGTGTGTTTGCGCACCTCCTCTCCCCTCTGCGTCTGTGTGTCCTTGCTCTTGCTCGTCCTATAAAGCCGTCAGCATCTTCTTCGCTCTGTTCTCCGTTGCTCGAGTAAAGTCAAGGCTACATTACAGTTAACTCAGATGCGCCTGGAGAATGAACGGCAGACGAATCGACACTCTGAACACACTGAACCTCACTTCAGGGAAGAGCAGAAAGGTGAAAACAAACTCAAGGAAGCTGCGAGCACAGTGGATTGTTTGTCTTTGGGCATTTGACGACCGAGCTCATAGAGGACAACTGTCTGCCTCTCAGCGTACGCTCTGCACCTCGTGAGCAACACAGCATGCGTTAAAGCTCTGAGGAGGTAGAAGGGCAGTTTTCATCCAGCCTGATCCGAGGAAAAGAAGCACTTCCTCCTCTCTCCATCGCCTTCTATTCCTTTGTGTCCCCTCGGTCATTATGTTTCTGCTTTGGGCAATGAAATGAACAACTCTTCGCGCCTTCAGGGGTTTTTGTCCCATCATGTCTGTGCCTCTTTTTACTCTGCGTCCTCCAAACTCCCACCTTTCCCTTCACAACGCAGACCTTTCCCCGGGAAACTGATTTCTTTCATTCCGCCATTTCTTTTCTCCCAAAATTCAGTTTTTCCTCAGACACACTCACATATTCTCCATCATCAGCTCTTCGTACCTTGCACAACTCCCTTGCCTGATCTTTTCCCCCTTATTTACCTTTCCTCTCTCACCATTTTCGACTATCCGGTTTTCCCTCCTTTCCTGAGCCTGAGGGCTCCCGGGACTCAGTGGCTGACCACACACTCATTCTCTCTCCTAATCGCCGCCTCTCCTCGACCCGCTCTCCTCCGCGCTTTTTCTTTCACCTCCCTCACAATTATCCTTCCCGTCCTGTCACAATGTATTCCTCTGAGGAGCTCTGGAACACCACCGAGCAGGTGTGGATCAACGGCTCCAAGGCAAACGTCTCTCTGCGAAGACACGGGGAAGATGAGGAGGCGGAAGATGATCAGCACCCCTTCCTCACAGATGCCTGGCTGGTCCCCCTCTTCTTCTCCCTCATCATGCTGGTTGGACTGGTGGGCAACTCTCTGGTTATATATGTCATTTCCAAACACAGGCAGATGAGGACGGCAACCAACTTCTACATAGGTGAGGAAGAGAAAAAGAACATTCAAACACAGCATGCTTACTTTGTCATGAACTCCCAGTGCATCAACCTCAAATAGATCCTGTCGATATTTCATGCAGGTCTCTTTCATCTGTCTAGAAACGCTTCATTGCATGCAAACAGAGGATTCAAAAGAACTTCAGGGGCACCCGAGGGAGCTGCATTTCAATGTACACTTTGTCCAATTACTAAACAGCTGTGTGTAAAAATGTCAATTACATGTTTCATAAAAAAAGGCTTCACTTTCACCTCGAGGGTGAGAGACAGGTACCCAGATGCGTCCTGAATTTGAAAATCTAAACACGTGGAATATTTATCTGCCGAGAGTGTTTTGGAGATCTTGCTGCATTCAATTTGGAAAAATTGACTTGTGCAGGTAAATATTTTCTATGGCTGAAGAGCTCAGGGCTTAAAATGTGTTTCCTGTTTCGCTTGTTTGCGCTTATTTACAGAGCTCGGCAGCTCTGCGGATAATGCACTTCATTATTCATACTTCTGTTTCCATTGAGCTTTGCATTTATTGACACATGAACTTCCATCAAACAAGCAACTACAAATGTTTGTGCTGTTTAGATAATTTCTTCAAATTCCCAGCTTTTCTATTCAGATTTTCTTATTACACAAATTAAAAATGCACATAAAAACAGGTTGGTGGATAGAAGTTGTCATTAATCTCAGGTGTATCAAGTAAAACAAGAGAAATCAAAGGAGTGCATCGATCATGCGCTGGCCTCACGTCTCCTGTGGTTTTTGGACTTGAATCCTGGGTGATTGATTTCTGTTGTTAAAGTCAGTTACAGCACGTCTGATAGAGCTTTGTAGTCACCTGTCACTTGGGAAGAATTGAGGTTAAGTCAGCAGGAGATAAGAAGTAAAATATTAAAACACCTAAAATAATAAAAAGGCATGTCACACAGATACATAGCTTGTCTGTTTTGTGCGAATCTGTGATTCACCGTTTACCATGTCTGTCTCTGTTTGCATATTGCACCGTGTATGTGTCGTGAATTTAATCTTGGAAAATGTGCCGTGGCCAGAGCATTGAATCAGTTTAATATTCAGCAGCATTAGATTAGCGCCTGCACCATCTGCCCACCCGTTCAACATAATGGGCCAGCTACTATAACGGGATTAGATCAGCGAGTAAAACAAATAGGAAACAATGTGTGGCGTATTTGTCAGGATGAAAAATACACTACACACTAAATCTAGAAAAAAGGAAAAGCAAGATCAGACTGCAACCTCTGCTTGGTGCTCTATCTACACATACATTTGTGTTTTTGTGTGTGTTCATGAATATACTATGTAGGCAATGTGGATTTAAATCAGCAGTTTGCATGTTTTTGCACATCGGTGTTTATGTGTACTGTAGGACCTGTTGTCAGTCCATCAAGAGTTTCTCTACAGCACCTCATCAAGTAAACACGCGCTGCATTTGAAGTACGCTCTTAGTACTTGACATCAAATGCAACCGATTCACCTTACGTACCATAAAGCTTTTTTAGAGTCACCAAACATAACCAGAGACGACCGTGGTGGAGACAGAAACTACAGTTCAATTATCAAAACTAAAACACAATAACCTTCGGTATTATTTACTGCATGGGAATTGCACAGGATTGCATGAGCAAATGTTGCAAATGTGTCCCTCTTTGTCAGGTAGTTAAACGTATACCCACAGATACAATTGTCTGTCTGTTAAACACTGCACACCAGACATGTACGTTGTTTTCTCTTTGTGCAGCAAACCTGGCTGCCACTGACATCATTTTCTTGGTGTGCTGCGTCCCCTTCACGGCCACCCTCTATCCTCTCCCTGGATGGATCTTTGGCAACTTCATGTGCAAATTTGTCGCCTTTCTACAGCAGGTAAAAGCATGACTAATATGTTTTTTTTCATCACATCACAATCATAATTTCAATTTTCCTGCCTTAAACATAACAAAGACGTATTATTTTGTTCTTAAATTGATCAAAACCTGATAATATTAAAATTATAATGTTATGATTAAATAAATCTACTTACAGCAATGAAATTTCGGACAATTTTAGGTACAACCAGACACCTTCACCATGAGCAACAAAATGTGCACGGACTTCATGACTCAGCTGCATGTCAGTCTTTTAAATCCACTCAAGGTGGTGATTAAAATGTCAGTTAAGGTTTAGAAATCTTCTATCCGAGATGTTGCATTCATTGACGTTTTTTCAAAAGACTTTCATTCACACAGTTGACAGATGATGACAGTCGGATGTCAAAGCAACTACCAAACTCCAGCAGGAAAAAAAAGCACAGGAGGGGAAGCATAAAACAGCAGCAGCCATTTAGAGAGACCAACATGTTTCTACAAGTTGTAGTAGCACACATTTTCACGAAATATTTAGATGTATGCCACCATCTGACCCAAGAGTCGACTCACACCAACCTTAGGATGCTTTAAGCAAAGATGTTGAGCCATGAGGCAGAGCCACAGACTGTATATAAGACGTGGATGTATTCGTTGAGACTTCAACTGTTGGTTTGTCCCGCCCTAAAGCATACCTTGCTTTATGGTCTATTTTAATCTAAATGTGACAAAGAGTTACAAAATGACATGTTGTATTGAAGAAGGCTTGAAACAACTGATTGAGACAATAAACTCATATTTACAATGTTTACTGAAGTAATAAATCAAGTGAGAAGTAGGGTCATTTTCTCATAGACCATACAATGAATCATCTTTTTGCAACCAGAGGAGTCGCCCCCTGCTGGCCATTAGAAAGAATGCACTTCTGCATTGACTTCACGCTTCAGAACAGGAGGTTCCCAACTCATCACACACGGACTCTTGGTCAGGACCCCCTTGGCGTCACTTAGGTTTAGGCAACAAAACTACTTCGGTCACGTAGCTTACGTTAGGTACGTGACAGTAGCTAAGTACATTATGTAAAATACTCACATAACCTAAAAATAAGTCAGTGTTGACTTTTGGTTTTGTCACATCTTTTATCACGATTTTGTCGAGAGTTAATATATCACAGGGAAACCAGCAGGCTACAGAATAGAGCTGCCTGTAGTCTTGCCACAACTAATTAGCATTCATGAATTTTTAAATTGATAAATAATATACACTGAAACGATGGACTTTTTTTCAATTCCAAGAGAAAGAGTCACAGTGAAAACCATCCATCCATCATGTCCAACTGTATGTGTTCTGCAAAACAATGTTCAGCTTTCAAACCTTGGTTGCAAAAATCACCTCTCCAGACACATATTTTGTAATATTCATGCAACCAGTGGGACAAAACTTGTTTTTTGTTCTGTCCTCGAGCACCGTCCTCCAAACGGACTTTAGATCCATTTCAAAAGTAACTGTTTTTCATGTTCTTGTTGGGTGTAATATGTTTTGCAGGCTCTTGGGGGAACTAATGGGGCTTTACACTTTTAGGCATTCAACTACAGCGTTATCTTGTGAAGCTCTGTGGATGTTGTTAGATTTGACACTGCGTGTCGCTGTCTGTTCTTTCCTCGTCCTTATTTTGGTGCAAGACATTTTAACCAATCTCAAATTCAACATTTATTGAAGCAGGCGTTACTGTTTCAGCCACACGACACAATGAACCAGTTAGTTCACAAGAAATACATCTCCCCACTGTCTGATTTAACGGATGAGTGAAGCAACTTGTGTTGTACTGCAGTGAAGCTTGATAACATGTTTTCTCTCCATAACAGAAAGAGAGAAATAAGTACAATTGTTGTTTTCTCATATATGGACTTTACAGAAGATACTGCTACTTGCATTTGTTCCTGTATCCCCTTTGAAAGTGAGGAGCCACATCTCTCCTTTCATTCTCATTTCTGGTTCACATTGAAGGACTTTCCATCTTCAACAAACGGATCCGAAGGATAGTTCTACTACTTTCACACCACTTACACCTTCATCTCTATTCTGAGAGAAGACCTCGAGTAAATATAGCTTCTCTTTGAGATTCTACAGTTTGAGGTTACAGAAGTAACCATAATGGGCCGTGATTCAAACGGGTCCTCTCCAACCAGTATTTTACATCAGTATAGATTAGATCGTTTTTATTTTAATGAATATTTAAAGTGATGGCATAAAATCTGACTTTTCTTCAAAGCTGCATATGTCGAACTGCATTTTCAAGATCAAAAGAAAAATGCAGAGGCCCTACTAGACTATGTCATGTTACTTCAAAGCAGTAAATGTAAATATCGTGCACATATATCTCCCATACCTTTGAATTGACATGATGCATTGAAGATAACAGGGCAGTGTGTTCTTACCGCACCGGGCATCTTTAAAATTGAGGGATTGCGCTACCCGCTTTCTCGGTGGCCTCAACATTGAACTCATCATGTCCCCTTTTCTGACTCTCTCATCATATCCCTTGAAACACTGATGTGTTGCTCCAAACATGGAGGGTAATGGGTGCCGGCATCACAGTCGCACTTAAGAGCAGGAGAGAGGTAGCGGCAGATACCTCGACATAAGAGGACTATTTGGAAAAGAGCTTCTGACCCCCTCATGTGTCACTGCTGCTGCTGCACACATTTCAAAGCAATATGGACAAGCTTGCCTACACATAACACAGACCCTCAGAGAGCCGTGTATTTGAAGTAAAGATTTTTGTGAAGGGGATGAAAGGTCTTGTTTTCAGTTTCATCCTGCTCTACTGAATCAATGTACAGATGTGTATGAAAGGAAAGCATCAACAGAGACTGAAGTCATGGGGGATTTCTAGAACATACGAAAAAGATTTTGAAGCAGCAGGTGATGTTACGTGACATTTTAGAGACTGCGGTTTCTGTCTGAGTCACATTTCGCAAGAACCTAAAGATTTCTGTTGCAACAGGAATTCCACATTAAAGCCGAAATGAACATTCTGATGTGTGCCTTTAATTGAATCAAGCACTATTGAGCACCATTCAAAATTTAATTGAATGATTTGTTCATATGCTAATTAGAAATACTGATTGCAAATGCAGCTTCCGCTCTGCTTCCTCTCCCTCTGTAGGCTATGCTTTTCCTTGCTCGCTCTTCAGTTGAAAAGAGCTCATTAGCAAAAACTCTTTTTGCTTCTTAATTGAAGGGTGATTGAATACAAGGCTGGATGCACAAGACACCATTAGAAAGGTGGCAGCCAACTTCTGTTGCAACTACGCCACCCAAACTAATTAGAAGTTTGTGATATAGGCTCTGTGAGAAAACTGCTTTGTCTCTAGTTAGTGCACAAATTGTGGAACGTATCTTGCAAAAGCATATTATTTGTATCTCTGGAAATAATCACTGACATTTAACATCTGTCTTACTATTTGCTACATGAGCTTCTTTTTCTTTTGAAACACTGTTTGGCAAAGTCTCCTGTGGATAAGCTGTCCACAGGAAGTACCGCAATTATTTTAAATATAAATTGTGATTTGTGTCAGACAGAAATAACTTTAATGGCTGTACAACATATTCAAACTGACATTTGAAGGAGAGTGTGGCCACTTTAGAATAAGTGGTTCATCTTGTTACAACTGTTGGACTTGTAATACCAAATATATACGGCACTCAAATGCAGACAGATGTACACCAGGCAGGAAGGAGGATGAAAGCAATTATTAGGAAACAGTCAGGTACAAGTCAGGTTCAGTTTCAGGTTCAGGTGGCTGAAAAGACAAAAGACAAGCAGCAAGAAATAGGCTGGTTATATACTGAAGGGCCAATGAGGGAAAGTGAAAACAGGTGAGAAGGTGAATGAGAGGCGGCAGGTGACTGGGAGAGGTGGGACAGTCCGAGGGCATCTGGTGGATATACGTGAAATGGCAATGCATGCTGGGGAAGTGAGAATGTGGCTAAAGGGAAGGACAGAGAGGCAGTTTAAGGGAAAAGCAGGACTGAGGCCAACTATGGCTGCGGAAGAATAGTTCTATATGATGGTTCAGGCAACAAAATGTTAGGAAATGATTGACAATCTTTACCTTAATAAGCCATGTGAGGGCCTAAACATAAAATAGTTTGGACATGCTTTGTTGCTGCTGGTGGATATTGGAAAAATATGTTGTCAGCGGATGTTTTGCACGTACATTAAAGTTTCCTCATTGTGTCGATATAGAGTGTTCCTATTCTCTCCAAATATATTTGCTGTTTCAAATGAATTGGATAAAAGTTAAATTTATTGGCTACAGGGGATGGAAGTTGGGGTTCGCAGAACAGAATATGTGTAAATCAAGTGTGTTTCACTGTCTTTGCCAGGTGACAGTCCAAGCCACCTGCATCACTCTGACAGCTATGAGCGGGGACCGCTGTTACGTCACCGTCTACCCTCTGAAATCTCTCTGTCACCGCACCCCAAAAGTAGCCATGATTGTCAGCGTCTGCATTTGGATTGGTACGTCGTGCTCATTTCATGAAAGTTACTCTCCCACCGTTTCCTCTGAGTACATAAAATCTTACTTTTTTTAATGAATTCACCACTTGAATATAAAGTTTGTAAGGGAATTCGCTTGCATGATGAACGAACACAATCCTTGTGCTTTCCAGGCTCCTTCATTCTGTCTACCCCGATTTTAATGTACCAGCGTATAGAGGAGGGTTACTGGTACGGCCCGAGGCAGTACTGCATGGAGAGATTCCCCTCAAAGACACACGAGAGGGCTTTCATCCTCTATCAGTTCATTGCTGCCTACCTGCTGCCCGTCCTCACGATCTCCTTCTGCTACACTCTGATGGTGAAGAGGGTGGGCCAGCCCACTGTGGAGCCTGTCGACAACAACTATCAGGTAGGAAGAAGGTTTGTTTGGTTTGGTTTTCCGCTTAATATTCCTTCACTTAGCTTAAAGATGTGACTGTAAGCTCTTGCTTCTAATTATCAGCTAATTAAAAGTTAGAAAAGGTCCTGTCTTTTCTTCTCTGGTGACACTACCTTTCCCTTCATCGTGTTTTTTGTCTTGCTTTGATATTTGCTGTCTTTGAAAATGTCTTTTAAAGCAGCTTTAATGAATCAAATGTCACTCATAATAACAAACCCAGAGAGAACTAACCAACTCTGCTGCTCCCTTTAGCTTCATTGTTTTAGTTTTTAATAAACATCAGATTGCACAAAACAGTCTAGCGGTGAACTTTATGTAACACAAGGTGAAAATTCAATTCTTCTCCTCTCATCTCCTCCTCAGGTCAATCTCCTGTCTGAGAGAACTATCAGTATCAGGAGCAAAGTCTCCAAGATGGTGGTAGTAATCGTCCTCCTCTTCGCCATTTGCTGGGGTCCCATCCAGATCTTCGTCCTCTTCCAATCTTTCCATCCTAACTACCAGCCCAACTACACCACATACAAGATAAAGACGTGGGCCAACTGCATGTCCTACGCCAACTCATCGGTCAACCCCATAGTTTACGGATTCATGGGAGCCACCTTCCAAAAGTCCTTCAGGAAGACCTTCCCGTTTCTGTTCAAGCACAAGGTCAGAGATAGCAGCATGGCTTCCAGGACTGCCAACGCTGAGATCAAGTTCGTTGCTGCTGAAGAAGGCAACAATAACAATGCAACAAATTGAACAATTAAAAAACAGCAACAATGAGATTATTGTGTGAATGTCCTCACAGAGCAACTGGCTGATTGCAAAAGGACAGACCTGTTAATAAATACAACTAATTAAAGATTTTATTTGGGGAAACAGAGATTCATAAGACAGAGGGACACGAACAGTGTTTGGCACAATATATCACCTGTTTGACAGCCAAGGCCAGGCAGTGTTGGCACATTGCATCAGCCATCGTGCTGCCAAACACCACAGCCAAATAACAGAGGACAGCCGTACACATCTGATGACGAGAGAGTAAACCTTTGCCTGAAAGCTGCCGGCATGAGTCCTAATGCTGTAATCCCTGTAGGATCCTGGCTGACAAGGTCTGCAGCTTACACCATTCATTATTTGGACAGCTGAGGATATTTTGTATTCTGAGACACATGAGAATATGGTATTTTGGAAATGACAGTGGACAATTAATACACAAGAACAGATGCCCATGGACATGTTTTGTTTCTTCAATTTGCTCCTTTCTCTGGAGAAGAAGAGAGAAATCCAAGAGACTCTTTCTGTATCTGCCATTCTGGGAAGCAGCTAACACTATACTATTTCTTAAAGGAATAGTTTGACATTGTGCGAAATAAACCTTTTCCCTTTCTTGCGGAGAGTTAAACGAGAAGATTGTGAAGATTGCGAGAGCCAGGAAGACTGGAAACACGGGGAAACAGCTAACCTGGCTTATACAAAGATCAAACAAGCTCCTGTAAAGATCATTAAGTAACACATATTGAATTTGTTTAACCAGGCTGTTTTTCATCAAGAAACAGAATATACAAAGGTGTTAATAGGCGTATTTATTTTACTTTAGACAGAGCCAATTCCCCCAATTTCCACCAAGATGAATCACATTGAAGTTGTTATGATTAACAACTTAATTTCAGTTTTTCAAACTTGTAAATAGTGTTCATGTCAAATCACAAGTTGTAATAAAAACTTATTTTGAACATCTCACTTAGCAATTAACGATACAGAAAGTCTGGCGTTTAATGTATTTCCAGCCATATTTCATTGATGTGATGTTATATTGTCGGCTCACATATTTTTAATCCTCAAATTAACTTTGTAACCATAAAACCGTCTTCAGTATAGTTGTGAACGCTGCATTAACACACTGACGTTCCTAAAAATGTCATGCTATTAATTGGACGGACATTGGATGTTGGGTATTTATTGTATCGTGAATTCGCGCGACGGAGTCAATTCCCTCCTTTCAACTTGCAACCCAAACAAACACGAAAAGCTTCATCAGTTGTGCTTATATTTTCTGCTCCCAATATTGTGTGGCTAATTTTGCAAATACCTCGCTGTTGTCTGTCTCAAGTGGGGCAGACTATGATGGAGGTGGCGTCAGATAAATAGAAGTTTTATGTTTCTTTTTTTCCCCTCCACAATAACAGTAAGCTCAGGATAACATGAGGTTAAAGTTTCTTTTTGGTCAGAATCCAACAACACAAAAGCCAGCATCCAACTGAATGTGAGTTGCTCTGCTGTCAAATGTGATGAGTGGGATCTGGCTGATACAGGGGTTATGACCGGTGAAGCATGGACAGTGTTTACCTTTCTTTTCTGTCCCACACACAAACATTCACACCTTCCTCATACACAGGCATGAACATGCACTTTCACCCGGTACATCCAGGTGTTGTTTATTGGAATCAGTTGTCACATCTTTGAGAAACACCCTTGTATGATCTTGTCAGGCCGACTAAATTGGAAATGGTGGAGGTGACCCGTATGGCCTGTTCCCTGTTGTTAATACATCTACAGAAACCCTGCCAGCTCAGTACACCCCAGATGCTGTCCTTTTCTTTTTATCCCACACAGTGACTTTCAAAATCAGGACTTCATAGAAAATCTGTTAATGTAATTCTCATTTGAATTTTAGATGTGAGACTTGCTGTAATCAGGACACCAAAGCGTGAGTGCTTTTGGGTGCCATAATTAGACATGAATAGTTAACAAAAACGTGCTCTCGTTAATTGAGATACAATTTGAGCACAAGTGGACAAACCTTCATCTGTGGCCACCTTAAAGTCACTAAACAACGCATCCTCAAAAGAAATGGCTCGTCATTTTTTACAGCGTTTTCCTACGAAAGTCCAGCAACACCTGTCAATTTCCGCTCGTTACACGCATACTGTCTTTAACTTCCGAAACAGCTTTGTTAGGTTAAGGCAACAAAACTACTAGAACATAGTTTGGGTTAAAATAACTATGGAAGTGACGATACTTAAGTCCGGAAGTTACGTGACAAAGAAATCAACGTTGACTTTTCTCACGCAGCACGAACAGCAGTCTGCTGGGGGAAATCCACCTATTAATTAATTGTATGGGATGTTGTATGGGAATGGGAATTGTATGGGATTAATTGTATGGGAAAGACCAGGCTGAATTATATGTATCCATGAAGTACTTCTTTCTTTTTTTTAAACCATCTTGACTTCATTTTATTCAAATGAGTTTCTCTCTGAAAGTAGGAAGTGATAAGACCTCCATCTATAATTATCTTAGTCTACAAAAAGTTGCATCAGTTTCATCTGCAAATTCAAAATGGAATATCTTGTATGAAGTGCACTGCAAAGCCATTTATTTTATCTGAGTTCTTCTGTCATGTCTTAACATGTAATGCCAATGACTGATTGTTGCTTTTTTAACGTATGTTAATTGTGCTGCATTTATTCCAAAGAGTGTATTGTACATCCATTAGGACTGAGGTCATCAATAAGATGTAGTTTTCTGCTTCGCGTTTAGTATTCTCTTGTATCTACGCTGATTCTGACATTGTGATTAGTACCGGTACACGACTGAAACTCATTTGGTTGGTGCCGATCATGCATTATCCTGCAAATAGTGATGTTGCTATCGCAGAGCGCTGCATAGTTGTTGATGAGCTGAAGTAATGCTTTTCATTTGTACTGGGAATCATCATGAAACAACGTTTTTCTTTCTTGTTGCCCATTAAAAAAAAAAGACTCGTCTGCTAACTTGTTGATTTCTATTTAAGTAATTGTAGAGTCTACTAAGTGAATCAATTGTCTGCAGTAGAGTTGAAAATAGAAGCAGAAATTACAACAAATTGGCTTTTACTCTCGCATTGATTATTAGTATACATAATAGAATTTAATTGGATGTATAATTTGGGGGAATCTTTTAATTTTAGGGATTCGCCTCATGGTGATTTTTTAAAGTAAGTCACAATATTTGGATCCACAGAATAGTTTTGGTGGTAAAAGACAAGTTTTAGCATTAAATGTGTAATGTGTAAGCAAATGTGTCCGTTGAATCTAAAGAAAAGCTTTACCTTCAAATGTCAAGGATTGACACAAATGTTATGGCGAGAGACCTGAGTGCTTTTTTATTTTTAGTGTTTTGAGCTCTTTCACTGTGTCATCAGCCTCTGTGTACAATGAAACAGTCCCATAGTACCGAATGGAAAACCTCACAAAAGAACATTCCCCATGACTGATTTTCAGAAACAAAGAAACAAAAAACTACCATGACTCACCATTCCTGAACAGAAGATCTGCCAACACTGTGCACCAATTTACTGAGTGATGATGACCTTAATAACAACTAGAAAAAGCATTTCCTGCTGAAAATGCGTTGGAATGCTGAAAACTGAAATGAATCGCAAAAACATTGCTGAAAATAGATATCCAATTCAAAAACAAATTGCAAAAAGCTTAATAATTCAAAGAGTTTAAAGATTACAAATATGAAAAAGTCATATCACACCTCTCCTGAAAGAGCTGAACATTTTGATATTTGAACAGTTTCTGTGGCTTAAAAAAATTCATCAGTGGTGATATTTGTGCATTAGTATTATTAGTAGAAGTATTAGTAGCATTATAATAAGTACTAGTAGTAGTAGTAGTGATATTTGTAGTAGTAGTAGAAGTTGTAGTTGTAGTAGAAGTATTAGTAATTAGAAGAAGTAGTAGAAGACGTAGTATCAGTAGTCATAGTAATAGTGACACACATAAACAGAGGTTATTAAATGCCTGGCTTCATCACAAGCATTTCAATTAGAATTCACTCTTTGGGGCTTTTATTTTGAAATGGGGTGTACGTGTGTGTGTGTGTGGGGGGGGGGGGTCCTCTAAAAGTCTCTAAGACTCGAATGACTGCATGAGAGAGAGAGAAACAGACAGGGAGCTAGAGAGAAGAAATAATTAGTGAGAGAGAGAGAAGAAAGAATTAGTGAGTGAGAGAGAAGAAAGAATTAGTGAGAGAGGGAGAAGCAGAGAGAGAGAGAGAGGCTCTGATATCTCTGGCAAACTTTCTCATTTGCAGATTGTCAGATGTTTTATCTTTTACAGCTTACATGACTGTTGTCCTGCTCTGCCATGTCTTTCCTCGCCTCTCCCTCTTGTGTCACGGTGTGTGTAAATGTCACTCGAATCAGGAAACTTATCAGAATACTCATTTCTGATTGGCCGAGCTGCAACACTTAACAGCTGCAACAAATCATGTGTGTGCGGCTTTTATTTTAAAATGGGGTGTGTGTGTGTGTCTGGGGGGGGTCCTCTAAAATACCTGAAATGACTGTGTGTGTTTGTGTGTCAGTGAGTGAGTGAGTGAGTGAGTGAGTGAGTGAGTGAGTGAGTGCGTGCCTGCGTGTGAGAGAGAGAGAGAGAGAGAGAGAGAGAGTGTGCGTGCGTGCGAGAGAGAGTGTGCGTGAGTGCCTGGTGTGAGAGAGAGAGAGAGAGAGAGTGTGCGTGCATGCATGTGAGAGAGAGAGAGAGTGTGCGTGCATGCATGTGAGAGAGAGAGAGAGTGTGCGTGCGTGCGAGAGAGAGTGTGCGTGCGTGAGTGCGAGAGAGTGTGCGTGCGTGCGTGTGTGTGAGAGAGAGAGCGTGCGTGCGTGTGAGAGAGAGCGTGCGTGCGAGAGAGAGTGTGCGTGCGTGAGTGCGAGAGAGTGTGCGTGCGTGCGTGTGTGTGAGAGAGAGAGCGTGCGTGCGTGTGAGAGAGAGCGTGCGTGCGAGAGAGAGCGTGCGTGCGTGAGAGAGAGAGCGAGAGAGTGTGCGTGCGTGTGTGTGTGAGAGAGAGCGTGCGTGCGTGAGAGAGAGAGCGAGAGAGAGTGCGTGCGTGCGTGCCTGCCAAGCTGTGTGTGAGTGAGTGAGTGAGTGAGTGAGTGAGAGGAGTGCACGTGTGTCTGTGTGTTTATCAACATCACTAATTGGTGCACTCTAAGCTGCGCATTGATTAACAGCATTCCAACAATAACTGGTCTACACTCCTTTGTTGTCTAATTAGCACTGAGTTAACTGTTTTGTGAAAAACACTTGAACAGCGTTACAGGTTGAGCTAAATTAAGGCTGCAGGAAGCAGCAAGCAGTCAGAATGTGGGAGGATTGATTCCAGCAACACAGTAACCACGGGGTACTGTATACTCATTGTACTCCGTGTATCTTGTGCTCTCCTATGACACATTTCATAATGTAGCCATTATACATTTACCCATAGATTCTTGAATATGCTTTTCTGCACACGTTTTCTGAAAATATCTGTCTCTATAGCCGCTAAATGCTCCACCATGTTCTGATGTTGAGCAGGTAGCGTACATTGAAGGTTTTAGAGCTTTTTGCCTGCACTCCAAAATGACACAATGACACAGTGAGACTGAACCAAAACCCGAAAAGTTGCAGGCCAGACAGCTAAACAATGAGCTCAAACTCACTATAATTCCCTGTATCACTATGAGCAACGCCTTTCACATTGTCATTTGATACATTGTTATTTTAGCTCAGAATATAGATGATAGACGCTTTAAGTATGGTGAATGTTCCATAAAAGATGCTTGTTATAGTGTATTACTATTAGGTGCTGAAATACTGTCTGCAGTACAATTCTAAAATTCTACTTTTCCAAGTCGTGACCTCTGCCTTTTACCACGGCAATATTTGTTGTAAAAGTTTTAATAAAACCACAAAGTGAATTCTCAGCTGAGGCACACTTTTTTCCTCTGCTGGGCTTATAATTCAATTTTTTTTTTTTTTTACCTCTTCCATCAAAGGTTTCTTTTAACATTTGATGAAAGGAGCTGGCGTTGTTGAGGGTTTTCATTCTGTGGCTATTTTCTATTTGTAGTCTCTTGCCGTTCGTCAAAGATTCAAGACGTTGTCTCTTCGTAAACCACTCCCACCTTTGTGCTGTTATTACATCAAGCACACGGCAAAAGGAAATGGGACAAAGCCTTGTACAACAAATCAATAGAAAGCAACACAATGAATGAACCAGTTTTCGCAGCAATGGCCTCATTTTTGCACAGCAGAACATAAAATGCTGGAGAATGATAGATTGTGGTGAAAGAGGATCTCAGTAAGCAATCAGTTTTGCTCCTTTGGAGAGTTCTTAATGTCGGTAATTTGTCTTTTCTCTAGCCTCTGGAGTTTTTATGTTGAAATTGACTTTCATAAAAAAAGCAACTCAGCATCTTAAGTGATAAATTCGTGACTTTTACTCAAAGTTCTACTTACTTTTACTGTACATGATTAATTAACATCACAATCTTAACTATGCGTGAGGCTATAGTTTCTCCACCATTTACAATGTATGTCTGAAATGTGTGTTTACATACTTTTGTGTACTTTTGGTCCAGTTGTTCTTTTCTGGTTCGGGCTCGGCCCCTTCTAAAGATCAATTTAAGGGAAATACATTGTCAAGTTTTAGTGTGTATTAATTCTGTTTTGTGACAGTGTCTCCAAGCATAAACCGAGGCTCAGAAAAACATGTTTTTCCAAGTTTGATGTGGAAAAATTTGACAGGCGTGCACAGAGTCCTGTCCAGCACTTTTGGCATGAATTCGAACACAGACCGGTTGCCCAGCATCTGTGTCTGACCTTGCTAATTCTCTTGTGGCTGAATGGGAGAATTTAAAGCTTGTGGGAAGCTTTGCAGAAGAGTGAAGGTTGCTTTCAATGCACTTGGTTTTAGAATGAGATTGCAAATGGAGGTACAGTATAATCTCCACGTACTTTCGGCCATTAGATGTATTTTACGTAACTCTGCATTAGCAACATTGCATTTTTCTAATAAACCAATTTACAGAATTTATAACTCAGCATCCCCGCTGTCCCTCTTCTACCTTCCCACACTTGTTGTCTGGACGTCTCAGGTCCTGACAGACAAATAACACCGTACCTCTTTCTGTGGGCTTCCTTCTACCTGTGGCGTCCCACCTGTTGTCTCTCAGTTACTTTGGCAGCAGCTCTTCATGCGAGCAGAAGACAATAGATAAAGCTATCTCAGCCTTTTAAAGTGCTTATCTGTCCACCGGTAAACATTTCCGAATTCGGTGTTGTGTTTTATCGAATAGACTTTAAAGATCTCATAAACCTCTTCACATGCCTATCAATATGACACAAACTGTTCTACATGATTAATGATTCCACCTGGCTGAACGTGCGGCTCCCACAGGAAATGAATCTTCAGAATAGAAAATGTAACAACAGCGATGATTAAAAATGGTCTGGAGAAAAGCCAAGGGAAGTGCATGGGCTGCTATTTACCATCCTACTTAAAGCCTTGCCACTTGACGGTAAACTGGAAGTGTAATAGAAAGTAAAAATGTATTTTAATGTCAATCTTACAATGACATCATTTTCCCGCTATAGTGCATGCTGGTAAATATAGTTGTATTTACGCCAAACGGGTTTAGGGCTCATTTTGTGAGCGGGCGATCCATCACTCACCGAGGGAGACACAGGCTACACAAGTTCAAACTCTCATCGGGTCTGACTTTGATTATCTTGTCAACACAATTACCTGTAATTACTGCCAAGAGCAATTTGATGTCTTTGCTTTTCCCCTAATGCTTCACTCATAATATGACACAGAGGTTTTACAGTGTTTCTCGAGACCAGTGCGGTCCATCCACCAGTTTTAATGCAGAGTTTGCATAAAATGACCTGAGTGTTAACATTTTATTTTTAAAAGTCACCAAAAACATGGTGGAAAAAAAGCCATATTTCTATCATGTTTTTCGTTTAAACTTTTTTTCATTGCATGAGGTTTGACTGGTGGATTGATAGCACAATATTGGATGATTAGCTACACCACAATACCACAGCTGGCAGCATTACACTTTACACTCTTGTCTTTTCCTTCCTGCAGTGTGAGAACTAATGTGTTGCTGAAAGACAAGTCACTGCTTAAGTAAAGTCAACATCAATAGCGATCACTCAAATCCATGCTTCTAGTCAAAGTAAGCTAAAGCCTTTCCCACAGAGGGACTCTGGAGAGCTGCTCTTTAGTCCTATTTCTGCCATCATGAAGAGTGGCAGTTATATGATTGAGCTCATTTAAAAGCACAGGTTCGAAATAAGACACCGGGGAGCTCCTCAGCTCAGAAGCCCATGAAAAGGAATCGTGAATCAGAAGAAAGAGAAAACTATATCGTGGCGAACACATGCGTTAGAACTGAGAGGGTGAAAGGTGTGGCATACAGTCAGGGCCATAAGTATTTCGACTGTGACGCAATTTTTCTAAGTTTGCCTCTTTACACGACTCCAATGGATTTGAAATGAAGCAGTCAATATGTGGTTGAAGTGTAGACTTTCATCAAAAAGGTGTCAATGCAACTGAAGGAGGCCATTATTAGGTTGAACAAACTTAACGAACCAGGTCACTGGTGTTCATTGATGATGTCACAGCTGATAGAAGCAGCAGGATGAGTTCTGAGGAGTTTAGGGCTAAACTACCTAATGCTGCAAAACCGATTGGACGGCGCCTCACAGTGCAGATGGATAATGACCTAAAACACACTGTGAAGACAACCCAAGAGCTTCTCAAGGCAAAGGAACGGAATATTCTTCAATGGCGTCACTTGATGTCAACCTAAGCGAGCAGGCTTTTCACTTAAGATAAAACTGAAGGCACAAAGACCCCCAAACAAGCAGCAGCTGAAGGAGGCTGCAGTAAAAGGTATGACAAAGCATCTCAAAGGAGGAAACTCAGCGTTTGGTGATGTCTATGGGTGCCAGACTTCAGGATTTTCCTCAAAGTATTAAAAATAATGATTATATTCACAATTATGTTGGTTTGTCCAATTACTTTTGAGCCTCTGAAAATGTGGGGGACTGTATAAAAATGGCCATAATTCCTAAACAGTGAATGTGATTATTTTTGTTTTATCCATTGAATTAAAGCTGAAAGTCTACACTTCAACCACACATTGACTGATTAGTGTCATATCCATTATAGTTGTGTAAAGAGGCAACATTAGAAAAGGTGTGTCACATTCCAAATACTTATGGCCCTGACTGTAAGTGTCTGTTCATGATCTCTTGAGAGATCAAACTGCAGTTCCTACAGAGGGAGACAGAGAGCCAGAGTCACTTAGGGAAACACTTTGGTTGCAAAGCAGCAAATCACTGTGAGAAAAAAAAAAAAAAGCTGGATGTCTGGCAGAGAGGGCTGATGATCTGTGGTCGTTTTTCTTGGCAACGCTGCATGCTCTGCGGAAGAAAACCGTTGTGTATCGACCATGTTTGTGACAGAAAAAAATTGTATTTTCTCAACTGCAACAGAAACACCAGAATGACTGTTGACACCAGTGCTTCTTCTCGGGCCCCAAAAACCACATCAGATGAGGGGGGTGGGGGGGGGGGGGGGGGCAATGAGACGTTACGTGTAATGGAGCAACTGGACTCAACTGACAGATTTTCTCAGCTCAGTGGATCGTTGTGTTGTGTAAACTGGCTGATGATTCAAATTTGGGCTTTACATGCAAAATGCTTTTCTTGTCATGTGGAGATGGAAATTGCTTTGTGGTCTTTGACTTGATGGCCTTGCAATAATGTTAAATTCAAAAAAATTGAAATGAAAGCCGTATAATTCTGGGTGGTCTGGCCTATGGTACAAGACAGCAAAAACAAACTGGTGAAAAGAAGCCTCAGCCCCGAACAGTTTGAGGACATTTCCAGCCCGCGAGCCGTCCGAGACGTCGCCGCACTCAAAGTTGTGCAAATGAAAAGGCAGCTGCTGAAATCGAAACTCTTTATTTTTGTCTTTCATTTTTCCCCCTTCTTGCTTTCTTTCTGTCTCAAATAGCAAGATGAAGAATGACGACAGCGGCTTAGCGCACCAAATTGTCAGCTGAGGGTTGGAGGGGAAAATAAAGGTCAGCGGTGGAAAGGCAGAGACGGTCAGACACAAAGAGGCCTTTCTACCAGCAAGCAGAACTACCTCACGTCACAACACAAGCAGGAAACCACACCACCACCACCTTGCCCCTGGGACGGAGTGTGTGCGTGTGACAGAGCTGAAGGAATGGTTTGGGGAAAAAGGGAAAAGAAAGGGGTCTGGGACATTTAATGAAACCCAATATCCTGCCTCAGGTCTAAAAATAAATGGAGCACAAAAACACAACGCATGTGTATGTTGTGTGCGTGTATGACGTATAGACTAAGTGATGCAGAGGAGAGGTGTGAGAAAGCTTCATTTCACAGGTTTATTTGAGCTGGAAATGAAAACTGAAAACCCTTCTGCTGTACTGCCGCACTGTATCGCTCACACGCACACATACCAACACACTCAAGTGCATATGAGGGGGTAATGTCACTTAGACTTTTGGAGAGGAAGGAGCGGAGACTTCATCAACAGCTGATGTTGATGTCCAAAGTCTGAGGTGGACACGGTCAGCAGCTTTACATTCTTGGGCGCCCACATCAGTGATGACCTCACCTGGACACGTTACATCAGCTGGTCAGCACAGATGGTTCATGGAGAGCAGGAATCAGGTTGCACCACCAGTTTTTAATCCAGTCGAGACTTTAGTTCACTACCAATCGACAATGTAACGAGGTAAAGATATTAGCATTATGTTTGGAACATGTACATTTTATTTCTTTACTATTTGCTCACTTCATTATCAAACAGCATTTTATCACATGGCAGGTCAAATGTGTAATATTCCTTGACTTTGTTTATTCTTCAGTTAAAATAAATCATAAATCATACATCAGCAAGCTAACATCAGTTTTGTTGGTGGTAAGAACTAGTTCTCCTCGTATGTAAAAGTATATGAATAATATGTAATAAATGTACTGAATATAAAATCCGAAGAAAGAATCTAACTGAATATCTCAACGAATATCTCAAACTCTCTTTCCATTTCATTCCTGTTAGTATTTAGTTTTTCTTTTCCATTTAAAATCTTGTTTTTCAAATAAAAACAGAGGACTTCTTGTCTCCTCACTCTGGCCCTGGATCTTATGAGTTGATATTGTGTGTCTAGCCATGCCCGTCCCTCGCCGGCTGTGAACTCGTCATGCTCCTCACGACGTCTCATGAAGAATTAAAGGGCGGTTACCTGCTGTGTTTCGTTTGGCTGAGCGCTGTGTGACAACAAAACACACAACAGTTACGTGACGTACGTTGCCTTCACGTCACGTGCGACCGAAGGTATGAGGTGAGAATAATTCCCATGGCCTCGACTTGCATTCGTTTCATACTTTCGAGAGACGGCACACATGAATGCACACACAATGCATAGGTTAGGTAACCTCCACCTCACTCACTCACAAACTGTCATACAGCTTTGGGAACACGTGTGTTCATTATCTGCATGTGTGTGTGTGTGTGTGTGTGTAGGAGAGCACGCCAAGCCACCTGGAGCAAGGCAGGTATTATCAGTGACGGTGCCAAGAGATACTTATAATGCAGCCACTCTGTCTACTGACACGCCTGTCTGGGCAGGGATCAGACCTCTGCGTGCGTGTGTGTGTGTGTGTATGTGTGTGTGTGTGTGTGTGTGTGTGTGTGTGTGTGTGTGTGATTGCACCTTCATTTGACAAAGCCCCGGTTCACCCAACATTGTTTTTTTTAATCTTTTAATGCACAAGGAGTGGCCAGATCAGCCGGCAGAAGTGCACATTTACTGTAGCTGGAGGAATGTATCACTCAACTGCCTCCGGGCACGAACATCTTCCTTTTCCTGGTCAAATGTGCACAGCTGATGAAACACAAGGGGATGGAAAATGAAATGAAATGAATGAAACCTTCTGGGTGTATCCCAGTCACCTGAACTTCCCGTGACTTTTACGACTACAAACTCTACGTAGATGCCTGCGTAATGATGTGCTTCCATAATATCAGCCCTGTTTGTCTATCTGTCAAGTTAAGTTGCAGGAACTTTTATTTGTGTCTGAATTTGTTAAATGTTTCCATCTGCATTTTAATCCATCAGGGTGGTCTCGGTAATTGCCTCACTTGTTTAGTTGCCTTCAACTTGACACAGGTACTTGATACGTGTACCGTGCTATCAGTGTATTCAGGCTGCGGTGTCGACTTTCATGTAAAACTGACACAGCGGACACACATCTGAAGATTTTTCCTGTTCTGTAAGTTGAGAGGCTGACGGGCGGGACAGGGTTGAACACGACTATCAAGTCTGATGTGTCTGAATACACTGCTGCTGTTTATTTAGCCATTTGATCTGCAGCAGTACTTTGTTATGCTGCAATGACTTTTACTTTAAAAGCTGAATTTATTTCAACAACATTTTTCAGACCTTGTATTTTATCAAAACAAAGGTTTTTTTTAGAGTTTCAAAGTTTATATTCGTACTCAATTCAACCGGGAAGATTCATGAAAAAACAAACCGCACTATTACGGATCATTATGCGTATAGATGATGCCCTTAAATGATTCTTGGAAAATCTGAAAAATGATATTTTATGCATTATTTATTTATATACTGTGTGTGAATTTATCTATTTATTTATTTTTTACAAAATATTCATTTTATTTATTCATTTGTGTAGTAAGTAGTAAGGACTACATTTAGAAATGGTATAAGTTATATGTCGTTTTAAATAATTATATTTATCAATACGTTAATATTAAAAGGTGATAAACAAGTGATAGTGGGTTTGTGTTCTTGAGTCGATGGTTTTTAAGAAGGATTGTCACGTGTCAAAATAAACAGCACCATCCCATAGAAATGAATGCAAGCACACTGACATAAAAAAAATAGAATAAGCTCTTGGAAGCAAAAATAATAACAGGCAAAAGGTGACAAAACAGAAAAGAAAATGCGACAAAAAAAACAAAACTTTTTGAAGTCGTGCTGAACTGAGGCATTCAGTTGTTCTTCATTTGTTATCAGAGAGTGTCATGAGGCCTGATTTGTACACTGTAGAGCATTGTGAGAAACGGCCCAGAGGTCTCAGACCATCTCACTTTTCAGGGACGAGCATTGATTTTACGCTCAGTCAAGACATTTTATGACAAATGGTGTTTCTGTTTGGTTGCCAGTGTTTAGAGAGACGGTAGTGAGTTTCCCCTTTTCAAGCCATGGATCTCATGTCACACACACTCTCTCAGACACACACACACACACACACTCTCTCTCTAAAGACAGTCTAAATGAAGTATTGAGATTATAACAAGATGCATGTCAGACCAGCTGTGAAAGCAGTTTTTTTTATTCAACCAGGATTTGATAAAGGCTTTGAAAGCTAAAAAAAAAGGTTTACTGGTTAAAAAACCCTTTCATCCCATGCCTATATTGCATCATAAACACACTTAAAGCATTATGAAGTGCATGAGTGCTTATAACTATAAATATGTAGCGCTATGAGAAGATTACAGCGCATTATGATCATGCCGATAATGTACTGTAGACATTAGCGTCACAGCCAGTGTACCATTATTCTGGGTGAACTCCGCCTTTAAACATCCTCTGCCATGTTCTAACCTGAAGGGAATCGAATCAGACAGCAGCCCTGCTAAACACAACCCACACGTGAACATGAAGGGAAGTTCACGTCACACACAGTCACCGAGGCGCCGACACACTCAGTGTCCTCGGATGACTTCTCCTCTCTGACAGAAGTAACCCTCCACGACCGGAAACACACCGTACAACATCATAAATCACAGACATTTACTGTAATTTCAGGGTTTATTGTAGCATGTGTCGACAAATCTTACAGCAAGATGCAGACAAATAAAAATTTGTAAAATATAAAGTCCCAAATATACACTGTAAGATATGTAAAAAGAGTTATCACACCAATCGCTCCGCATTATTCAATGGGTTTCAACAGAGCGCTGTTCAGTCAAGTACGTGTGTGTACGAGTGTTAACAGCCCATAAACACGGAATCTTTATCGTTGTGAAGGGCCCGCCAAAACATGAACAAAAGGCCGGCGTGATGACATAACCACATCACTATGAAACATTGGAGTAGTTTTAACTTTTCCAAAGCATAAAACTCGTGCAGGCAGATGAAAATGTATATAAATAGGAAACAAAATATATCAAAAGGAGTTCAATCAAATAATGTAGCCGACTGCATGAAAGTCCACGACCACGTTAACCTACAATTCATCAACAATGGTATTAAGTAACCAAATCTTTCATGATTGGAGAGCTTTTACACAAATGTGGGTCCTTATAAATGGAATATATATTTTTCTTTCATCTATTTATTCCCGCTCCCTTATTGCGTTTTTTATGTCCTGAGATGCTGGGTGATGATTCATTAAAATTAATTATCATAAATCTGCGCATATATATATTTATTGCAAGGATCATAGTGTATTATTATTACCATAGCTGTAATGTATTATAATATTTTGTATCATATTGTTACATTAAGGTCATTGTTTGCTTTCAGGAAGGTGAGAAAAGTAAATCTATGCAAGAACAAAACAAAAAGTCGTTCAATTATTTGTACTTAAACCAAACAATGAGCACTTAGAGTAACTTATAATCACATTATAATGCATCAAAACAGTGATTATAATACTGTAAATGAGATTATATTGTGTTACAAATATGGGAATTATAACCGATTGGCTATCCGGACCCTAACCACTCAAGGACAGTGCCTAACCTCAACCAATCGTCTCTGCCTCAACCCGCTTTACATGGCAGGTCGTGCCAAGAAATGCAGTGGGACTGATAATTAAATCCCCCTTCCCCACTTCCTACCCCTTTACTTCCTGTCCGCTTCCTTGGACCACATCAATCTTCAAACTCAGCTTTTATTGTGATCTCAACTACACCCCTGTAGAGTTGCATGACCGCACATTTCACGGTTGTGACGCTGTTGCAGTGACAAAATCTGTCCACAGACAGACAGACAGAGATACAGACACATGGTTAAGTACTCTGAACCGGTAGTTCCCGCTCCGGTAGGTGTCTCCAGGACCACATTCTGCCATGATGACTCACAAGGGGAAAACAATACCAGCGTCGCTGTGAAAGAACATGAACAAAGGAAAACTTTTGGTGGTTATAACTGCTAATGTAACTGCTAATTAGCGTGCTAGCGTCCATTAGTGGGATACAAGCTTAACCGCATGATGTGTCCTCCCAAATGAATGTCTTTTTGTTGCAAAAGGGGGAAAATATTTGTTTTTAGGCTCGACAGCGCTGTGATGTTTCGCCAGTTAGCAGTGAAGCCAGTAAAATCTTTTTTTTTTCTTAGTTTTGTTTTTGTTTTTAGTTATTTATTCATTCTAATATATTTTTGGGGCTTTGTGGCACGGTCATTTCTATTTTTTGAGGATGCACATATTACTATGATGGAGAATTCAAATTCCAGTTTGACATCAATAGTGTGTCCATATCCCATAAATATGTTGTGCTCTCTCAGTCTGCCGTCAGTCGGCGTCTCCAGCTCCCTTCCGCCTCTTCTTTCTTGCTGCATCTTCATCTTCTTCTCCCTCCGTCTCCTCCGTCACTCGCCCCATTAGAGACAAAGGGAAGCCATTACCCCATCGATCACACTAACCTCCCGTGACCCCTTGCCAAATGACGCCCCCCAGAAAGCCAGGTCTGCTCCATGCTGTTTTTTGTTTGCTCTCTTCCTGTGTTTCTCAGAGCAGCATTGTGGTACTCTCAACAAGTGGCTCATTTAGCTCGACGTGTTGAAACACACATCCTGCTCTAAATTGAGGTGTTGCTCGCAAACAAACACAAAAAGAGCGTTCTGTTCGCACTCCAGAAATTAAATTTGTACAAAGTGTGACAGGAAAATGTAATTGAGGTTCTCGTTCAATACCTGGCTCAAATGGAAACCTGTTTCATAACTCTCATTTCTCCCCTTCAGGGCAGAATTTATTTGGAACTCTTCAACCATGATGAGCACTCTCATATCTCTGAAAGTACTTACAGTCCCAGTGGCAATAGCTGTGTCGGGATAACTTTCAGCATGCGACTCCATTTCCCTTTGTGAGTAGAGAGGCTGAGCTCAAGAGGAAGAGCGTAGGGGCAGTTTAAACAGCAGGACAATGCCGATGAAAGCTGGAGAAATGAGGTGGAGAGGAGATGGGAAGGGAAGGAGGAGAGGCGGAGGAGGAGCGGTTGAAACAGGCGGGAGACGCAGAAGAAATGGAGAAAAGTGGGGCGAGACAAAATCTAAATGTCCCGCAGAAGAAAAACAACATGAGTTTTTCTTCTTTGAGAATATTAAACATATCAGAGTGAAGTTCATAAGAATGGATTCATATGTTTGTCCTCATTTAAGAGGAAAAAAAAGCATAATGCATGTCTGAAATGTAATCTTTACGTATTGCGGTTCCTTTTAGGCCTCCAAAGACTGGTGTCTGCAGCTTGTCATAGCTCCCTTTTACTTTTACATGAACTGTTAGGACCTTGCGGTTTGCGAAACAAAAAAACAAATGAATCCTCAGAAATAATTTGCACCTGTCCCTTATTATTACGGAGCCATTTTTTTTTTTTACCTTTGTGGAGAGAATTCATAATTCCCTGCCTGAATTCACAGAATTGTTTTGAACGCTGGTACGTGTCTTTTGGGTTCAGCTCTTTTACAGAAGGCGAGGCAGATATTCAAGCAAATATCCGTTGGAAAGAGAAGTCTCCCAACGGAGGGAGGTTGTGACTCATTCACCTCGAAGAAGAACATTGCTGGTGGCTGAGTCACCGGGGTCACACCCCTACACACACACACACACACACACACACACACACACACACACACACACACACACCAGTCACTCAACCGGTTCCCTATCTATCTCCCTATCTATCTCTGTCTCGCTCTCTCACACACACACACACACACACAGCACATGTTTCTGCAAGGAGCACATGAAAGATGTGATATGCCAAATAATTAGCCACTGTTGAGCAATGCAAACGCGCATAAACAGCCCACACATTTAAAAATCATTCAGTGTTTCAGATTTTACAAGAGCAGTTGTAACCTGTTGCTGTTTTTCAAAATTCAAAACAACTATTTTACTCCACATGATGAGCATCTAAAAAGTGTCCGAGATGTAAAAGAGAGACAGGGACTCCCATGCATATGTTGTGGATGTGTGTGAGTATATCATAGGAGGGGATGCCTTGCTGACCCAGATTTACCTTGCCAGGGGGCCACCATTAGTACGACGCCTAAAGTACTATTCTTTAGAATGGCCTTAATTGCTGGCAATAAACGTATGGGGCCCTATGGCATGGCAGAGCAATGACCCACCACATGTTATATATGATGAGGAAGGAGACACTCGATTTATATCTGTTGTTATATGCTGTTGTGAAATAGGTTGGTGGCCATATATTTGTGCATCCATTTTTTTATCATCATTGTTATTATTTGTTGTATTTATTATAATAAATTTTAATTTGATTAAAAGATAGACTAATCATGAATTTAGTACAAGGGGAGAGTGGATACAGCCGTAGATGCTAAGTGGGGAGGCAGCGGTGTGAAGTGGATCGTGTGAGACCGTTTGTCCACATTTGCACTGGATGTTACAATGAAGCGCTGACGGCCAAATGTCACATTTTTGTATCTTTTGTGTTTGAAATCTGCTGGAGAGAAATAAGTTAAGATTAAAATGGGAAAAGTTAACTGATAAAAGTTGATAATAGTTTCCTTTTTACATATCAACAAGTATATAACATGAAGTCTAAAACCAATAATTATTTGTGAAACATATTTCACAATCATTTGAAGGAATAGTTTGACATTTTGGAAAGGACACTTATTTTCTGTGTGTACTAGAATTATATGTGAGGATTGGTTCTCACTCTCATGTCTGTACAGTAAATATGAAGGTATACAGCCAGCAACTACTTAACTTAGCTTAGCTTAGCTTAGTTTAGCATCAAGACTGGAAACAGATAAATAACTTTTTGTGTTTTCGTTATTGTTACCTTTGGCCACGCTAGCTGTTTCCCTGTTTCGAGTCTTCACGCTAAGCTAAGCTAATTTCCTGCCGGCTATGGTGACCAATACTCACTACCAAATAAGACACTAAATGTGATGTGCCACTGAGTTGTGGGTATGGTGTGCTGTGAATACTCAGTGTATCCAATTCAATTGGAAAAGCAAAAAGTGGATATTTTGTAGTATAGAGCTTTTTTATTATTTAGTATCATTATGTAAGCTAATGTGAAAAACCCTGAAAATAAATCATCACATAAATTACAATTTTGAACTTTAGAGCAAATGAAACCCAAAAACATTTCAAGAAGAGAGGGGCATGACTCAGCGTTGCTGCTCGAATGATTCAAGCAGTCTTTTGTCCTTTTGCACAGCCAGAGAGAAGTCCTTACATGACATGATGTCGCTCTTTAATTAAAACAAGATACTCACTATCCACTCTGAAAGATGGTCACAGGCTTAATGTCATGATGTGACCTGGGCAGTTAGCTTCTCACAATGCGATTGTTGCCGCTGCTCAACAACTTGTTAACGATGTGGTGCTTTACAGAGTTGACGCTGGCGTCGTCTGCTTGATGTATTCCATTTTGCAGTTTCAACACCGTCTTGTTTGAGGAATTGGTGACGGCAGTAAGGGCTCACCTTCGCCCAGGGGTCTTTTTTGCTTCCCATTCTTTTCTGTTTTGCAGGTTTATGCATATTTGCACATGCCAAACAGAAACGTGCATTTACCTTGTACACAACTGGTGTGCATGAGGGGCCTGCGATTGGATGAGAGGTGATCTCACCCGTGATGTGATTAGCTCGTGAGCTGCTGCCGCTGATCAGATTAAAGTGTGGTCGTTAAAGCACAAGCGAGGTCTCGGGAACGACATTAGCCCAGTATGGGCTGTCTCGACTGATACGGGACAGTTGGCTACCTGGCTGTAGCTTCATATTTACTGTTGCAGACATGGGAGTGGCAGGCGATCCAAGTCTTGACAAGAGAGTGAATATTTCCCAAAATGTCAAATTATTCAATTTTCTTGGTATATGTTTACCATTTGGATATGTGACACATACAACCGGGGAGTGCTGTTGTTTGTGAGCTGCTGTAAGTGTTGAATCAGCAAAGCTGCTGAAAAGATATCCAGTTCTCCTTCTTGACACCGACATTCCACCCAGTCTACGTTTTGAGCACGAAACATCCCCCCCGAAATTCTTGTCATCATTTTATTTTATCTGGCTCTAGGAAGAATTAAACATTTTTAGAGCCACTGTTTTATGCTCTCAGGCGGGGAAACATTTCCCACTTAAAAGTTGGAGTGTCACTTTATGTTAAGTGGAGTCCACTCTCCACATATCGCTCAATGGATGATGCACCCCTTTCAAAAATACACAGCTTCTCAAGTGTGATAAAAGAGGTCATATGAACTGTATTCATAACGAGTGATTAAACGCTACACCGTGCTCAATGGACCACAGATTGTAACTATGACTACATGTTAAGCTGCCTTTCACATTTATCATAGACCAAGAATGTTGTAAATAAATGCACCAGCAGTGAGCAAAATGGTGTGCGGGAGTTCTCTCATATTTGACAGCTAATACTTTGATATTTCTTCTTTAGATTGATAGAAAATGTGACCAAAACAAAAAGAAAGGTTCGATTTGTCTTTAGCTTCAAGATCAGTAAGTCATACAAGTAAACCAACCAAAAACAATTTAAAAATACTGAGGCACACAGGCTTTAATAAATGGGCTCAGCGCCTACACGTTTCAACTCAGGGCATGTAAAAACAAGTGGCAGCTCACAGGGCTGCTGTCAGCTGCCAGGCAATTGCAATCAGGTTAGCGCTGGATACTTGACACAGCTGCAGTCAAACAGGTAGGTGTGTACACTCTAACAAGGCATTGATATCTTTAAGGTTATAAAGTCCAGCACAATAATCAATAGCATCGCCTCTTCACATTCATATATAAAAATAATGACGTAGAAAAATACTCATATTGAAATAGGAAATACATTCACAAAGTGCTTCACGGAAGTAGGTTAACTTATGTGACTTGGAAATGATCAACACATTTGTTCTCCCCATGGGAACACACTGTCTTTCTTTAGAAAACCCTTAGCGAATGAACAACAAATAAATATATATGAATGAACAACAATTTGGGACAGGAACACAGGTCTGTGTTTGTTTGACCCATCCACCTCCCACCTTATGTGTGTGTTTTTTAAGCTCTTTTCCTGGGTTATCACACTCCCGGAGTATTTTCTCTGAGCGTCTAATGATGGCGCAGATGGCTTGATGTTGTAGTTATACTTGAAAGTCTGGTGGATATTTATTTCCGTGGCTTCCAGAAATATCCTTCCCTCCAGAACCCAGTGGATATAATATTTATTTGCTTTCATACAAGAAATTCAGCTCAAAGTGCTTCAGAATAAGGGAATATAGAGTGAACATTAAAAACAGGGTTAATAAGATGGAAACTAAACTATATCATTATATCCCTCTTTGACTTAATGCTTTCTCCTTGAGACATAAATTCAGTGGATTATCATGATGTTACTTCCATTTATTTCTTAATGTTATACCCATTAGCTGGAACAAGTGGAGCTTCACAGACGCATTTAAGTTAATGTTGAAAAATGTTGGGTTTTTTGGGCTGCACGGTGGCGCATCGCCTCAGAGCGAGAGCGGCTCGGGGTCAATTCCCGGGCTGGACTGGCCTTTTGTTTGGATTTTGCATGTTCTCCACGCGACCCTGAGCAGGATGAGCGGCTAAAGAGGATGGATGGATGGATGGAAAATGTTTTGCTGCTGCATGTTTGAGCTCACGTGTTTTTTGCTCCACGTTTCTTACACAAGTCTTTAAATCCTCCATATTTAACCAATTTATGACACAATGTTTTTCAAATGTGCTATGGCAGGATTGCAACCCCTGACCAAAGACAAAACAGTGTGTGGAGGAGGAAAGGTTCCACTCCAAATATCTACGGAAATACACACACGCTACAGAATGAGTGTGTGTGTCGTTTTTGAAAGACTGCCACTCTGAAGCAGACTTTCCACATGGTCGGCTGGCTCTTCCAGTAACCAGATGGCAAACTTCTCTCTTTTCCACAGAGGGAGAGATATTGAAGGCGGATGAAGGGCGTGCACAATTTAAATAGGCACTTTTTATGCCACACTGGCAGTTGAGAAACAATTAATTTGTCTCTTGTTCACTTTTGCTGACAGCTCGGGTGAACAAAATGAAAGCCGGGGTCATGAAATTGTCAGGTTTATTTTCAGCCCTCGTTTACATGCTACATTATGCGGTGAATCATAGAATTTAACAGCATTTTGATGGATTAAAACAGGGCTAAATGTTGGCCCCTTAGTGTTTTTCATTAGTTTGACATTTTTGGAAATAAGCTTAAAAGCTTAAAAGGCTTTTACACACATGGGGCATACAATTAAACAACATAAAACAATGAGAAATACTCGCCTGCAAATATTTGGCATAGGTTATTCATACGGGCAGCGATGCAAATTTGCCACAGTTGCAAAACATGTCTAATACAATGTTTGAAGATATGTGGAGGCAAAGGATCGCGGGATCCTGCAGAATTGACCCGATCAGCATCTGGCGTGTGAGGCGTTGCACGGAAGGGGCAACAATAAAGTTTTTTTGGTGGCTATAAACATTCGCAGATAACGGATTTACTTTTGAACAACCCAGCATCAGCACACAGCTGGATATCAAAGTTTAGCCTCATATGGATTCTTTTTTTTTTTGTCAAAATATGTGGGTAAATTAGACAGATTTGTGATAAGAAATGTATCAGTGGATAATATACAGGTTACCTGGCCTCCTTTCACTGAGCTTTTGTTTTTTTTCTTTCTGAAGGAAAACAACACCAAAACAATGGTAGTCTGTGCAACACAGCAATTTCAGCTGTAACAATATATGTCCCTGTCAGTACCAATGTTCCCACATCAAGCACAGGGCTGGGTCTGCTGCATCTCTCCCCTGTTGCCTTATAATGAGGGCTGACGAGAGCAGAGATTAACGGCGATCTGGTTTACGTTAAACACCAGCAGCTTCACGAGCTTCAGATGAAGATGAAATATTCCAACACGGTCCTAGAAGGTGGGTGGTTCGCCAGGTTTGTCAAGTCTGTTCATGAAAAACACACCCAATTAGGCCAACATTTTATCGATGGCCATGGTAAAACTTATTGGTGTGAATGAATGCAACTCTGTCTCTCGTAAACTGAACTTTTAAATTCAGCCTCTTCTCCTTTACTCAGTACGACGTGAAGCACGAGGCCCATAAATGAGGCTGCCAAAATACCACAGTGCACCGGCAACAGGATCAGCTCGACCTCCCAAACACTCAGACTGTACAAATACCTATGTGTGCGTTCGCTGTGTTGTTCTGATATGTAATGAAACTATAATCACCGCCTCGTGGTTCTATGCCTCCGCCAACCAGCCATGTTGCAGTTTACGTCCGTGTCTGTCCAAAATGTCATCAGTTCGTCGTTTTATCCCGTGAAATTGTCATAATTAACATACGAATTCTTGAGTTACAGCCTAACATGTGTTTTGTGAGATCACCATGACATTTGATCACCAATCTCTTATCACTTCATTGTCGTGTCCAAGTAGGAAGTGTGAGCCAAATTTGAAGAAATTCGCCCAAGGCAAGTTTAAGAGGTGAGTCTCAGAACGAGAGCATCTCAAATGTCTGTTATTGTCTCCATTTTCTAGGGAAACTGCGTATGTAGGTCAAAATCTACTTGACTGGCTGCCTTTGTTTTCGCTTCCAAACAATAATAGTAGAATGTATGGTTTGTTACTGATGTCTGACTGCTTGTGTTACTGCTTCAAACCCCTTAAATCAGACCCGGTTCAAGACAATACTGTATATGTATATTTGTATGAAGAAAAGTGGGGTTTTTTTGTTTACAATTTTTAAACTTCAGTCATTATTTGTTATTACTACAAACAAAAGCGGAACGAAGGTAAGAAATGAAATACAATACAGAAAGAAGCCATTGACTATAAAAGAGAAATTAAATAGAATTTAAGAAAAGGTTAGAATAAAACCTGAAAGTATTGGTTCATAATCTTCAACTCCAACAGACACTGAATGTACACTGTATCCATTATATGCTGCATAGAAATGTGCTGATTGTCATTGAATATTAAAATATTATAGTTTGTACTTTGAATATATTTACACTCACACGTACAGACTCAGAGGCAGATGTTTGTTCTGTAATACTTAGGAGTTATGACATAGCTTAATAGATACAAAGGACATTTGATGGGACAATAATTACAACAACAATAGCATTCAACTTGAAAATACACAACACCATTTACGTGTTATGTGTTTGTGCTGAGAGTAATTGCTGAGATCTGGAAACATGGCAACATCACTGCTGTGAATTGAAAACAGGACGAGAAACACAAGCGGTCAGAAGTTCAGAGAGCTTGAAAACAAGCCAACAGGTTATTACTTTAATTGGGGATCGAAAATGAATATTATATATAAATTGTAATCCCAGATTGTGCAGGAAAACATTTAAAGTTGAACCAGGAGGTCGGGAGGCTTTTATTTTTCTTTCTATAATTTGGAGATTTAGCCTGACTGCTTGTGTTTCTTAGCCTTCTTTTTCACACATCCTAGTAACTAACTTATTAACTTACTGACTCATAGAGTTAAATATGTCCAATAGCAATGATGGCCAAAAGCACAAAAATTACCCAAGTTGTAACAAACCGGAATTATTATTGAGCGTAATACATAAGTTGAGGATGGTGTGCTCAGCCTCGATATCTGCTTTGATGCTCACATTGAAAGGAAACTCTTCACTGAGCTGAAATACAATATTTCATTTGCCTCTTCGATGCTGAGCCTCACACTCTACTTTAAGGGTGGATGCACATGGCTAATGGATTTAGCGCCACATCCGTCAAGCCGTCCTTCTCACGTTCAAGAAATTGTGCGTCCTGGTTTTTCACTTTCTCCTTCGCCACCGACTAAAATAATGGCTGAACGGCAACTTTGACACATAATTAAGTCAAGAAATTTTGTAGCGGTCTGCCTCCAGGCTTCGGGTTTAACTCCATTCCTGTTTCGAGACGTATTCATCCATCCGCACCCTCTTGATCCCCTGTCCAAACCACAGCGATGACTCACGGGTAAATGAGCTGAAAGAGGAGGGGGGGGGGGGGGGGGACAGAAAGTGGACAGATTAAGTCTCAGGGAAAGGTCTGTGGCAGGTAATCAGAGAGACGTAGTTTGAATGAGACTGCTCGCGGGTGCTGGAAGTCTATCAGGCGGTGCGGTTGCCTGGAATAACAAACAGAGACTGTCAGTATGACGAGCATGGGTGGTGGTCCCTACTGTAAAGCCTTTCATAGTACGGTAGATCCTTCTCCAGAGAAAAAGGGAAAAACATGAATTTCATTTTCATTCTGGAAAGCGTTCGGGAAGGCATCCAATGTGTGTCCACGGAGGATAGTAACACTGTTGGAGGAATACTAGAGAACAATATGAAACACTCCTTTCATTCACATTTATCAGAAGGACAGTTTATATCGTTTCCCAACATTGAGCTGAATACAAAACACTATATTATTGGTAAACCTTAAGTAATCCATCATTTTAAACTCAAAGGTGCATTGCCATTCAGCATCATATCTTTTACTTATTGTCAACAAATCCGATTGAAAGACGCGAACCAGCAATTAAAAGTATTTTCTGTGTAGCCAAAGCCTTTTATAACGTAGTCCTCTTAAAAACACACCTATGACTCACACTGTTGCACTGGTTGATACCTTTCTTCATTATGAAGAACATGGGCACCGTAGTTTATTTTGAGTTGGCACCACGTACACTTCCCTGCTGTCGTAAGTAATCACTATAGTGCATGAATCTGAAAATATTCCCAAGCAAACAAACTATTCACTGCTGTTTGAGTAACCGCTGCTAAATACTACAGGGCCCAGCTTTTCCAGGAAATGACTCAGACTTTATTGTTGATATGAGACTTTATAATCAATTACATTTTCAGCAGGAACATGGGTTTTGGGTCGGAGTGCCACAGACAGGCAGATGGTTTGTTTTTTTCCTGTGATTTTGTTGGTTAAAAGTGCCCGCCGCTAAATATGTATTCATCTACAGCTAACAAATAGTCCCCTGCAAATGCATTGTTCCCTCCTGTTTGAGTAACGTTTGGTCAAATCTACTTCCTCGAATCTATCTTCCTCTAATCTATCTTCCTCTTTCATGAAACTTGGAATAAACAGATAATTGACTTTGGTGCCGAAGGGAAGCCAGCGCTGCTGGTTTCGGTTTATATATTTTATTCTACCGGTAGTTCTTTGTTTAAAAATGAAAGGGCAGTACTATCCTTTAATTCAAAAACAAAAGAACATGCTGACAAATGATCACAACATCATATTATGATTTGAATCTACCGTACATAACTGCCATTAAACCCAATGTTGCCTTTCCTTTATTTATCCAAATATTTAAGTATAAATTCAATCTGGTAACAAAACTATTTTTTTTTCTGTATCACTACTCATCAAATCTTTCAAAAAGTCACATAACAGTCTGTGAGTAATTGTATGTCATCCTGTTTATTCTTCACAGGAAAACCATATAACATTTTACAAGTAGAGATCGCTTCAATGGAATAAGAAGCCCACAGTAGTTGAGAGGTTTTTGACTATGATGTTCAAGCATCCCCAGATGGTTCTAGTTGAAAACCCGGCTGTCTGCCAGTCCACTTCAGCAGCGGCACAACCATCCAGAGCAGAGCGCTGGTGAGTGTCCAAGTGAATAGAAAAACACTTCTGTTCTGGTAAACACCAGGTGAACTCGGGGGGGACAAAGGTAGAGATGACTTTTAAACGAAAGCAAAGGAAAGTGTTGAGCTGTTGTTCTCTTTTGATTGCGTTCACTTTCTTTGAGCAATCTATTCCCCATCAGGATTCACCACTTCATGTGGCTTGCATGCACACAGACCTGTAAGTTGGAGACAGTTTTAGCGGAAACAAGCTAATCAAGCTAAACAAGCTAAACAAGCCAAGCTAAGTAATATGAGGTGATCATAGCAGAGTTCAGACAAACACATGTTGGGGTGACAGATGTATCAATAATACAGATGTTAGGGCTGAATCCAACATATGTTTAAAAACTGTCTGCGATTGTACTGACTGGTTACTGATTAAAACATTTTAATTTGAAGGACTGGAGGAAGAGAAGTATCCAGACGGGCTTGGGAGCAGCTCACTGAAATTACAAAAATGAAAAAGTTGTCCTGGCAGCTGGAAAAATTGGTAATACATACATATCTTAAATGTATATATTTAAATGATGGATAGAAAAATTGTAATTTATAAATTCAGAAACAACAATTATATACAATACATTATGATCTGTAATATATAAATATGTCTAAAAATTAAACATCTTTAACAGTTTAACTGAGTGGAAGAGCTTTGTTTTGCTGACATGATACGTTGTGTTATTATTATAATAATGGCAAGTTAAGAGACACAATGAGTCATTCATAAAAGTATTTGCGTTGCTGTGACTTGTCTCTGATCTGTAACAGTGTTTAACTGATGTTACGCATTTCAGTGACCTCACTCCTCAGTTCACGTTTCTCCCTCTGAGCTCTTGCTGAAATAAAAGCAGCATGTAGTAGGGTCGTCTGAGGTAGCTACGAGTCCTTCGCTCACCAGCGGAGGATGTACTCACACATCTCACTGTGTGTGTGTGTGAGCCTCAACATCTGGCCGCCATCAGCGGCCCGAGCCGAGGTCCTGCTGACGGTCTGGCCCAGCTGGCCCGAGTGGACAACGACACAGTTGTACAAAAGTAGACCAGCAGCAGACGGAGGCCGCGTCGCCTGACCCTCCGTGTGGGAAATACTGAGTGTATGACCTGGATTGTGATACAGATTTCAATCATATTTTGCATTTAGTTGTACAAAACATCAATGCTATTTCTTCCACTAAAACCTTCTTGCCCTCGTAGATATATAAATATATATTCTTTATGTAATACTTTTATCATTGCATGTATTTATGGATGAAGAGGATATGAGAGAATACTGATGAAGGAGTTAATGTACATTTACTCCTTCTGTGTGTGAGTGTATTCATGTTGCCGTACATTAACCCATGTGTTCTGTGACTGTGAAATGATTGTCCTTATACATTACCAGAGTGGAAGCATTTCATTTAGAAAATGAAGAATGATATGAAAGTAATAATTCCTTATTGATCAGAAAGAGTCTGATGGTCTGGAGAGATTTGGGAAAACGACATGTGCGGTCATAGTGACACAATATCAATGTCAACACAATGCACTGATTAATTAATGAAATGACATCGTGCTGCACAATGTTTCCTTCCAGAGCACCGGTCCAGCAAATCACTTCCTTGTTGTTTTGTAGTAATTATTTTGATATGTTGCTGACAATCTGTTTATTAATTGTGTTGAAGGCTAATCCACAACTATAATAACATATCAACATATATAATAAAATAATACTAAGAAAGGTCGTTGCATAATGAGTTGGTAATTTGGCTGATCATACTTTTATACGTGTACTTAAAGGATAAGACTGGTGTTATTCTACACGTCAACTAACCCACAGTGCTTTAGTCTGCCTCTCAATATTTAACAACTTCCTGTCTTTAAAACCGTCTGTGGCACTCTGCCCATTCATTGCTAAACATAGATCCTAAAAAAAAATTCACAAATGCTTTTTTTTTAATCTAAAAGCCTGCAAGTAGTTCAACTTTTGCTGTCAGTTCTGGAAGTGGGGGGCTACTGTATTTCCTCCACATCCAGTCCCGGATGAGATAAGAGTTGGTGATATCTGCCGTATAGCTGGCGTAGCCTCAGTCGGCTCATTGTATATTCAACAAGTATCATTGACGCAGATTTGAATGCATTGTGGAAATTGCCAAACCGCCTGGTGAGTCAGTGCATCTTTGTTATGGCCAACTTCCTCGAAATGGCCCCTACAGACCAGACTGGACCAGACCACAGCAGAATGAGAACAAAGCATGGCCTCTGGCCCCGGTGTTGTTCCCACACTTCCACTGCTAATCACAGAGAGTCCATAACACAAGACAAAACAGGCTGAGCTACGTGCTGGCATTTGCATCAAAACAAAATGTGTGCAGGAATACGTTACAGGATGGGCGCAAACTGAGAGGAAATCAAAATGGTATGCTCCTAGCATATCATGTGTCCTTTGTAACTTCTCTGATCTATTTATCCCGACTAACATTAGAACCATTGTTGTCTGGTTTCAGACACGTCATTCTTTTTTTTTCAAGTGGTCCAGTGTCACTGGCGTCTATTTTCTTTTGAATACAGATTGAATGTTTCTTTTCCAAGGTGTGCACCAATATCTTCTGCGATCAGAGCAGATCAGCACGGCTGTGGGGCAGAAACGAAGAGAAACAAGTCACGGCTAAATTTGTCTCGTTCAAACCGTTCCGTAATCATAAAAAGTAAAGCTACGGAACAGAAGCCAACATGACAAGACCGTATTAAAAAGTTCCATGCATTAAACCTATTCAATTATTAACACGAGGTGTGGGTAAATGAGCGCCCAATGGTGTTAAACCATTACTTTTTTGATGGTTGTGTGTGACTCTGTGTTACTGTAAATCTGCAAAATGCTCGTGACATTTTCAGTGATCATGTATCGTGTCTTTAGAGGCTTGCCGGGATGCCCGGGAGGTCTGAGGCCTGTGACTCATGCTTAAAGCCTTTGCGCCTGTGACATGGAGAAAGGAAATAAGAGCCAGATGCCAACAGATATCCACAAGCACATGGCTAATACAACGCACCCTGCTCTGTGTGTAATTCCAGCAGCAATACACAAAGGATTCAGATGCAACTCAAGTGATTTTCCACTGGTGATTTTACATCACAGTCACGACAATATGTATACAATTCTCAGAAATTCACCTTTAGAACCAAAACAAGACTGTCAAAAATACACACACACACACACACACACCGATGGAAGCAGTCGTGTACAGTAGTACGGGTTTAAATAGTTTACTCTACATACTATAATTTTGTCCTGGTTTTTAAGTTTTTTCCAGAGTTTTGGCAGCGACGAAAAAGTTTCAGCGAAAGCAGATTTTACCAACCATGTTTTAGATTAGTAGAATTTGAGAGCTGGCAAAGACGTCGGTTTCCATCAGAAATATCTTAATGGACTGTGGTGCGCTGCCAGTAAATCTTAAAAACCAAAATCCACCAAACAGTGGAACACTCACCATCTGCTTATGTAGTTGATTTAAAGAATGAACTCAACTTTATGAAGTGAAGCTTTCCCAGGGGTTTAATTTTCCCCATTTTAATGCAAAAAAAAAAGTGTAGCGTCATTTACTTCTGATTTCAAATTGATGTAATTGGTTACAGGTGTTTTCCCAGGTGCATTCTGGGTTAAGGTGATTGATACTTAAGTACGGTATTTCAATGGCAATGTTTAGCTGACAACACAAACACTTTTAGTTGTGACTGATGCACCGAATATAGATAACTGTGTGGAGTTATTTCCAAATACGGTGTTTTAGAATTTCAAACATCGTTTCAAGCAGACATATATGCTTATGGTTTAGCAGAGCTGGTCAAAGATAGGTCAATAGGTTTCAATAATTGTGCCACAAGTACAAGTTGTTGTGTCATGGCAAATGCAAAAAAAACCTTAGGGCTAACTACTTTAGTGTACACAGTTTTGTCCAGTGGTTCCCAACCCAGGAGTTGACCCCTTCAAAGATGTTGTATTGACATGGGTTGGGGAAGGCAGACTTTACTGTGTGGTAACATTGATGGTTGTGAGTGTGTACTGTATACACTGTATGTGTAGAGGATGAAGATATGTCTAATGGGGAGTGGTTAGCATAATGACATTAGAAAAGACAAAAAAAATAACAATTCTGTTCTATCTCCTGTTGTTTTATTTTTATATGAATACTGCAATTTTAAAAGAAGACCAACAACAACTCATTTAATAACACTTTGAGAAACTTAGCGTCTTCTGTTTTCCTTTTATTAATGTCATAGCTGGAGCAGACAGTTGTATCACCGAGCTGCTACTTGACTATCTGTCCTGATCCGGTATGATTTGTTGTAGAGTATCAATTTATTTTTCATGGAAAAGAATTGTACCACAGTGTTGTGCTTCATTTACACAACTTGAACTCGTCTCACACTTTATTATTCGTCCTCGTCAGAGTAAATGGAAACCAACTCAAAAGAGATCCCTGTGTCACAGCATCGTCATTACTAATAACACAATGAAAAATCCTGAAATTTTCAAATAAAAAAAGAATTAAACTATTTCCCCTCGAGGATGAACAGGGTGTATCGTTTTAAAGAGAGGTGGAAAACAGAGGAAACAAAATCTCTTCATCGAGGGCTCTCCAGCGAGCACTACGCCACACTGAAAAGAAAGATCTGGCAAAGCTGTCTCCCAAATGCATTAACCATGAATGATGGTCCAAGTCTCAGCTGGCTGTATTAAAAATCAAAGACCATTCTATACATCTGGGAAACATTGAAGAAGCAATTACAAATCCTTGCATGGCTGACACACATTCACACTGTTATGCTCGGTCAACGGGCGGTATATTTCAATTCAAAAGCTGTATGTTGTGAGGACAAATATACAAAGCATGTCTTCGTGAATGTATGAAGGGCAATTCTCCATGTAGATGGTGTGCAGATCACACCGCTCGATGGCAAATACACAGCGACAAGTGATGTAAAAGTGCAGTAATTCAGACCTGATGTCCTCTAGTTGGGTTTAACACTGTATCTCTACGATAATTAGTCACCTGGACATCTGTACCCTGACCAACAGTTACAATCACGGTATTATAAACAAACGCCGTGGGTGAATGGTTCCAATTTGTGAGTCTCTGACCCGTAGCGCTGCTGCTTGTTCGTGTAATGCTTTTCAGTTTGACATGAGCCCTGATGTGACTCATGACGTTCACATTTCGCCACATTCTTCTCTTCACTGGAGCTCACAGTGAAAGGGATCAGTTCACTAGAAGTTGGGTGTGGCCCGAGGTCAATTAGAGCAGGTAGCTAGCGGAGAGTCGTCAGTATATTGTTTAAACCTGTCCGATTGAGTCACTTGGCTTTGTTTTGAATTCCTGTCGATACGTAAAAGAAGATCCAGCACGTCAATCATGAGAACGTCTCCAGTTACTTTGGGGCTAAAATGGATCATACGTTTCACGTCTACACAAAGTCAGAGATGTGCTCATACAAAGCAGTAGACTAATTACTACCATTCACAAAACTAAATTACTCGAGTTTCTGTCAAAATAAAACCAACGGGATCTCACAGATATAAGTCAAATGGCCGCTACCTCTTAACAGAGCATTATGAAGAGGTGGCACGTCTAAAACTACCCGCCACCACCACAGAAACAATTTTCTGTGGACTCAGGGATTTGTGTGTCTACCAAAACAAAAGGTTTACGGTACATTGGCTTCGTTTCTACAGTGCTGACTTGACAAAAATCCCCGCACTAGAACAAAAAGGTATTTTATAGACGTTACTTTTCTCTCACAACCCCACAATGCAACATATCACACATACGTTGTTCAACAGTTCATCAGTTAGGAATGACACAAAATTATGATTGTAGTGTTTGTAATTTTATCAAGCAAAGATAAAATATGAATTTATATATTGTATACAAGATTACCCTGCTGGCTGGTGTTTTTGTGTGGTCACTTCATCTTCGTACATGCTGAAATTCCACTCAAGACGGCCGAGATAGAGCAAGATCCACTCCACTGCCGTTCATCAAAATTCATTTTAACATGGTCCTGTTCCTGAGTCTGCTTAATTTGTATTCACAACATGCTTGTGCGTGCAGGCTTGTAGTCTATCATGCATTCTGTTGCAAATCTTACAAACACATGCACGCATACAGGGATCAATCAAATACCCGCAACAAAGTGAATAGGGTGAGACAAGGGGGGTTACTCCCATGACTCCCAATCTCCAACCTCCAATGGCGTTTCCTGGTACATTTATCTTTCAAATGTACGCTCACTCTGAGGGTATTAATATTTTACTATTACAGTTTTTTTGCGATTGCTTACAAACTGAAAGTAAAAACCTTAACTTTTGTAATGCTTTGAACAAAGGTTCCAAATGTACAAACACATTTTCTTTGCCCTTTTTCCAAAGCCTTTCTATTTCCGTATTTGTTGAATTGTTAGTACATGTACTGTACAGCAACAATCTTTCACATAGGTTTAGCCAGCCTGCTTTAAAACACCTGTCGTCATTCTGGTCCCCAAAAATACAGAAGACTACAAGCCTGAGTGCTTTGAGAGACTCGTCTTGCATCATCTCAGAAGCATTACTCCGAGAGCCTCTGCAGTTTGCATTCTGGGCAAAAACAAATCGATGGATGATGCCAGAGACCTGCGACATTCTTACAGCATCCTGACAGCACACACACACACACACACACACACACACACACACACACACACACACACACACACACACAAACTGGACAAGAACAGTTGTCCAGTCAATTACGCATCTGGAAAAAAATGCATGAAACTGAACCCTTGTTTCATGGTCTGCTGGTTAGCATCAATGGTTTTCTCCAGACGGTTTACATTCATTCACTTCATTGCAGTAACGTTGAATATTTTGACATGTAAATGTTTTTTTTTTTTTCGAGATGTAATCCAATTGAGGTGACAAAGATAATTTGCCTTTCTAAAAGAGCAGGTCAGTGAGACGTCGCTCCACTCAGTGGAGGTACAGCAGTGCAGGACTAATGGAGCACACACCCGCCTCCGTTTAAGTGTTTCCATATTGCCAGATTGCCTTTCAGTCATACATTTTACATTTGACCTTTCTGCTTTGCCAATTCACGTATCATATACTGGGACAGCTTAATGTCGCCTGGCACTAGAACACAGATGAAACAAAATGGCCCCATTCTTTTTGTGAGCATGCTGCCAGAATATGAGTGCAATTTCAATGTGCAGGCCTGATCAAGATGAGTTATTGACTTTTCTATGCTTCCAGAGTTGTTTATAGAGTCCTTTGAGGATTCCTCATACACACATTGATTGTTTCATGATAACGGGTGTTGAGGTTTTACAGACAAAAAGCAAGTTTTCCACTTAGCCAGAGTGACACATCGGGCTGACAATTAGGAGAAAACAGAAAACATATATTCTTTAATGTTTTACTTTGAGAGTCGGTAGTTGCTATCGTAAACATTTCATTTAAATGATGTTTGCCGCTGGATAGCTGCTGGCGGGCCACTCAGGATTGAAACCTAATGGTAGGCATTAAAGAGAAATTAAGGGGCCCACATGGCCGCACACTCACTTGATCTCCCTGCTAGCCAGCCACTTTGGTCTTTACCCTCTTTGCTCAGAAGAAACTTCAAAGGAGAGGACGTCAGAGCATGAGCAGCACAGATTCAGAACTGGGAACAGAATGACCCGGAGCCACGCTGCTCCCACAGCAGCTTGTTGTTTCTTTCTTTATGTTTTTTCACTGCTCGGGAGTTTATTTGATGTATTGACACATTGAAAATAGTTTCTTCGCCAGAAGCAGATGGTGTTGAGCTGAAGCAGGACGACTTCAACACACCAGGCCCCTACGTAGCACAAGTGCAGCTGGCTCGGTAGCTAACTGTGGAGCAAAAAGAAGGCTAAAACATGTGACCCGCAATACATTTATCCGGCAAACTATAGATGCAGAGTGGAAACTGTGGCTCAGGAACATTGTGATGAAAATAACAAGGTTGAGTACAATAAGTTCTCATGCTGTTCCATCTCATGCACGGACCTTTTCATACTCACACTGTCAGATCATCTGATGTGAAGTCAAGGTTTCTCGTACGATGGAGGGATAACACCTGCCCGGTTCACTCGTCAGTGTAACAGTACACCGGTTTATGACCTGCTGTTGACATGCTTTGCTGTATTCACTGTTAAATCTTAATTAAAAGCCACGATATGACATGAGCACTAGGGAGATTGGGACATATACAATATGTACCTGAACCCATCAAAAAATGATATTGTTTCCTTGGGTTATTTTTGGTTGAACAGATGCATCATGTAAACACTTCCCGCTCCCATCACCCAGTCTGCAAGAACATTGCCCATATAGAAATTACGCAGGTTTCAAGAAAGCACTAGTGTAACTTTGCAATTGTTAAAATTGTAAATATGATGCGAGATACTGAAGTTGGTTATGTCATTCTATGATTTGGTGTTAAACAACATGTGGTTTTAAACCCATACATATTCCAGGAAACAAACAGATTCTCCTCAACTGGAGCGCGGCATTTTGTTTTGGCATTTCCGTAACAGGCAGAAATGAGTTTCAAAACAACTTCAAACATTTCCACAAAAGCACATTTTCAGTTGGTCATGAGCACCAGGAAGTAATGCAGAAAAGAGAATGAGAAGGATATTGTTACAGAAAGAAACGTCAACGAGATGAAGCCGCTTCACTACGGACGCAGAGGAGGCATTCTACTTCAATGAAGATGAATAAGCTCAAAAGACCCGCGGCTCCTTTATTTGAAATGAAACAGAAAAGAATGACGCCATTACAATTTGCGTATCACCTCCTCCAGTGACAGGCAGCCATATGTAATATTTTATGGGTTCGGGCTCAGTCATGGCCGACACAGAGTGACAGAGAAAGGCCCAAGGAAAGAGGCGGCGATGGGATCCCTTCTCTTCCTTTGAGAGGAGTGACATTTGGAACAAAGAGGCCAGTTATGTGAGCAGTTCTGACTGGGACCGGCAGACCGACAGAGGCCAAATACTCCCAGCCCACCAAATCAACCGCCCACGTAGGGTGGGGTCACTCCAGGATGACTCATTCATACACACACACAGGGAAACAGAAGCACACTCAAAACTTTTATACCATTCATACATAAAACCTCCTGAAAAATATCAGTTTCAAAGATGTGCAACTGTGCAAATCTGCAGGGAAACATTCAATGGAAACGTCAAAGGTAATAAACATCTTCCTCTTGGACTTCCACGTTTCTCAAAGCACTTTTTGCCTGCAGCACAGGTGAAAGTGTTCCTGGTTGGATTTCCCGTCTGGCAGTCTCGCTCTTGTCACTGATAGCGTGTGCGTAGGCAGCCTTTGTTTTCTCTCGCCATGTGGGCAACCTGCCAGACCAAATAAGACTTCTTTTTATGCTTTGTTTCTGGAGCCCTCCTTAGTGAGATAGCGCTTGATATGGCTCCATGGAAGGGCTTTATCGATATTTCAACATCCATTCAGTCACAGTAAATGATGCCAGACAGATAAACACTACAGGAGTTTCTGTGACTTTGGTGTCACTGAAGTCAGCTTGACTGCCAGCAGCAGTTTGTGTATCTTTCCCTGGAATATTTCGTTGTTATCCTGTGTGTCACAAGCTCGTTAAGAGGGGAAATGATGAGATTTGGCATATGTGTGGCTGCCGCTCGCTGAGCTGTTAATGTTCATTTGATAAGTTCGATAGAGCTGGGCTGTTCCCTAGCAACATAATATTTGGCCATGAATAGAAACTAATGGACAACCATCGCCCGTCTCGGCTCCCTTCCAAACACCACCTCTGGTTTCGATGAACATTTTTATGAATGGTTCCTCCTCGAATGCTGCACGTATGGACTTTGCAATAATTGCGTTAACATAAGCCAGAGGAACTCTCTGGAAAGGAAGCAGTTGAGGAGAGGAGTTGTTTGTTTACACACCTTAGATACAAAGTTGTCAGTGTTGAGTCTTCCTAATGTAACGTAAAGTTATATGGGATTTTTCTTTTGATGATTGATGTAAAGTCCAGGAGTCCAGGTTACTGCTTTTAACAAACCAGCACAATTGATACTCTTATTTATCATCAATGAGCCACAGTGTTGCACTGGGTACCATGCTCATTCATTCATGGACACTGCAGTTTATTTTGAGTCCATCCCACATACACCGTGCTGCTGATGTAAATTAACTGGAGCACCAAAATGTGTATTTATCCGCTGCTGAAAATAGTCCCCATAAATAAAAGGGAAATGGACTGCAAAAACTACAGTGCCCAGCTGTTTTCGGTAATTATTATAATTTTTTTAAAGGTCAAATCCTATATTTTTAGGAGCGACTGAGAGTCACAGACAGAGAAGGGAAATCGGAAAGTTTCAAGAGACTGACTAACACGTTGGTTTAATAGTTATTTTAGTTTAGTAATAGTAATAGTTATTGTTTAATAGTTATTTTAGACAGCAGGGCTTGTTTCAAACACGTGGACTATAGTTTTCCAGAAATCGTATTGTTCCATGCCAGTTTTGAGGACTAAGCCATGTGAAACTAAAACCTATTTTAAAGATAGAACGTGACACTAACTCTGCCACGAATAGAAGTTGAATTCCCGCCACGCCGTACTTTACCAAAAGGGTCTTATATGTCGTAATAAAGTGAGATCAAATAAACGGCAAGGCGCAGAAGAATTGCTCTGGGATCGCACGTGTTAACGTGCGATCCCAGACAGATAACGCCAAACAGATGTGGGCATACTGTGTGATTACTGCATTATAGCATAGATTGTATACCCACTCAGACAGGAAAGAGATGGCAGCTGTTAGCCATCAGCGTGGAGGCGCAGGCAGAACCAAACTGTAGGCCGCAGCCGTGCCTACTCAAACACACATGAACGTGTGCACGTGTTCGCAGATGTACGCGCCGTGCGGACGGACGTGCAGACACAGAGGAGCGTGTGGAGGCACCAACACACACAATCTAATCCGATGTTTAACGTCGGTGCCCACCGTACGCCTACAGCCGTCTCAACAAGTACAGAGCTTCTGCCAAATAACGTAAACATCGTGAAATGACCGCAGCTCTGCGTCATTATGTTATTTTCATAACAGAGCCTACTGCCTGGTAATTTCAAGTCTCTGGGTGACCCCCAAACCAGAAGTCTCCTCACTCCTTCTCTCTTGTTATTTAAGGGAAACTTCAGTGTTTCCTTTGCTGCGCTCTCTCTCTCTCTCTCTCTCTCTCTCTCTCTCTCTCTCTCTCTCTCTCTCGCTCTCTCTCGCTCTCTCTCTTACTGGGTGTGGTTTTCGAGAGGCAAACTTGTGTGAATGATGTGTACTCTCTATAGTCGTGGCTTTGACTCAGTCCACACCCTTTAACTTAAAGACGAGTTTGAAAGAGGTGGAGCAAAGCTGGGAGCTCAGTTTGCGCTTGGACTTGCGCTGGAAGGCTTTTTGCAGGCAGCATGTAGCCTCCGTACCCTGTGACCTGTGTTGTGCCTGTGCTGAACTCTGTGACTCTTGGATCTCTTCAGCTTCAGCGTGTGCAGAGGCTTTGTTTTTTTTCTTCCTCAAACTGTCTCGACTCAAAGACGTGTGTGAGTTTGAGAGCAATTTCTCCCTCGGTAAAGTTTCAGAGGTGAGTGGAGTCTGCATGTGGTGGCTGTTGTGAAGGTGAAAATGAAAGAGTGGATTCAATGGCGCGTTTTTGGAGAGGTGTGCTGGTTTCAAATTGGGTTTGTAGGTGCTTTATTTAGTGGTGCAGTTTTAGAAATGTTTACAGTCTAATTGCAGGACTCCAATACTGTCAAATGAAAATATAATTCTGAATGTTTGACCTCTACAATTGTCAAAAGAAATTTGTTCAGAGGTGATTTATTGTTTTTTATGATGATCATTTTTCTTAGTTTGTTTCTTGAATGCTGCTTTTATCTGCACACACGTGCCTGTGACGATCAGGACTTGATTCACACAACGTGATAGAAATTAAAGCTTTAGCAAACAAAGTCAACTTATACCATCAGTGGTCACAAATATTGAAAATTGTGAGTTTGAATGTGATTCACACTTCAGACTGCTTGGCTGTACTTTAGTTTCTGTGATGATATGAACCAGCAAATGCAAGAAAGCGCCAAAGAAAGTTGTGATGTTGTTTGTGACTAGCTGAGTAAAGATTAATCAGATCCATAGTGTACTTGGCGGGCTTTGTACTTCCTTTATTTCAAGGCTACTAAACGTCTTTTGGTCGAACAGCTCTTGCATGAAAAAACGTTGTGCCCTGTTACTGTACCGTTTTCACTAAAACTGTACTCGGAGTATAATTGACTCCTCCATTCATCATTTCTTTGGCCATCTTCAGCTCTCCTCTTCAATAAACGACTCTGCTTTCATATGAATCTGCTGCATTTCATGTTTGTGTTTTAACTGCAACTTTAACTGGATTGAGGTAATTTTTTAGGCTGATTTGGGTTCTGACACACAGAGAAAGGAAACCCAGCGCATGTGGCTTGATTCTCTTCCCTCACTTTCTCTCTTTTTCTTCCTCGCTCCGTCTTCCTTCCTCTCTACATACGTTCAAAGTTGGCACAGACGGAGGAAGTAGCCAGTCTTTTCCACCTGACATCACTTAGCCATTACACACATGTACACGCACACAAAGGATCCCCCCCCTTGGCTTAACTGTCTAGCTGGGTTTCCTCATCAAACAGTAAAAATCAAACTGATTCTGTCCAGAAAACTGAAGCAAAACAAGTCAAACTGTGACTGAAAAAACACAGCTCAGGTCTATAAGTCACAGGAGAGTGTTGAGACGGTCCAGAGCTCTGACGAGCTGAAGCACCGAGCAAAGGACTTGTAGGAGCGGAGGCATGCCCCCATGACGAATTGCTGCTGAAATGAAAATACGCTGTTACACGACGCCTGTATTGTGTGTCATACTTCATACAAATATTGATTTTTAAAAGCATGAAGTGAATTTCTACATTTGTATGCTGTTGGTGATGCAGTGGGGGGATTTCTGCTCCATGAGGTGGGGCATTAACCTGACATTTCTAAATCATCTTCCCTGCTGCTTTGCCTCTGTAATAATATTTATTATTATTTATGGTTTCGGTGGCATTTTTATCGATGACAAATGGGAAAAATCTGACAAAACCGCAGGAAAATACTTTTAATGCAATTTGGCAGCAGCATGCTGTTTTGTACGACTGCTTTACATCAGCTTTGGATCTCATAAAATCCAACACATCAGTGGAGGTGTACTGAGACAGCGTCCAGGCCTTGCTGATTTAACTTTATTGAGGCTGATATGTAATGTGCACAGTGGAAACCGGGAAAAACACTCCCAAATTAAATATTTTATGAGGCTGTTTTTACGGATTGTGGGTGCTTATAAACACCAAAAATGTTGGAAATAGTTTTCTGTTTAGGAAGAGGAATAATTCAAATTTAGTATTGTATTGAAATAAATGTCACTCACTTTCTCATATGTTGCACAATTGAATCCGTCAAATCCTTTTGAATATGGTATAAAAGCTGTTAAAAACATTTAAATTGCAATTCATCGCCACAGAAACTATGAATAATAGCTCACAGTTTTTTATTTATTTAAAATAATAAAAAGTAAAAGCTTCCTTCTGGATAAAAAAAAGAAAATTGAAGAATTTACGTCAGCGAGGTGCTCTCTGGACGAGTCAGGGAAGAAATGGAGAGTGAGGAAGAAGTTAGAGGGACACCGACTGGGAGAAAAGACAAAGAGGTGAACTAAGAGAAAGAACGCTGAAGGCCAAAGATCCGAAAGCTGAAAGCAAAGCAAAGCGACGGAGGAAGAAGTGCAGGCAAACAAAGGTGAAAGGCTAATTCTAGGCGGCAGTGGAGTGTTGGTCGAGTGTGAGAGGATTTGTTCTCCTCAGTCTTGTTTACAGGAAGTTCTTTTAAAGTTCCACACATGGCTGCATTCACAGAAAGGCTTTTTATTGCATTTTTTTCCGAGCCCCATAAACTCCCTTTACCTTCCTTTATGTGTGGGAAAGTATGATTGCTGCTGCCGCTTGGCTCAAGGTTGGTCTTGAGTTTTCGTCGAAGTGGATTGCACTCTTGCTGCAGGTTGAATGCCGAGTGTCAACATCATCTTCTGAATTCATTTTTTGCTTTTGCAGTCTGTGTGTCTGTTTTTAAGGTCTGTGCTTTTGACAACAAACAGCTGTAAAGTAAACAAAATAACGTCATCTTCTGATCGACTAACGCAACGTAACATTTACAGCAAGATACTCATCCACAGAGAGCTTTGAACCAAACAATGGTTGAGCTCCATGAAAACAATTCTGCATACATGTATGATGTAATGTATTATATACAACATTTCAAAATTGTTTTAAACATTCCATGTCAAGTATCACGCATGTGACGACTAATTATAGAAATAATTTAAGTTATAAACATTGAGAAAAAAAAAATTGGTGGGATGGACAATTTGGCACTTTGCTCCTTTTATGTAGGCTTATTAATAATTAATCAGTTGTCAGCAGTTTTTGTAATCCTTTAAGTCCATCATCAAGGAAACTTAAGCTGCCAAATATTAAATATCAAACATGAGGCTTTGCTTCTCTGCTTTATATCATTGGCGATAAAATTATTTAGCTTTTGGACAGTTTGGACTTTTGGACGTGAATTTGTATTCACAGTTGTTACCATTACTTGTGGAATAAATGGTTATTAATCGACAATCGTAATAGGTTACTCTAGTCCAGTGGTTCTCAGACTTTTTCTGTCGCGCCCCACTTTGGAGGAAGAAAAATGTTCATGCCCCACCGCCCCAACAAAATTGCAACAAAATGGTCTGTTGAATTTTTATTGAAATAACAACATTTTGTGACTCCTGTGCTTTTTCAAATAATAGAACATAGAAAATTGCAATCACTTTTAAGTAAACCAGATTGCCCCCCCCCCCCCCCTGCGCCCCACCTGTAATACCACCGCCCCACAGTTTGAGAACCACTGCTCTCGTCTATAGTGTATAAAACCAGACTTGGTGTTTAGTATTTTTGTACGTCCTCTTCTGCTGATGTATTTGTCTTCATATAGTTAAAGGGTCTGTTTGCTTCCCAGACTTTGAGTCCACAGAGTGCGTTTTAAAAAGCTGCAAAGGCCTACGTTCTCCCGCTACCACGTTGAGAGGCAAATAAAGTTAAGGGCTCCTTAAGGCCTCCTCGTCGGTCTGTAAGAGATTTAGTGGCCAAGGAGTTTCTGCAGAAGTGATTTGTCTGCAATGGCCAAAACCTCAACCAAATCATTTTTGTTGATTTATTTCACAGGCAAATGTTAACCATCTCATGGTTTGTAATTAGACTTATTTTTAGGCCTTTTCACATGTAGTTTTACACATTATGTTGACAATTGAGGCTTTATTTGGAAAAATATATATATTCTAGGTTCTGTTTGGATGTTTGGTGGCTGAAAATCTTCAAAGAAGTCCCATCAGAGAACATGTATTTAATGATGAAATCATTCTGTGCAAGTCTCACAACTTTTGATTCAAATAACTAATAATAAGCACAGCAGGGAAGATTATTTCCTTCACAGCATGAAAGATCAAAGAACATTTTTGAGCAGGTTATTCTTCTGAAATGCTCAGTAACCTTCACGACAAATAGCATTAAAATTACTCGACAGTAGGACCAATAGTTTCAAAGAAAGAGAATATCCAGTATTATTCATGATTGCAATCACTGAAACCAACTATGGACGGTCTGATGTTTCATGTCTTAAACCAAAAGTCCAGATTTTAATAAAGAAAATAATAATCAGTAAAGAAGAAAATCTGTATATTGAGTCAGCTGTAGCCCTTGATCACAATCGGTTGCAATTAAGAGTGCATGGAAACTTTTTAGCAAGCAAGCAGGTAAGTTGTTTAAAGTAATTTATAAACAACTTTAAGAGATGGATACACTGTTTAAACGGTTAATGGATAAATGGTTAACATAGGCAGCTAAAAGTATGTGAAACCCAGTTGAAACAGCTTAAAACAATGGATAAACAGTTAAAATTGGTAACTAAAAGTGATGAATTGGCATGAAAGCGCGAGCTAAAAAGTAATGGATGAATGCTTAAAATAGCGGCAATGGTTGGAGGATAATGGGCGGGGTCAATGAAGGGGTTCCTGGGTTCATCTGGCAGAGCCGTGGGGGTACATCATACAAAACGGTCGGGAACCACCGGCCTGCAGAAGTCAGGGTTGGTGTCTTCGGCTGATATGTACGGATTGGCATATATTCCTCGTTGCTTGAAACAAGACAAAGAACAGTCATGGAGAATCCTTCAGAGCAATGCATGCAAACGTATGAAGCAGCTACAGGCCATCCGAAGTTGAATCTCTCTGAAGCTCCTCTGTCTGCTCACACGTCATGTCTCTGACTTGACTTCCCTCTATTCTCTCTTCCTGTGTCTGCCTCTTTCTCTCTGCAACCCCCTTCCTGCTTATCAGTCTGTCCCCTCCTCACACATCGGGCTCAAAGCCAACTCTAACGTCGGCTCAGCGAGCCCTCCCAAATGTTCAGGAAGACGTGGCGCTTTGTCTACATTGACGTGGACACTACGGTGCCACCATTTCAGCCACGAGCTCTGAAGCTCAGGGTGTTGACAAGAGATTGACTTACTGATCCAAACCTTTGAACATTATCAGCAAAGTGGCAAAAGTGATCCGAGCGTCGAGTTGCTGCAGCTTTTTTAACGCAAGTTACTAAACGCTGCAGGTCAAGCTAGGATAAACCAAACATGAGTAAGCTCCAGACAGACTCTGACCAATCATGTGCGGCTCAGTCCCACAAAAAAAAGTGTTTCGCCAAAATACAGCACAGCTTAGGCTGTTAAAACAATCACGGGGTAATCACAAGAGAAGGGCCCTGGCCGGTAGCGCTCCAGAGAGTGAAAAGGTAAGCTGATGTGTTGACTGTGGGGTTAATGCATGTCCAGGTTGAGGTGGCAGTTGCTGATGTTTTTTGGGTGCCTCAGAAACCACGGCCATCGCAGCACTCTGTGTTTCAAACATGCCTTTTTTTTACCTGATAAAAGGCTGGCGAGAGAAAAGCAATTCCTGCAAACTTTGTAGCCGTCATTCTTAAGCATATAGGGATTCAGTTAATAGCTTCAGTTATGGCTGTTGCAATCACCACGTTTTTGAGGGTTTCCAAAGTTTGACTCAGAAGAGTGCTTCTAATTGTCATGAGATGCCTCCCTTCCAGCTCTGAAGGCTGACGGGCGATGAGCAGTTTTCTCTCTTCAGGAGGGCTGATTACAATTTGATCAAATCTGTCTTGAGGTGAAGGTTGATTTTGCCTCTTTAATATACTGTTCTTCATCTTCTGTATCTTGTCATGTGTTGGGATGGACAGCATTGCCCTTTCAGTTTGATTTGTAGCGTGAAGAATGCAGAGAACAGAAGAGAGAACAGTGAGTGGAGGGTATTAGTCATGAACGTACTTCCTGCTGTTTAAGTAGCCTTGGCCGGTGTCGAGCTCGGCCAAGGCAATTGTTGCTCACTTAGCTGTCCAACAGCCAGACACAGGCGAGCTTTATACTTTTTATTGGTTGAAAAATAAGAGTTTATTTTAATCTTGTCAAGTGAGTGTGCTTTTTGGAAACATGTGATCAACCCTTTGAGGTTAAAATCAGGGGTGTCAAAAAAGAATAATGCTGCAGATAAAAGTAAAGGCTCAAGAAGTCCCAGTGTGCAGGTTTGTCACTCTTGCACTGCATTACTGCACATCACTGTTTAAAAGTACTGCTCTATAACTTCATTTATCAGTTGGAGAGAGTGAGATGGAAACACAGATGCAGACAGGCATAGCCTGAGCTGAGCGATTGAGTTTCCGTGACTGGCTGTCAAAGTTGAGCATTGAAACAGACTGGCTTCAGGCTGTCAGCATGCTGTGAATCCAAATAAATGTGACGGAGGACTAGAAAGTTATCGACAACAAAATGCTTATCCCTTGTTTCCAACGAAAGTAAAGCAATTAAATCTGCGTTTGCAGATTTGTAAAACAGCGGAAACAAGCTGTAGCCTAAAGTAAATGTTAACAGATCATCTTTTAAATAGATTTGGAGACAACATTGTCATACACTTAGAGTCGCGTTTCTCGTCAGCTGACTAGTTTTAGCTCTGTTTTGGTCTCCACCATCTCCTGAGGGTAATAACTGGCGCTTCAGCTGCTAATTGCTCCACTGTGTTCACCAGCTAATCACTAACTTAGTGTGCAGGGGCTGTTCAGCAGTGAGAGTGAACCAAAACAGCAAAGTTGAGTTTAAACAATGAGTTTAAAAACAGCGAAAATCCTACAGTGAAGTTGTGGAGAACTGCAGCATTGGGTGATAACGAGTGGGGAACATACATCCTTTGATTCATTGTTAATATGTTGATTGTAGTAGCTTTAGAGCTTGACGGATGTTGTTTCTGCTGTTCAGTTTCCTTTAAGAAATCTCTGGGTTCTTTAGTGAAGTTTGGTAAATTGTGATAATTTTTCTTCTTCACATCATGATACTTGGGAAAAACATGGGAAAAGAAAAAGAAAGAGGGGACTGACATGTGATTAAGGCCCCCAGCTGGATCAAACCAGATGCGTTGTGGATACATGGCATACAAATAATGACGGCTTGGGGCTTTCCAGATCATTAGCGGGCTAGGAGACATAATAATAACAATATAACTACGTTTTTATTATTATGTCTAGAGGTGTTGGACCACCTGGTTGCCAATAGTTACCTGTATAGCTTGGACATAAAATAGGTTTCATTTGATGCACTGGTTCTAACGGTTATTTCAAAAAGATAAATGCGTGCGTGTGCTGAGGTCGAAGCAGAATCTTCCCAAAGAGCACGACCCACCTTGTTCCATATTAAAGCAAACTCTCTCAATGATCGAATGAATCTGAATTGGTAATTCCGAAAGTCATCACCAGCAGCAGCAGAAACATGTAACTGAGGATATCTTTGTCAGGGGGAGAGAAATGCTGCTGTTTTATCTTGGCTTGGTTATTATTATTATTGCTTTATGTTCTAACAAATACTCTGTTGAGATGAACATTTGCAAAAAGCCCCAGAAGTCAAATCATACATAAAACGGAGGCTGTGGTTGTCATTTTAAAAAGTATCATGAAGCAATGACGACAAACACGTTTAAAAGGACAAAGAACTGCTTTCTTAAATGCGCATAATCATTCGAATGACATGCTAAATAATGGATGCCTTTTTTTCTATTTGACGTTGCTGCTGCTTAAACTGCATGAACTCTTCTTTGGTACTTCCCTCTTTTTGTTTTTTCCTCCTGTCTTTACCGGCACGCTCAAGTGCTTCGTGACGGGAAGCTTGTGGTGACAAATGCAGGAACACCACACGTGAGAAAAAAAGATGGAAAATCTCTACTTTCAAACGTAGCTACAGGCTGCAAAGAGAGCTTTAAAGCACCTCAGGTACATCAAGCCATGAGAGCTTGATGTACCTATTAATAGGTCGGTTGCCGCAAGGGGTCACAAGACAAATCTGAAGGGTCGCTAGATGATTACCAGACTAGGAGAGGAAAAATGACATTTTCATCTCAAATTACCCAAAAACTTGTGTGATTGAAAAACGTTTTACATGCACTGCACGGCAGACGAATACTACAGCCGCGTTGGTGATTTGACCTGCTCCGCCATGACTTCTCATGTTTTCCAGACAAAAGAAATATAGGGCGTGACTCCCTGTAACCAACACAGTCCCGCGCAAATGTAAGCATGAGCTTGGTTGATCGAGCACACACACTCTCACAAACACATCGCCCTCCGTACACACACACAATCAATGACAGCCAATAGATTTCAAATACTGTTTATCCAGGTGCGCCAATGACAGAAAACTTGGCAGACTCTGCCAACAAGCATGAGTGGTGTGTGGGTGTGCACGTGTTAACATTTAAAAGTGTGTGTGTGTGTGTGTGTGTGTGTATTTCCCATAATCACATCGTGATGAGGGAGTAAATGTGCTTTGCCATGCTGATGTGTGCTCAGATAGACACCTGCAGACCGCAGTCTTTCTCTCTCTGTCCTCACCTGCAACCTTCTTTCACCACAACATACATCTGTTTTCTTGTCATTATCTGCATGTCTTGTCTTATCTGCGTTCTCTTCTCAATCCCCTCCTCCTCCACCGCCTCCTCGTCTCCGTCTTCCCAGACATAGGCTACTGAACGGTTGGTTTAGCTGGAAGGATTCCTGGCAGAGTGATTTTGTTGTGATGTAATGTAAATCACATTGCCAGGGATTTCCAACCAGCTACAGCTGAGACCCACAGCAGTGTCTTACACCCGATGGCATCCCTTCATCTGAGTCCCAGCGGGAAAGCGAAGAAGCGTATTTTTCTAAAACGTTGAACTAAGTAGAGCCAGTGTCCTCCAGATGCTTTCACATGTGTTTGTCCAGAGTTTGGTGGAGGGGCAGGACTTAGCTCGCTCCGTGAACAGTTCAGATAAAGCCTGTGTTCACAGTGGCTAAGTTCCGCTCCTCACAAGCCTTTCCAGCTTTTAACTTCCGCCGTGCAAACAGCTGTAAGAAGTCAACATGGAAGCAAAGGTTTTTATGATATATATATATATATATATACAATATACTTATTTGTTGTGTAACTGACATACTGTAGGCACAATCAGTGCTTTGCTTTCATCTTTCCTAGCAACCCATTCATATCATGGGAACAAGCATCATATATGTTAGATATGCAGTAGCCTACATATGTTATATTGGACAGCACAATAGGTGTAAAGGCACAAGGAATGTACTTTCTTACATCTGTGACCATCCATTTTGTCTTTTCTTCACAACAGATGGAGGAAAAAACAGCATAATTGGTTCAGTCTGAGGGACGAAGAAGACGAGGATCCTGACAAAGAGAGATGGGCAAGAGAGGAAGGCAGGAGGCAGGAGGCAGGGAGGGCTTACTCATACAGGAAGGAAGTACAGGAAATGTCCCATCAGGAAATCAAGTAGCGCTGTAATTGTGATTCCTGAGCTCATTTGCTGTCTGGGTGGTCGTGAAAGCCAAGCACTGATTGTGTGTGTGTGTGTGTATCCATGTGTATATATGTGTGCACGCAGCTACCCATGTATGGTATGTAGGGAAAGAAGTGAAAGAGATTTTAATGTTTGGTGTTTGACCACACAATGCTGCTAACATGGTTCAATAAAGACTCTTAAAAAGTACATGTTTAGTTTGCATTCAATTATATTTTTTTAGGTTGAGAAGTATTTTATTTATTTTCCTTCCCTTCACCATGTTATTATATACTACTGCTACTATAGTGGTTTCTAGCTTTGCATATATTGAGACAGCCTCCACCCCCAATATAATGTAAATGTAGTACGTTAAAGTAATACTTGTGTTCAGTGGATTGGTTATGGTGTATTTACTGTACTATAAATCGTAGGTTAGTAATGAAAGTTAGTGGAATCCATTTTGAAGGTACACTCCGTTGAGGTGAGTGAGATTGTGTCCTTTTTTGCATGTCCAGACTCCCTGTGGTAGTTCAGCTTCATCTCTTGTTTGCTTCCTCTTGTGGTGAAAGTGAGGCGCTGCAGGTCCCTGGGCTCAACCTCCTGTGCCTACTGAGCTGATAACAGTTCGATGTGAAACAAACACTGGCTCAGTTCAGCAGGAACCGGAGTTAGGCCCTCTAAAATCAGCCATGGATTCGATCACCATTCAAGAGGACCTACTGCGCGTTTCCCCATTGATTTGTACGTGTCAATAGTCCTGTTTTCCATTCACATGGTGTTATGCCTGTTTTGAAATATCACATTTGCTTGCTTGTGGTTGGTTAGGACTTCATCAAAAAACAGTTGATGCGCTAAATGGCGTGACGCCTCTGCCGAATAGCTCCTGACTTAGCGAACATTTAATTCATGTAAGATGTTGCTGCTGTCGCCGTCTTCTCCGATATTACCATAACCTATGGATACATGATGGTCTATCGTAGCTCACATGAAAGACCAATGCAAACATGCCAACTTGAAACAAATTCCTGAAGACCTCTCTCCATTTTCTCTCATAGATGGGTTAGATAGCCAAGCCAGCTGTAGCCTATTGTGCCAACGTCTGACCACACTATGCTGCGGCCGAGTTTTCACTTAAAATCAGCTTTAGCTCCATTTGGGTTGCTTAAAATGCATTGGAAACATGGCTAGTGTTGCCATAATACTGTAAAATGAGCTTTTGTGTCTGTAGCAATATAGTTGGCTTATAAGGGATTTTTCCCTCTGAGAATTCAATTAAATTGAATGTATTTTTGATATATTGATGATAAAAGCAGTAATGGTTTCGGTAATGTGACTAATAATAACAATAATGATAGTAGCAGTGGGTGTCAGCCGGACCACGGTCCAGATACAACCAAGATCCATAGAAACCTGTGAGGCGAGACAGCACAAAGGCTCCGGGGAAGATGAGGAAGTCATTATTTCTTTACTGCTTTCGAAGGCCGTTACGCTTTTTCCACGAAGCCCCGTCAAGGCCATTTCCCAGTGCTGAGGAAGCACAGAACTCACATAAACGTAGCCACACATCCTCTCTGAGTGGTAACCTCTCACTGTTACGCTTGTAATGGAGGAAATCTGCTTCTGTTGGTTTGGTATTTCTGAAAGATCACAGGAGCAGAGTTTTTCCAGTTGTACTTTCTACATCGGACCGCACCAAGGTTACAGGAAGACTCATTTGGGTGTCGTCCCAATCATGTGGTGCATTTCAATAATTGTTTCGCCTTAATTCAGTTTATTTCAGCACTTCTGGCAGCATGCGTCAAACCTTGATGTGCCTAACAATTGAAAATGTCAAATGGTGGTTAAAAGAGCTCAATTCAGAATTCAGAGCATATCTATTGTCTCGTGGAGAAGGCTGCGCTGACAGGCCTTGCTTCCCAACAATGTGGGCCAGGACAGCGTTATCAGCAGTAACAGGCCTTATATCAATGCTCTGAATTTTGAATTTAGCACATTTAAGAAAAATGAGGAAAAAGTTGCAGGTGAGTTACTTTTCTAAATAAGTTTCTTTGTTTATGAACAGCCATACTGTTTCTTAAATCATAAACAGTGATGAAAGTAACCAAGTACATTTACTCAAGTATGTACTTAAGCACAGTTTTGAAGTACTTGTGAGTGTTTTATGCTACTTTATACCGCACACTGATGCTAATATTGTTCAATAAAGAATCTTAAAACAAACACGTCAACTTTGCTTCTTCTTTCTGTTTTTCTGTTTAGAATTATTGTATTACCTTTCCTTTTGCTAAATATATACAGTATATATACTGTCCTCTGGGCATGTAAAAGTAAAAAAAAGACATATTTAGTCTGAATTCAGCTTGGGAAAACACCTGGCTGAATATTCAGCGGTTGGTGGTATATTTTACTTCTGTTCACATCTAATCTGGAAAAGGTGCTTTTATCTTTCATAAGTAGAGTATTTGATGATGGATTTGTGGATCTGCCATCTTCACCGCCTTTTTGTCTGGAAGGATGTGATAATCATTTGCATCTCTAATCAACAAATTAAGCACCACATCAAGGTTGCTATGAATAAACCCATGCAGGGCATTGTTCCATCCTGGATACTAATTCAGCCCTGTTTGTTATTGATAAATGTCTAATCATTATGTAAGAACCTTCATGGGGCAGCACAGCACTCCGTGGCCGAGGCCTCTTGTGCTTTAGTTTAGTGCTCTGACCAAGATGCCATTTGCCAAAAATATACACTGTGCACAGTATAGAAATAAATATGTGAGGTCAATGTGAGTTTTGTCATTTTAACTGGAGAAAATAAAGTTGGAACTCGTGGGAAAACACAATAAATGTGACATTAAAGCTTTTTTTTTGTTGCTATTTTTCTTTTCTGGTTGGATCTCATCTGCAAAAGAAAAGGATTTGAGAGATTTTCAACACCGTTTCCTCCGTCTGCATTCAGCCATGAGTCATGTACCTGTTAGTGTTCGTCATGTTGTATCAGCGCACAAAACCTCCACAATGATGTCCACACACAAACATTCATAAACACACCCACATCAACACAAACTCCACTGTAATATGCATATTCATACACGAGCTCATACCGATATATACCGTCAGTAAAGCTTTTTATTTGAACGAGTAAAAACACAGCTGTCAAGATAAACTGAAGGAGAAGCCAGTTCGCGTGATAGCAGATCATCTTCGCTATGTGAGAGAAACCACAGCAACAGCTGCGTGGGTCTGTGAATGTGCGTGTGTGTGTGTGTGTGTGTGTGTGTGTGTGTGTGTGTGTGTTGAGCCCAATCTGTGTTCAATACAAAAATAAATCATTTAAAAGTGCGTGTCAAGCTTGTTTGTGACAGCCTCAAAGCCAAACCCAGTATGTGGTTTGAATTTCGATAATTAGAGTAGACTTTACATACATTTCCACGCCTGGCTGGTTCATTTCAGAAATCATTCAGCATATGTGATTAAAGCGGGCTAAAACTGTCCATGCACAAGAGGCTATACTGTTTTTAGACTTAACACAAATGGATTTAGACAAACCTGATGAGACTCAGGCTACTTTTTTAACAGCTGAACATCTAATGAGGCAATCTTGAGAGAAATAGATAAGGGATAAACAAAACACAGCCTGAGGCAATGTCGAGGCACTTTAATTGGTTACAGTGTGCAAAGTATGCTTCACAAAACTTGGAGAAAGCAAATGGCTGTGCTCTCTGACCTGACTGGATCTGTATGCGAGACGTTTTGTCTTCTTAGCTCTGCTGGTTTGGTGACCGTTGTATGTTTTACTTGTTTTAATGCTGACACCTTAGAATCAAAGCTCAAATTCAGGGTCGAGCTCGTAGTTGTTACTGAAATAAAAAAGCATGACGTGAAAGCAGAGTGTGCACACAATTGCTATCAGCTATATGCATTCCTAAGACCAATATATATTTATTACCCTCCTACTACACACTACACACTACTGCAACCATCCAGGGGAAAACATCCAGCAGGACTACCACAGGCCAAATACTTGTATGAGAAGTCATATTTCACCAGTATTTAAAACGTCATACTGCATGTGCCAAAAGGAAAACGAGCGCATTCACTGCAAGAAATTAACAACACAATTAACACCAAAGCACAGATTGCGCATACGTTGTTGACAGCAGCATAAGAGCGTAAATCAGCAGGCAGGCAGACTCCTTGACATCACCCATAAAAGCAGATCAGCGGGAGAAACATAAAACTGAAACAGAAACAGACAGCTGGATCGGCAACCTCGCAACTGGTATTAGCACACAAACACTGAGATATATATCAGCTCACAATGTGCATGTCAGCACAAACAGGGAACACTTACTTAAAGGTCCAGTGTGAAGGATTTCACACTTAATAGCATTTAAACAGGTCAGTTACATAACAATTCCTCCACGTGGGCTACAGTTGTCATGACCATGCAGGCATATGACGAAAACCGTACTTTACACCAGGCTGTCAACATTTCTGTTGTAAAGTTTAGCATTTTACCTCATTGCAAAGGGCTGTGTTTCATACACCGTCGTATTTTGTTTCAGGAAATTATGTTTGAAAAAGTGAGGGTAATATTATATCTGAGGAGATAAATCCCTGTATGACAGAATGTTTATCCTACGTTGAGCATTATAAGTTGTTTGTTAAAGTTGCTGGTGCAAGTGCATTTCTTCTTCTCCTTTTATAATGTGTGTTTATGAGTAAGTCAGTCCTAAAAGTGTTTAACATACAGCAGTTTGTGATGGGTTAGCGTGTTTGGCTGTTGCAGAGAAAATAAATGTGCAATGAGCGAAAGGTTTCTCCCCGACATCTTTACCTGCCAGGGGATGAATCATCCGCCAAGCAGCCAACACATACAGTCACAGATTATTTTGATTGGCAGCCGAAAAAGAAAGAAAAATGCTTTATGTACCCGACCACTTCCATGAGCTTAACAGGAGAGTGTGTAAGGAATGAGCTGCACTTTAAAACACGGAAACTAAGTGTGTCGTCTGTAATGGCTTCAAGGCTTCAAGGGTGCTTTATGGGTAAACTGCCTCAACAGATAAAATGTTTCAAAGATTCTTACCACAAACAGAAAAAGGGACGACTTCGGGCCAAAAGGTATGGACTGTGGCCGTGGGAAGAGAATGTCAGTGGGTTGTCTGCCGCTTGTATGCTTTGACTCCATTTAACGGTCATAAGAACTCCTGAACACCCATTCTGAGAAATAATGCATTCCACTTTATGAATGAAGAAGCTATTCACCTGAACTTTATTTCTGGAGACCTTTGAGTTCACGGAGAGCCCCAGCGTCCAAGAAGCTATCAGACCATCTTAGCTGCTATCAGTGTTGGTCAGAGTACTCTGCATTACATGAAGCTTTACTACACTGAGATCACATTGTCAAGAAATGTAATCCTTGGTTGTTACCGTGCGAAGAAAACCTTGTGCTGATCATCATTAAAACCCACTCCACTTATCCATCAACCTATTTTGTAGCAGTGACATCAGTCCCCTCAGTGTTTCTGCACAGGGGTCTCTTCACAAGGGGGAATAAACTCACTCGCCACATCACTCTCTCACTATAGCGACGTAATGACTCTAATTGCTCTCGGCACTGCTGAGCTCCTGGAGAGACTGCATTTCAGCTTGCTTGTCTCACCTGGAGCCTCTGGCTATAAGTAATATAACAAATACCAATCTGTAAATCAAGGAGGTTCATTATTGCTTCTGTGGTCTGACTTAATGGTCACATTACTGCTGCTAACACACTCAACCATCCACAGAAAGGATTTCTGCTTAGACTCTAACAAGAATCTGTTGTGTTTCCCGGTTCTCTGTGTAATATTCACTGACAACTTTAGTTTGGAGAGCGTGTTGCTGACGTTACAGTGGCTCATCTGCTGTTTGCAGATGGTGCGGTGCATCTGCATCGTCACACGGCGTCAACAATGAGCGCTGAAGCAGTTTGTCGCTCTGTGTGAAACATTCAGGATGAAAGCAATATGTCTGATAATGTTCTCTCTCGAAGCCTGTTTTTTTAATATATTCCCGAGTGACGGTGAGAGGGCTTTAACACCATTTTAAAATAACAATAAATGACTCCAAAAAGTCACTTGACAAAAAAAAATAAAGTCAGGATGCCTGTTCACACATTAAAATGTGTGCTGGCTGATCAAATCACAAATGAACATGCAGGTTGGAATGAACCCCAGCTGTGGTGTTTGGGGCATTTTTTGAGTTTTATAGATTTATCCAATATTCAAATACACACAATAATCCTCTTCTCTCTATAGCTGCACGACCACAGATAAAAAATGTGCAAGCGGGGAAGCAAAATCGAATCAGAGCGAAGATCAATTTTTATACAAGTTTGTGAACCGCAGTCTGTTTCTGAATTATCTTCAAACAGTCAGGATATGTGGACACGAGATACTATCTGGACATGTCTCAGACAGAAGACAACGAGCGAGAAACACTGATGAGGATGAAGATGATAATTAGAAAGAACAGCAAGACGAATGCGATGAATTAATCTGTTTGGTTTCAAATTCGGAAGTATATTTAACACTACATGTTAAAGCAAATGACTTCATCATCTCACGCTGGCAATAATCTTGACACAATAATCTTGACACAGCCTCCTCTCACGTATGTTTTTCTCTCCCTGCCTGTCTATGTATATTTTGATTTGTCTCGGTCTGTGTCGACTCACACTCCTTCTGTATTCACTGTGTAGAACTAACACATTGTGCTGCAGGGTCACGTGGATATCTGGAGGGCACAATGACTTTTATGCTCCTCAAAATTGGTTTCTTATCTTTTTTCATGAAAGAATTCAAGTTAATTCCCCTAACGCACTTTTCAGAACGTTATTCTGTTTGAATGCGTCAGCCAAAAGCCAGCAATTATGTATTTTTTGCTAATTAATGCTTTGTCTTCAAATGCATTCTGCTCTTACCTCAAAGAAATAGTTCAACACTTTGGGGAAACAGTTTGCTTTCTTGCCAAGAATAAGATGTAAAGGTTGATACACTGTCATGTCGTTCAAGTGCATCACAGCAGAAAAACACATTGTGTGTCTCTGTGAGGTCTAATAAAATAGTTTAATACATTTCCTTCCTCATAAAACATTTGCAAAGCAAATTTGTTTTTTTTGAAGATTCAAATCATGTATTGTTTACACTCGTGTCTGCTATCTTGCAGTCTTCTTCTCTGCTGGCCCATGAGCTACATTTCTGAAGCCATTGGCAGAAGTGTGTATGGCATCGCCACCTGTGTATGCACGTGCACGTCTGTCCTTGTGCAAGTGCATGAGAAAAACAAAATGGAGACTCATTCATCAAAAAAATGCTCCATAGCGAGCCATAGAGCTCCAGATATTGATTTATACTTTACGCATCCAAAAACCTCACTGCTATTGTTTCACTGCATTAACGTTTCTAAATAAAGCCTGCCACCTAAAGTGACTCTTTAATAGGCTTACCCTTTGTTCCACACTGCGACAATATAGCTGTTACACGTATACTGAAAGAAATGCAAGATGACATTTTCATGGCTGAGATGGAAAATCATGAATACTTCTTTGTTGTTTCTTTGATTACATTACCTCGTAATTCAGGCTGACACATTTTGGTATTTTTGGAAACCGTGACAATTTGAGTTGAGCTCAATAAAAGTTCTGTGGGTCCACACAGTGTTTTGTCTGTGCAGTTATAAATTATGAAACCACCCAAGTCTCTATTAGGAGATGAAGGACTCCCCCTTGAGGCAAGGCCAACCCCCTTTTTATAGCACATTTCATTGCAGGTATAAGCTCAATAGGGCTGAACATAAAAGTGCAAAAAGCAACAACAGACATGATAATAAAAGATAAAAGTCTGGCAATCAAACCATTCTTTTGCAGAATAAAAAAGGTGTTTATCATATATTGGGGTTTAAAGCAAAGGCAGTTTCCTGTTCATAATCACTCGCTAAATGCTTTTGGTATTGTAACCTATTAGAGAGCTCCCTCTAGTGATTAATCCTTTGAAAAATGAATTACACGATATGTTCACTGCAGGCAAGCTGCTCTCAGACCTGTTTCTGCATTGGTCTCTGTAAGGATTTGGAAATTGGGGTGAGAACATCTGACAACTCACAGCTATATTTTATGTCAAAGTTTGATATATTCCTGTTGGATGACGAGGCATTAATTACAGTCTTCTCACATATCTTGCCGGTACAGCAAATTAACATTTTTTCTAAGATTGTAAATCAAACAGAAGGGACCAGTAGCTGGGTGGTTGCTGTGGAATGCAGGTCTAACCTGCAATAGTGTTCGAACATTGTTACAGCACCAGTTTTTTTCTGTTGAATGTGGGCTGCGGGCTGAGCCAGAGAGTGAGGAATGAGTTAGTCATCCGTGTTGTACACACACTTAGTCTTTTCTGTTCACTCCTTTCTTTCTCTCACTTTGACACAATACACATACACACATTCTAACAATAACCCATTTTGTGAAGCAATGTCTGGATTTTCATACAGTGGATGTCATCCTCATGGCCGTCTTGTATTGAAAACAACTATATTATAGAGGCATGAAAATCCTTTCCTTTGTTTTAAATCAGAGTTATTAAACCACTTTACTGACTCAGTTTGATTTAAATGCATCTCTTTAACTTCCCTGCTGTGCCACTGATTGATTGGCACTGCACTTTCATTTCCTTCATTTAGTTTTTACTGCATGTTAAATACCAGTTTCATACATTTCTTTGTCTTGTATACTTTGAATTGCCTCTGTGTTTGCTGTACTTGCCTGCTTTATGAAATAATGGATGATGGTCCAGTTTGTCCTATAGCTCCTGTATGGCTACACTCACACTACAGCAATTGGCCCAAACCAATTATCTGCCTCGTATATGAAATATTTAATTTACTCAATTTATAACTTTTCAAGCCATTTTATTCTGAAAATAAATATATTTACCGCATTTTTCGCTTTTATTTTGAAATCGACGACCCGGAAACCTCTCACGCCACTTTTCTCTTTCTTCCTTCTTCTAGTTTCCTGGACTCTCTCTCTCTCTCTTCATTATGGCTCAGGCAGTTCAGAAACTCCTTGCAAAAGTACCAACTTTAGTCGGTGGTGAGTTTACTTCCGTACTTTTTTTTTAACCAATCATAAACTGAGGAAGTGGAGAACACCGTGCAGCACGAGCTCGGTGACGTTGCTACAGCTTCTGTGTGACCTTTGGTCAACGCAGGTGTCGATACATGAATCCACCACTGCGACAGATTGTCTTTAGAACAACATGAAATTGCTCTGAGACTTTGCTGTGCATTAGCCAATGCTGTTTCCGTTTGAATCATTCGCAGCCGCTGTCACATACTCCAAACCCCGACTCGCGACCTTCTGGCACTATGCGCGCGTGGAGCTCGTCCCACCGTCCCCTGCTGAGATCCCCAAAGCCATAGAGGCCGCATCGGGCCTGATCAAGAGCGTGCGGTCAGGACGGTTGGGACAAACGACAGTAAAGGTGAGTCCCTGCAAGTTTGAGAATCACTTGCTTTTTTTGTGTGTGTCTGAACCATGAGTTGAGTGCTCAGCAATATGTGTATGCATTGTTTTTATTTGTGTGGCTTGAATGGCATGAATTAGGAACAGTTATAATCTACAGTTTGTTGTAGAAATACAGCCTGTAATTACGTGTTGTCAGTACAGAACAATTAGTCTATGAACCATTAGGTATCAGACAATTAAAACAATTTTGAATATTGATAATGACAAACACTTGGTTTGATTGGTGGATTTCAGCTTCTTCCCTCAGACTATTTACTGCCTTGCTCCGTTTGATGTGATAAATGATATCTGTCAATTTTTGGACTGTTGGACAGACTGTGCAAGCTATTTGAATATGCAACCTCAGGATCAGAGACGTGCTTTTTTATATTTTGTGACATTATTGACTGATGTTTATTTTAGTCACTAAATGGATCATTTCAAAATAATCAACAATGGAAGTAGCTGTAGTGACAGTAAAAGCCCTGGAGTCATTCTGCCAAAGTAAAGATGCAGAGATGCTGCACACTGTATACACAGTAAGCATGTGATTTTACAGAAGGCCGTAAACCTTTCTGGGATCTGACAGAAGTTGTAAAGGCCAGATGGTCAGCAGCTCCTTGGCTGTCCAGTCCTGTTTACACCAGTTGTACGGTTGAGTGTATCTGCATATACAATAGTAATGACTGAATAACTATACTGTGACAATATAAGTAAACCTAGTGGGCCTCATGAGTAAACTACCAGTGTAGGAAGTCTGTTAGTTCAGTGGAAAATGAGCAGAAAAATACTTTGTGCAAAGACTGTCAAAAGTTAACAATAACAAACCTCATAAATAACTGCAATGAAATGCATGAAATATGTATTCTGTTAGTGTGTGCGTGTGTGTCTATAGTGTGTTGTCTGTGACTGGTAGTGCATATTTGTATGCATGGAAAGGGACTTTTTCCCACTCTATAATTATTCTTTCATGTATTGTCAGGCCTCAGTTAAATATAAACTACCATAATACATTTTCTAAATCTTTAGAATGTCATTAAATCAGTTGTCTTGAGTTGAATCATTTACATTTTCTTGTTTTGTTTTGTAGGACGCCTTTAGGAATGGACTCGTGGCCACCGAGGTGCTGATGTGGTTCTTCATTGGCGAGTGCATTGGCAAAGGAGGCATTGTTGGATACAATGTCTGAATGTTGGACTGTTCTTTCTCCTTTTGCACTTCTACTCGTCTCATTCTCAACAACCTGCACCACATTTTCAAATAAACAGTTTCCATAGTCATAGAAGTATACTTGTTTCTCTTGAGTATTCATTTCCAACAGGAGTGAGTGAGTTATATTTCATTTACAAACAACATACAAAATATGAGACGGCAAAACACACCAAACTGTAGGAAAATATTTTGCTGAAGCGTTAACAAGGTGGACGTTTCATGCACAGCTGAATGACAGCAAAAATGTATAATTAAAATATTCATGAATGTGACTTTAACAGAGATTACTGAGAAAATGCATCCTCGTTAAGATGCATACGTTACAGATTTTGCTGCTACGTAATGATGGACATCTCCTCTCGCTCTCGACTTTCCGACATCGTATTTACAACATTTCCCAAGTATCTGCAGAAAGCTTGCCTCGCATCCTCCGGTTCCTCCTCCAGGTTGGAGTGAATAAGCGCCAGTCGGCTCAAATGTGAGGCTGCATCAAAAGAATGAACATGTTAGCCCAGAAAGAGTACTAATAACGCAAAACAAGCGCTTTGTGAGGCCTGCAGTGGAAATACCTAAAGGCAGCCGTCCGTCTTCTACTCTGCTGCCGGGCTTGTGATGAGCCATGAGTAAACACTGTTTGTCCTGCAAACCTTGAGAGGCGATGAACATCGAGTACCACGTCTCTATCTCTTTGAGGTGATTGGGAGCATCAGGATTGAAAATGATCACCACACCGCTGGAGTCCTTTATCATTGCAGGCCAGCACGATTCAAATCTGTGTGAAGAGAATATATTGTATATCTACATTTGGGTGTATATACACTGAAAACCAAACCAATCGTTAGTAACGGGACTTTTAAGTACGGGATTTGGTTATCATAAAAGCCTTTGCTCATTCAAAATAATTGATGTTCCTTACTTAAAATCTCCTGAACAGTCCCAAAGTTCAACCTCACATTTTGCATTGTCACCACTGCCTTCAGGTTGCGATTCAAATTCCAGTATCCTTGAAAAAGTAGAACAGTTTCATTTTTGTAACTTCCGCTAGTAATACATATGTTTTAAATGACGCCATAAACAGCCTGATAGATCGTGTTATTCCCATCTTCTCAGGGGTGTCATGTGTTTGGGTGAACTGTGCAGCAGTGAAGAGGACACGGGGTTCGTACCTTACTCCTCTAGTAGGTCTGTATTCACCGTCCACATTTTCTACTGTGTCGGAAAGAAAATTAGCAAGAACCGTTTTCCCGCTCTGAAAAACATGATTTTAGAAGTGATATGAGTAACAATCGGAACATAAATGAGTCCTCTTTAACATGACTTTCTATTTTTCACATGCAAGTTAATTTGACTGAAAACAGGATTTTTTTACAGTAGGAAAAGCACATCAGTAACAACAATGGAAGCATTGTGTTCAGGCTACATGTTCCAGTTTTAGGGCTCTGGTAGTATGCGGTCATGGCTTAGCAGGATGACTTAATGAAACCCTCAAAGGCACCAGCGTCATCGTTAATGTAATTAGTTAGACCTGTGCTTTTCCTGCAAGACAAAGAAGCGTGTGCTACTTTTACTGAAGTTAAAAGTTTTGTATAGCCATAAAACCTTAACGTGTATGCAGCATTTTAATGTCAAGGTGGAGCTTATTTACTTAATGTTAGGTAGTTGAATCTATAACAATGTATTTGTGTTTTTTTATGGAAAACAACCTGTAAAGCAGTCAGCTGTCATATACATGAAGTAGAGTAAGTGGAGTTGAAAGTATAAAGTAGCATAACGGGGAAATATTTGAGTTATGTAATGTACAAGTAGGGATTACCTTAAAATAGTACCACTGCACGCTTTCTCAGCTAACATTAACAATCACACGGTTAAAGCTAGGTTTCTGATGCATGCAGCACTGTTAAAACTATTAATATATTATTTCCCACGTGTACCTATCAACACCTGACTAGTAACACTAGGCTAACGTGACAACACTGTGGAGGAAAGCCATTTACGTACCTCGTTGGGGCCAATAAAGAGTATTTTTGCTTTAAACATTATCCTCTCGCCGAGCATTAATGTTAGCTAGCTAGCTTCCTTTTCGTTTCTATGGTTTCAACTTGCTTTCTTTCTTTTCATTGGCTGTTCGCAACTTTAATCAAACTTAGTCCCGCCTACTTTGTCCTTGGGGAACAAATCAGCAGTGAGCAAATAACCTCACGTCATTAGGTTGCGTCAGAGGCAACCAATCAGGTTCGATGTTGTGAGAGAGGGTGGGCTCTTCAGTTTGTAGTAGCGTTAGTTCTCAACCGGCACAAGGCGAAAGCGTAAGTAAAGCTTATGTTTTGAAAGGGATTGTGATGTTTTAGTTGCAATAGTCATAATGCAGATGTCAGTACATTTGTTTGGTAGCATTAACGTACTATTTGCAGTGCAATGTTTAGCTTAACAGCCACTTAACCTGGACTGTCTGTTGATAAGGAGTAGGCTTAGTTGGCTTGCTTGACAACCTTCTCGCACTGTCCTTAATAATGTGCATACATACTTTAAAAGGTCACGTTAGTGTGAAATTACTTCCTGCCCTCGTCTGTGTGCTAACATTAACTTACACTCCATGTTGTTTTGTCAGTAGTAAGAGGGATCTATCTATGTCTCCAGAGGACGAACTCCCCAGTCTTGGTTTCAGCTCCATCAGGGAGGATGTCCCTCTGAGCTGTTTGGGTCTAGTTGGCTCCCATGCGCTGGGGAGAAGGAGCAGAGCATGCAGCAGTCTCCTCACAAGACCCCCAGAGGCTGACATCGATTGGTGAGCTCCTAAAATGCATTTGTACATGATGGGTTAAGCTGTGGTTTCAACCATCCCACTCACCGGCAGCCACAGCGTGACACATATCCTTCCTGTTTTTCCTTTAGCCGTGGAAAAAGCCCTTTCCTGAAAACACTGATGGATGCAGAGGCAGCGGCCAACTCTGCTGCCATACAACTAGTGTCTTTTAAAGACGCCATGGAAGATGGATTTTCTGTATGTTATATTTGCAATTTTGGCAAGTTGAGTTCAAGCATGTGCCCTCCATGTTGGAAACCATTCACGATCCGTTATCCTATAACTTATTTTTCTCTTGTTATTAAGGATTCAAGACAGTCTGCCATAGATAAGCGCGGAATTACAAGGCAGAGAGGACTTTTGCTGGAGAAGTTGGAGGATTTTAGACGAATAAATAAGTCTGTTCGACAGAAACTGAAACAGCGCCAAGATGCAGAGGTTGGTTAAAATACATCCACCTTATGTATTGCTCAGGCTAGTTAGTCAGGGCTCTGTATTAGTAGTAGCACACAAAACACTCTTAAAATGTGTTTATGTATATATATATATTTCTTTCGATAACTCGTGTTTTTCCTTCTAGGCTGATCGAATTGAATCCGACCACCAAACGGACATCTTAGTGAAGAAGATCTCACAGGCTGAGAGAGAAAATGAGGTGTGCTTCTTTACATTTAAGCAGTGACTCACAGGAAAGAACTTAGTTTAAAGTGTGAGGGATACAAATGTGTGCTAGTCTGTGAAAAAGGTGAATGTTATACTGGTTTGAATGGTTGAATTGGATCAATTAAGAGCCTAATATCAAGGCTGGCTCGTCCAACAACATAGCTTCATTTGGTACTCGATCAATGTGACAACTGAAAGATATAAAGACATATACTGTATGAGACCAGCTGCCTTACTAGAATAAAAGAGCAATTTTATTGCATAAGACCTCTAAAATAATGCAACGTCCCATCTGAAATCATGTACTGATTTCTGTATGTTTTCTCCTGAAGCAATTAAAAAGAGACTTGAGTGAGACAGAAAGAAAAGTCGAGGAGCTGATGGATCTGCGGAGAGAAGAGCAGGTAAACACAGCAGAAGTTTCCATCTAGATGTGCTCGCAATGCAGACTCTCAAGCACCTGTCTATAATGGGATTCATAGGAGAACATCAAGAGTGCACTTCACACGACCAAAACTGTGGAGGCGACTCGCGCTCACCTGCAGGGCCAGCTGCGCAACAAAGAAGCCGAGAACAACCGTCTGACTGTGCAGCTACGGGTACAAACATTTACATTTCTCTTGGAAAACTGCTTTAAGGACAAAGTGCAGTGTTTTTTTTTTGCATATCCTAATGTTTTTTTACCCCCCCTCAGGCTGTGGAGAGAACCCTGACCAGGCAAAAGATGGAGCTTGTTGATTTGAAGAGATCCATTACCTCTTTGACTGAGAAGGCAGCACAGGACAGAGAGTCCCTGAAGAAAGCCACTCGAGCTCAGAAACTGAGAGCTGAGCGATTTGAAGCCGCTGTTGAGAAATGCTATGTGCAATTGAAGGAAAAGGTGAGAAGTCAAATTGGCTATGATGTTATGATTTTCTTGTTAGTGCACAGTTGCATCTTTCAGGATCTTGTTTTGACTTTTATTTCCTTGGTTGCCGTCAGGATGCTCAGCTGGCCAAGGCCCGTTTAGGAAGAGACTCCAGGAGGCGACAGAACGAGCGCGAGACAGAAGAGAAAGACAAACTCCTCGTTCACATAGAGCTGTTGAAAAGGTCGGTCACTGTAATATCGTGAATCAGCATGCACACATCTACCAATTTTCCCCTTATGAATTTTTAAATGTGTATTTTCCCATCAAGTCAAATTGGCGACATGGCGGCGAGGCTGCAGAAGGAGACGGATGAGCTCACTGCAGCTAATGAAATGGTGATGCAACGTGTGGAAAAACTCATCGGCGCAAATGGAGATCTCCACGTCAACAATGCAACACTCAAGGTACACGTTGGCCAACAGCTTGCACGCGAGAGTCATTTCCGTAAAAGTAAAACACCTGCTGCATGAATATGTTGGAGCTATTTAGTAACCGACAAGCAGCTGACAGATAAGCTAATCAATCTGTAGCATTTGTCATTTCTGTCATATTTCTAAGAAAGATGAAAACATTCTCTCTCTCTCTCTCTCTCGTTTCTTTATTTCTAGCACTAAAATGACCTTTGATGTTCATTTGATTGCAGGCTTCTGTTGCTCAGCTGGAGCAGCAGCTGGCTGGTTGTGAGTCTGCCCTGACAGAAGTAAAGGTTGTGTGTGAGGAGAGGAAACATCAAGTGGGACAAGGCCAACACCAGGTAGAAATCAGTACATTCACTATAACCTTTACTTTTTATAGTTTCAAGAACTCTGTCTGTGATTCATTTCAAAACTACAACCTGGAAGATAATTCACTCTATTGTCAAAGAAGACATTTTACACAAATTGACACACGCGCACACAGAGTGAATATGACTGAACAACTGCTCAAAAATATGTTTCTGTTGTATGAATAGATAATAAGCACGGGGGAAACATTGGACATCTGGCCGGGGGAACACAAAGTGACACCAACAAGTTTCAAGACTTAGTCACGTTTTGTGCTTTTCCATTTGTGTTTTGAAAACTGCATCGCACAAAAGCGGATGAAATAGCTGTATAAATAATTTATCGGCAACTCTAGTTTTGCCGTTTTCCGTTGAAGGGAAGGGCGCAGCAGGCTTGATCGTTCTCTAATCTCTTTCTCTTCTTAGGCCGCAGAGCTTCAAGCTGAGTTCGATGATCTGAAGATGAAATATGCAAATCTCTTAAAAGAGACGGAGAAGACACGAGATGGAAAAGATACAGAAGTTGAGAAGGTAACCTTCCAGCTCGCCATGTACATTTAGTCTCATATGTAATGAAAGATTGGAACTCTTGATGTGGAAAAGTCTTTACGAATATGTATGTTTATTTGACAATATATGTGATACTTAAGACGACTAATTCCTTTCTTTTTTTGTTCTTTTAATAACACATTCTGACAGTACTGTTGTGCTTCTAGTACATTCAGCTCTGCAGCACTGTTTCTCCTGCTATTGAATGAGTGAGCTGTTCGATGTTTCTTTGCTGTGTAACATTTGTTGCTACTGGACCTTCTAACGACCAAACTTCCTGCAGTAATTCTGAGCAGCGAAACACTTCAACCTCTGAGCTCAGTCGAAAGATGAGTCTCGGGCACATTCTGCACCCTTAGAGCATTAAAGCCCGTCTGTGAGCATCTCTTTGAGAGGTGTGCTGACTCGTCAGGCTAATATGTTTTCCTGTTCCCAACACTCCGCTCCGTCTGCCGTCCTCCGGAGCCTAGGCGAGGCGGGAGCTGCAGCGGCGCGTGGACGAGCTGGAGTCTTACCCCGAGTTACTGAGCGCGGCCGAGCGGAGTCTCTTCGAGTGCCAGGACAACCTGCGACGCTCGGAGAGGAAGTGCTCAGAAACGTCAGCGTCCGTTAGGCAACTGCAGGTTCAGGTGTGCAGAGTCAGAATGTGAAAGGCTGTCATCTCCATACATCTGACCACTAGGCGGTAGTACAACCCAATGTGTGTGCTCGTCGCGTCTTGTTTTCTGGTCCTGCTGTGAGTTTGATATTTGGGATTTAAAAACAACTCTCCGATTGCAATGGAAACAATCAGGTTCCATCCGCACCTACGTAGCCATTTGTGAGCGATGTTGTGCTGTGAGAGTCCTTTTCAATCACCCACATGTTCCATCAGCAACGATGAACTGGTGTCTAGGAAACTGCACATTCAGTGTTTGCAAGGTTGTGTTCTTTTACGCAGTTTTGCATGTGATGTGCTCCAGTCGCTGAACTTTACATTTTGCAGATACAGATGGAGAGTCAGGCAAACTCGCTGAGATCATCTGCGGAGATGAGAAAGTCCGTTCATGACGCCAACTCGCAGCTGAACGAGAACGTGGCCTCTCTCCAAAAGTAAGACATCCCCTCGTGTCTGTTGTCAAAATGTTTGCGTCTCCTTCGTGCAGATTTATCTAAATGGTTTAATGTGTTTGTAGGCAGATGGACGCGCTGCAGCAGGAGAACCTGGAGCTGGTACGGAGGCTCTCGGGTCAGGAGGAAGGTCTGAGCTACAGTAACCGGCAGCTGGATCAGCGCTCGTCAGAGTGCCAGGCCCTCAGCCTGCATCTGGAGGCCGCTCTGTCAGACGTCAAGCAGCAGGTACGGCTCACACATAGTCTAGAGGAACAGCGAAAAGATCAGCAACATCACATTATCTCTTTTTTTTGTTCTGAACACCCTGTCTTTTGAACTATAGGTGTTTTGCAGATACACATCTGGCACCCAGGAATGGCGGCAATAATTGTTTTTCCCCATATGTCCAGGTCAAGAAGGTCAAAGACAAGGCTGCTTCCAGAGAAGAGGCCCTTCAGACCAAAATCCTGGAGCTGGAAGCCGAGAGGAGCAGAAGAGACAACGAGCTGCGACTTCTTCGCCGGAGCAAGCTCACCGTGAGTACCGTGCTCTACGTGAGCATGTGAAGCAAACGGCCGTCGTGGAGATGTGTTGATGTCGAGCAAATGTCTGAGGAAATTGACTGCCTGTGCGTTTTGCTGACCTGCAGGCAGAGAAACAGTTCGAGGTGCGTCTGAAGGACCTGCAGCTCAGCCTGGACCAATCAGAGAGCCACAAGCAAAGCATCCAGAACTACGTTGATTTCCTCAAAAACTCGTATCAGACCATGTTTGATGAGGGACTGCAGACATCATGTTTTGGATCATCGTATTTTCTAAAATGATCAAATCTGTTTGCCTTTTAACATTTGTATTTATTCATGTGTGTGTTGTAATATTTATCAGGTCTATTTAAACATGAGAATGGAGGTAAGGAATTTGGATATCTATTCCCACATTAAGCTGACGATTTGGGACCCTTCCCCCCAGATATCAGTGGAAATCCTTTGTTTTTGTGGGAGGTTTTGATATCTATTTTTAGCTGGTGTCCCAAAGGACATTCCATGATATTCTGTGTGTGCAATTGTTGGACTGTGAACTCTTGGTGCTACTGTGTCTTAAATTCAGCTTTAAGACTCCTCAAACATTAGACCTATCTTAGATTGTTGAGTACGGCCTGGCACCAGCTACACAAATGTTCTTTCACTGCAAATTGAATACTTTTGGGTTGTTGGTTGTATGAAACAAGCAATGTTAAGATGTCACATTGGGCCCTGATTAACTGTAACGGGCATTTCTTCACTGTTTTCTGATACTTCTTGGACTAAAATGAATAAAAAAAACAAAAGGTGTTTCCAGCTGGACAAAAGGAATGTGCTACTAGGTGGAACTGTTTTGTTAGCTTTTCTGTCAAGTGTCTGAATTTTACCCACAATGTACTATGCATCAGTCTTACCTTAGTCAATACTAAATGGGTCCTTTAAATAGTTAAATTCTATTGCAAGTGTAAGACTAAGTCTATCTTTCTGCAACTGGCTCCAGATCAAACTTGTTTTTTTTTGCCATATTTTAACGCTGTACTTTCACCTCATTGAAGCAATGTTTACCAAAGTACTGCTTGATAACGTATTGTTATGTGGGTGCGTATGTCTCCGCCATGTTTAACCAGTGGCAGAATAAACCATGTTTTCCAATATTACAAAATATGCTTCAACTTTGCTCTCATTATTCATCTACTGTGTTAATGTTGTGATCCGCAGCTTGACTGATGTAGAAAATCATTTGTTGAGCTGTCAGTTGTGTCTTGCTGCTTGTGGTCCCGTACTGTGTCTATGATCATAAACCACCAGACTTGATGTGTTCTTGCAGTGGTCGTATTCCCCCGAGTGAGCAGTTCTCCTCTCAAGTTCTCTTACAGACAAAGCTCTATTGTTGTGTTCTCCGTCAGGGGATGGAACCATTTCACGTCTGCCTGCGTCAGCACTGCTGTTTTTTCCCTTTGCTCTTGTTCTCGCCCTCTTGGTCTTGCCCGTTTACGTAATTCTATTGATCACACTTTGGGAATTTGCTTTTCTCTGCCGTTTGCTGGAACATTTGCTTACGTGTGACTTCTGGCAATTTGTTTGGTATCACAGTTCAGCATTTGAGAAAATTGCACTGTTTTATGTGTTTATTTAAGAAAAATGTAAACATAAAATTCTGCAGTAAATTGGTCAAAGTATATTTCCATCATTGGATATAACAATACACTGAAGTATTAATTCTTATAAATAAAATGTAGTACATTAAATCAACAGCAACACGGCGACATATGTGTAATGAATTAGCAGCTGCCGTAGCTTGTCATTTCCATGGTGTCATGTCTCGTCAGGGAGGTGTAACTATCGTAAGTATTTGTATACTATAAAAGCGTAGAACACATATTTATTCAATTAGAAAAATAACGATCTTCACAATGTAAAAAAAAAAACAGCTTCAAAAAGAAGCAAACCACGAGGCTCCAATGTTATGAAGCAAAATCATTCAAGACATTCATCCTGCAGATGCATGCAACCACAAAGTGCACACTTTTTTTTGGAGTCAACACTTAAGGAACTTTACAACTTTACATTTTCAGTTTGTGGATGTCATTATGAAGTCTGTAGCGAGCAGGTGTCCTCTCGTTGCTGCCGGAGCAGTTTAGGTTACATTTGCATGACTGAATCACCATCACCATCCTTCTGATGATCTCCCCGTGTTTGCATCGGAACTGCATCGGAACCGGTAACGTCTGGGTCCGGTGAGGCCTGCAGCATCGCCCATCTGAGCAGGACCCGCAGTACCTCGGCCGGAACTTCTTCAGGCTACGGCAGCCTGCGTGGGACAGTTTAGTTGGATGGCTGGCCTTTTCTATGTGGTTACATTTCTTTTTGGAGGAAAAAACACCAAAAGCAGGTGAAAAAATGAATTATGTTTCATATCTACCTCGACAAACCATGCTAAGACCACAGGCCACCATATTATGAAATAATCAAAATGTTTCTTTGTTTAATCGTTAATTTAAAAAGTGGAATATACCTTGAATTTTGTAATGGTCATTTTGCACGGGCGGTCCTCACAGATCCGAGTCTCTTTCACCAGTTTGCACTGGCTGTTGCTGTTGGTCGCCCTGGTGGAGACTCCAGTGCCACAGGATTTGGAGCAGGGTGACCACGCTGTGGTTTGAGACACACACTTGACTCCTCTGACCAACATGTGGCCCGTTGGGTGACTCCTAAAAGCTGCACAGAGATTTAAAAAATAAGGTAAGAGAAGGGCAATCTCACAGAGATTATCTTGTTCGTTGGCTCCCTGTTAGATAAGTTAGCAATGTGACCAAAAGGACTAAACTCAAACTGCTCACCCGGTAAAGAATTAGATTCTCCTCTCCACGCAGGAGCTAACTCATTCCTGTTGGCAAGGTTGTCTTCAGACAGTCTGTCCTTGCCGTGGGTTTTCTGGTGTTTCTTCACCGCAGAGCTCTCCGTCTTTGCCTCCTCGGGGCATACGAGTTGTTCACAGCACCCACCCCGGCCCTTGACCCGCTTGGGCTGAGCACAGCCCAGTTTGGACAGCGTGAGCCGATGTGGACAGAGGGAGACGCATCCGACAGCACCGTCCATGCAAGTGCACTGGTGTTTGCAGTTTGGGCGGAAGATTTCCCCGTTCTGGTAAATGTTGTTGCTGTACTCGCATGTTCTTCCATCTGATTTGGCTGTTTTAGAGAAACGGAGGAAGTAGTTAGGTTTGAAATGAGAAGAGTAAACAGACAAAGTGAGTAAAGACAACAACTCACCTCGACAGATGCCCTTAGCAGAGCTATATGCCCCTCCGAAGTTGCACTCCAGTCCCTTTGTGTGATCACATGGCTGTGTCTTGCTGCAGTCTTCAAAGAGCTGCCGTGTGCAAACTTTACAGCATCCGCAGCCATCCGGCACGAGGCTGACTCCCGCTGCACACCTCGGGGTGTCAGGGGGACACCGGCAGTCCATCGGGCACGACGCTGACACCTGAGATGAAAACAGATATTTATAATTTAAATGTTTACTTCCAAAAATGGTCCTCTTATGACAACCTCGAAGAAGCAGCTTATGAATGAACAGTGAGTATTTCCTCACCTGTGAAAAACAGAGGACCACAATGAAAAGGACTTTCCACATCTTCAGAAGTTGAAGTTATCTTTCCAGAAATAAAAATCTCTGTCAAACAGCCGACCTGGCAGTGAGTTATCGAGTGCTTGATCTCCCTCTTTTGGAGTCCCCGTCTCCTTTTATACACTCTGAGCAGACCTGACGTATGCGCGGGCTGAAGAGGTGTCCCGAAACTATGAGAGGAATGCTTCAACCACGAGTCCTCCCATAAGAAGAACGCCTCCACTCCTCTCCTCGCTCAGTGAGACAAGAACCACAGACGAACTACCTTTATTGTAGGGCTTTCTCTCCCAAGTGTCCCTGTAATTATATTTTTTAATATCTGTCTTGTAATCATGAAGTAGCTCTCCTATTATGAAGTAAACAAGCTCTTAGAATGATTACAAGTAGCTTGAAGACATGTTCTGCACCTGAATTGTATTCTACTGAAGCAATGCAGTACAATGTGTGCTGCTAAACACATGCAGGTATATGAATATGTTGCTTACTAATGCCACCTTCTTGGTCAGATCTCTCTGAATCTCTATGAGGCTTTACCTGGTTCAATAAAGGAAAAATAAAGAAAGTATACTCGTGTGATATAGCTAGTATAGGGCGACGACAACAACAAGTGTGATACCTGAGATATCCACCTCATGCATTTGGGCGCAGTCCAACAGGGATTCAACATCGGGGCACCACAAGTTCTGACATAAATATTGAAGAAAAGCTACATATTTCTATCAGCAACTGAATTGATATCATGGTCGAAGCGACGTTTAGACTGCTGCCCTATGTCTGTGATCAGTGTTTGTATTCTCCAACCTCGCTAGTGTCACTCACCTCTAAGGGCGTGGATGGATCGACTGAAATGTTTTTTTAAAAGGAGACAAGAGCCTCATGGAATGTTTGAACCGTAGGACACCGAAAAGAAAGAAAGGAAGAAGAAAACTTAAGAATTGCCTGAAGCAACATTCCACTCAGGATGAACATTGAGAGTTCCTTTGAAATGGCTGCCAGAATAAAAAGCATCCTCTTCTATCCACATCAAAGAACAATAAGAGTTATCAGGGAAAAATGCCCTTCCTTTCATTATAACCTGTGAGAACAAGAGGCGGAGAACGGCAGACTGGCACAGCCTCGCCTCTTATCTAACTGGGGTTACAAGGGACAGTTTGAATCTGCATGTTGTCATCCATAGCAACGGTAAAGCTGGCAACACTAATCCTGGAGATTATACTGTCAAGAGACAAGGTTTATTATTTTTATGATTTGATACTTGATACATGTGCAGCATCTTAAATGCAATTAAGATACTTGATACTTGATGAGAGGGTAGACAAAAGAAGAAGAGTGAAACAAGTCATTTCATGCTAAAATACAAATGCAAGAAAAAGAAAAATAGACAAAATATGGGAATCAGATTCCGTGTGGCATAAAGATTGACTTCCTGAAATACATTCCCAGTGCTACTCTGTGTGAAACCACAATGGTGAGACAAGCTTACTTTGGCTGTTGTGTGAGAGCGCGTCATACATACTGTACGACTGACGGGAATGCCTGCAAGGGGTGTGCAGATATGATTGCAGGTCCAGTTGATTATAATCATTTCGATGAATATCTGTCCCTTTTCTTTGTGCCTCGTTCACCTGTGCGTGTAAAGGCCACGCACAGGTCTGAGCACCGGGTTCGTCTGAATGTCTCACGGATGACACAGCATCATTTCCAGGCTACTGCTCTCGGCAATTTAACAGGAAAGATGTGACTCATCATGAAGCCCATGTATTGTTAGTTTCTGTTGATCTTGCGTCCACATCCAGTTTTGACCTTTTAACACCTGGCATTTAAAGGGCATCTTTCTGCTCCTCTGGGATGCAACAGCAGCCATGTAGTTATTGGAGCCTGTAGTTTCCTCTCACTTTCAAATCAGTATCATTACACAGAAGCAAACAACGTTTGAGCGAGCATCAGAAGGTCGTGGCCTGATTTACAGTTAGCATTGCTTACTGCTTGGTGTTTTCCAGCTACACGGTACATTTTACATTGCAGGACGTGACAAAACAAGCCTGACAACAATCTCCTCAGGGAGCATCCGTCCTCAAACAGTTTGTGGCACATCATGAGAGGGAAGTGAAAACCTTGTTTTGCCATTTTCGCAATTGATTTCATGTTTACCGGAGTGTTATTTTGGTTCTTCTCATGCACGGCAGTTCACTGTGCCGTTATGAAGACACTTTGTTCTCTCCGCTTTGATTGACACTTTCCCTGCCGATCCGTTGGAACAATTTACAGTTACGACAACATGTATAGCTGATGCTACCCTTTTAATATTTAATGCCATGAGCTTTCAACTGCCCTCGTAGACGAGCAAAGTAGTTTTCAAGACAAAGCGATTATGTGTGCTGTTTGATGAGTCTATAAAATAAACTTTAAAACCACATTCAAATATGCAGAACTGGATAAAAACGTTCAGCATATGGTGGAAAGTAACTAAGTAACTACCTTTGAGGTATTTGTAGTTACAGCTGTGCTTACTTTGCAGATTAAGATTTTTTACAAATAAAACAAAATCAGTTCATGAAATATGAGGCTGTGTTCTTAAACACCTAACCCATATAAAGTAGTTAAAATCAGCTACATTATTAAAATGCTGCCCCTTCGTCAATGCGTCAGTAATTATAATTTAATATTTACAGAGTACACAATAATAGAACACTCTGCACCAACAGGTACTCTAGTTTCGGTCATATTTTAAATGGTAGGACTCGTAGTCTACTGCAGGACTACGACCCTGCAGGCTCACACAGGTGTTTTCACTTATTCAGGCTGATTAGACCTCCGCTTGGGTTGAATGTTGGTGGAACCGCTGAATGCTGGGAATTACACAAGGTCACCAAACGTGAAGCACAGCACTAACAACAACAATACAAGTGCAAATAGTCCTGCTTTAACAAGGAGAGTGACGGAGTTGTCAGTCGAGCGTGGTCCGTAAACACCCACGCGGTCTTGAAAGGTTGTCTAATAAGGCAAGATAAATGAAAACACCTGTGTTGGTGTGCCTGTGTGTTCGGCCTTTTAGCAGAAGACAGTATTAATTATACCATTTCATACAAAGTACACTCAGTTGCCAGTTTATTAGCTACAACTTTTAAAAACTAATGCCGTCTAATACAACAGTCCCGCAATGAACCCTTCCTTCATGAAACACCAGCTATTCATCAGTATTATGCACTCTTATGTGTACTAGATACTCAGTACATTTAGCTGATAATACCTTATTATTTGTACATTTTGTTGGTATTACTTTTACTCAAGTAAAGGAAGTACCTCGTCCATCACGGCTTTGGTTTTGAAACCTATTTCCAGTGCTGGAAGAAGTATTCAGATCCTGTAAACAAACAAAAGTCCTGCACGAAAACAACTAATACATAAAGAATCAAAAGTAAAAGTACTCAATGAAGAAAAAATGGCAACTGTGAGCGTTATTACATATTGTTAGGAATATGAATGCTGATATAAACTGTATTTCATACAGTAGCTTCTTTCCCTGATGAAGAGCTGATTTTAACTACTTGGTACACAGTTTTGTTGTTTATTTCATCACATTGTACACTCTTCTTCACTATTTTTGTCCTGTGTTTGTGTGGGTTAACCTTATTCTGTGTTTTAATGTAATGTCGTTTTAAAAAAAAAAAACATACAGGTCAAACAGCAAAGCTTTATTAATGAAATATGTATGACAACTATTTCATATAGGATACAGTGGGGCAGTCTCATTCATTTTAAATGGCTCACAATACCTTATGTTGTGTATTTGTGTACAGTAGTTGTAAAAGTACCTCAAATTGTACTTGAGCACAGTACTTTCACAGGTATAGTGTGAAAACAATCCTGTGTGGTGTGTGTGTGTGTGTGTGTGTGAGGTCCAGCAGCGCCACCCAGTGGACTGAGTCGGAATAACACCTCACCTGTATCAGAAACATTAAACAGCTCCTGAAAACAATTAACGAAGAAAGTTACACAACGGTGGCTTAGTCTGCTGCTGTAAGATACGTTTTTATGTCAATATCAGACTTTTTAACTGATAACCAACCAAATAAACCGTCTCTTCGTGTGAAACCGAGGACTCTAGTGTCCGCACTTCTCTTCTTCTCGCGTCGACGTAAAACATCGACACAATCAGGAAGTCCGGGGAATTTATACGAAACATAAAAGTTGAATGGACCGTGGATCCGCCGCATTTTACCGACAAAATAATGACGAGCCACATTTGTTGACGCTACTTAACGTATCGATGTCGTTAATGTCTTTATTACTCTCTTATTAACTCATCTAAGTCGTCATTTGTTACCCGGTGCGCTTTGGTTTTTCACTTTTCCGAGTGAGAGGGATGGATGTTCCTCAGCTCACTGAAGATGAGATGGCAGAGATCAAGAAAGACGTGAGTACGACACTTCAGCCTAATCTCATTTCCTTATCGATCGTCGTACCGATAAAGATAAAGTAACTGGAGCATGAAGACCGATCTGCTGCCCCGTTGACTCTTTATTTCTACCTCGTTTAAAGGCCTGTTAGAAGGAGGAAATAGCCCACCACACCTTCTCTGTCCCCCATCAACACAGTCCTCTGTAGGGGTCGACAACTTAACAGTGTTGAACTCACGGGCTGGAGATTAAGAGCGTTTTTGTAAATACAGTCTGGGTTTGCTCAGTGTGCCTGATCAGAAAGCATTACCGTAAGCATTAGCAGGGCTACACGGTGCTTATTAACCACCTGACAACAACGCACATCTTGTGCTGTTATACCTGTAGCTTTTGCATGTCCCTCTATCAACATGTTTGCACATCCTGCACTAAACTGTCATATTGTACAGTATCTTTTTATCATGTTGTTTCTATGCTATATTTTTGTTTGTGACCTTTTATGACCTGTTTTTTATTTCCTCTTAATGCACGAACCACTAAGACAAATTCTGTGTGAGTAAAAACCCAACTTTTAATCCTTATTCTGATTCTGCTGCAGACTTCAGTGAATATCTCCCTCTGTCACGGTGATTCCCAGCCTCCCCAGTCCCGATGGAAAGAGTCGTCCCCCCCCCCTGTTCCAGGAGCCTCTACAGCTCACTTTTGTTCCCCTTTTTGCCTCCATTTCCAGGTGCTGACCAGAATGCGGCACTACCTCTGCGACAAGATCAGAGCCGAGCGCCACCTGGACTACCTGCGCTCTCGCCGGCTCCTGACGCGGGACGACGCAGAGGAAATCGGCTGCAGGACCACGCAGACCAAGAGGACGGCCATGTTGTTGGACTTATTGGCCGAGAACCCCCGGGGCCTGGACGCCTTGATCGACTCCATCAGGGAGCTGCGCTCACAAAACTTCATCATCACCAAAATCACAGATGAGGTGCAAAAGGGCAAAAACGAGAAGATCGAGTCCCTCAAAGGTGAATAGACCAAGTCTCAATGAAAAGCTATTTTAAATCTACTGCTCTTGATGCTTTAATTCAACTTTTCCCTTCTTCATCTGTCGCTCCACAGCGGACGCTTCCAGCAGTTCCTCGTCCGACACCAGCGTCAGCACTCCGATCCCGACCAGCGACACCCCCTCCATGTTTTCAAACAACTCCACCCTGCTCCTCCACCCCGACGTAGCAGTCTCCCTCAACCTGCTGTCGTTGCAGCCAGGCGGAGACTTGACCTCCGCGGGCCGCGTCAGCATCGGCGTCGTCTCCTCCTCCAGCCTCCCGAGGCCCGGAGAGCCCGGAGCTCCTCCGCTGCCGGAGGAGGTGATGGTGGAGTCCCCCTCCAACATCGACGCCGGAGCGCCGGGGTGCACCAGCACCGGAGGAGACCCAAACTTCCAGCCCCTCCGGTCGCGCTCTGTCACTCCAACGTCACGCAGGAGCATCTTTTAGTTCTACAACTCGACAAGACACTTTTCAGTTCAAGGGACAAACCAGCAGAATCCTCGTCCACTCAAAATCCCACAAGCCCTCTCTCCCTGCTGTCTCTCTTCGGTGTTGTCCGTGCCTTTGATTAGGCAGGAATTGTCATACATGCTGTTATATTTCTACTAAACCAATCAGCTGTTTATAATAGAGATGGGGACCATTTGTCACTTGGGTTTAAATATTGTTGGACAGTTTTTGATACTGCTGCTAATTCATTAACTTAGTTTCGATCCAAAGCCAAATAATACCAGAGTTTCAAGAATATACACGCTTTTCTCCAAAACCTCTTTTTTTCAATTGAACAAAATGTGTATTGTTTTTAAAAAATATAAGCAGGTGTACAATAACTTTGCCAAAATAGAATACAGTTTGAATTTGCAAAATTGTGATTTAAGTCTTTCATAGTTTTCAACACTCGCGCTTCAAGCACATGTTGGTACCCAGAGAAGAAGTCTTGAGGTTTGAATCCCATGTTTTGAGCTCTCGGCCTCTCCTCCTCGTCTTCTTTTACAAAAGGTGTGATGTCTGAAAACCTGTTGTGAAGCAGCAAACCATGTCCCACTTATTACTCACATTCCCTGGTCCCATGTTCAACAACTGATTACATACTAAAGGTTTTCTGTATGAATTCAACTCATGTTTCCTCTCTTCATTGATGTGGTGGTTTAGAAAATACATGTTTTAGTTTATTTACTGATTTAATCTGAGGTCTGTGGCATCGGAGTCTTTTGAAAGCTCTTGAAACACAATATGAATTTATTGCAGAAGCCCACAGACAGTTTCTGTGTGTGCAGAGATCCTGTGACTGTTTTGGAAAATCTGGAAAAGCTCAACGTGACGCAGAGGAGTGACGCGACATGTCGTCGTGGTGAAGGCTGGTGTGGTGACAGACGGACGAGTCCCGAGTGTTGAACTAGTCGCTCTGTGGCTTGCTGGTGCTCCGGTAATTCATTTATTATCATCATTTCTATATTTCTATTTATCTTTCTCTTTAAATTTGCTGCTTTTACTCTACAAAATATAAATCCCTTCGAGGGGAAAGATTGTTTCATATTTACACCATAATAATACCTGGTTTTAACTTTCATTCATATCTGTTTACTGTTGTGATTTTTTAAATGTAATAGTGGTATATGTTAAGTAATCTGCATTTACTGTCTGCTATGATCACTGCTGCAGGCAGGTCTGCTTCAATAAGCTACGGTTGAGCTAAAAGTGGTTAAATATTCCTTTAAAACTGCTTTTTGTTGCGTGTTTTTAGAGCTGTAGCTTATTTTATCACACTTAGTTTGCACACAGACTGAGATTGTATCGCGAGTTGAGAGAAGGGACAGCAGAGAGCACATGCAGGGGAACCAGTTAGACACACAGAAGAATGACTGGAATGGTCGAAGCCTTGTCTTCAACTCGTGTCTGATACATATTCAATCAAAACAAACAATGTGGAAACGTTTTGTCACGAGTAGTTCTGTTCCGTGCCTGAGTGTGATGGAGGACCCTGAGCCTCTGTTGGAGGAGACGAGGGTCAACGGACACTGCCGATGGACTCTGGGGTCGAAGGAGGTGGAGGAGTTCAGACGGAGGCTCAAGTACTTCTTCATGAACCCCTGTGAGAAATACAGAGCCCGGGGTCGCAAACCATGGAAGCTAATGTTACAAATATCAAAAATTGCAATCATCACAATCCAGGTACGACACAGAATCCTTTATTATTCTTGTGTCTTTGTTGTGATGTCATGAATGTGCACAGAGAGTAGATGAAATGTATGTTGTTGGTTTTTTGCTTCAGTTGGTCTCTTTCGGCCTGAGCAACGAGATGATGGTCACCTTCAAAGACGAAAGCCTGACGACATTCAGACACCTGTTCCTCAAAGGATACGAGGAGCACCGGACTGGAAGCTACGCGCTGTACACCAAAGCGGACGTGTACGATCACATCTACTCCATTATCAACAGGGTACACTCACACTTTAGAGCTCACATCTCACCGCGATGCCATGAGAATACGCGTTTTACTCTTCTTTGCGTATTTCTTTTCCAGTACATCAATCTCCAAAACCTGACAGTGGGTAATCTCGCATACGGGAGTGTTAACGGGAGGCACACTCCTCTGTGTGTCTGTCAGGAGTTTTACAGAAACAGCAGCATCGATCCTGGGAACGGGACCTTTGACATTGATCCACATATCGATAAAGGTACAACACGAAGGCACACACACGTCAGCACTAAGGTGATCGTCAGGCAGAGTGGTAGCTGTGTGTTTATGTCGAACAGCTACCATGAGTTGTGTCCATATTGTTTGATGTATTTATGGAAGCTGATTCATGGCTTGAATGGAAAATAATCACAATGTGTATTTACTTGTGACTCCATGAAAAGAGGAAGTATATTCAGAGAAATGTAATCGGATGAAACCTTTTTTTATTTGTTGCCTGTATTTCCTCACAGATTGTGTTTCCATTTATCCCGCTCAGCCGTTTGACGACAACGTGGCCACACTTGAGAACTTCTCCTTAGATTTCAAAAGGTGACCAAACTTAAAAATGCTGCTTTTCCCGCCGGGAGGTGAGCGGGCCGCCTGCTAATGTGTGTTTGTGTGTCCAGGCTGCTGTCGGTGAACATCTACCTCACTCTGAAAACAATCAACCTGCAGACTGTGCGGCACCACGAGCTACCAGACTGCTACGACTTCCATATAACGGTTGGTCTGAGCTTTCAGCACGTTTTACACTGCTCATTAATCAGTTCTCCTTTACTTGACACTTTATTGGTTACATTTTTGTTTTCATGCAGATCAAGTTTGACAACCGTGCACACAGCGGAGAGATAAAGGTTGATGTTGAGAACGAGGTCAGAATTTACGAATGCAGGGACTGGAACGTGGAAGGAGCTTGTACGTTTTACCCAAACCCAACTTCAGCCCAACCATTGATATGTATCATGACCCAGTTAAATCAAAAATACGCATCATGTTATTCCTTTAAAGGCCAGCAGGGGGTGCAGTGATATTTATTCTGACCCACATTCCTTTGTGCAGCAGATTTATGAGCAAGAGGGTCAAAGTTCAACATGCTTTTTGATAAAATATTGTCGTGTCTCTCAAATGAATGCCTACTGCATGCAACAGTACGCACTTTGTTCGGGCAGCTGCAGTGTGTACTAAAAAGTAAAAAGTGTGTGATCTGAAACGCAAGCTGTTGCTTCAACCTGCCATGTGTTGTGTCTCCGGTTTGTAGCTGGTAAGAACGATTACCTCCTCCTGTCGTTTGATTCGTTGGTCATCCTCGCCTGCTTCATCTCGCTCATCCTCTGCACGCGATCCGTCATCAGTGGCATCCAGCTCCAGTCTGTATGTAGTGAGGAACGAGTGAACCACCACCACCACTGATGATTGTACAGGAAAGCCTGTTTATGTTCACCAATTAAACACTAAACGACTTTAAAGTGCAGAGTATTTTATCCTTTTATGAAGAACGTAGTTGCAGAATAAGCTTAACAGCTTTAATTACAATTATAAAGACAAAACATATTTTATATTTCCATATATATATATATAAAAGTTGTATTTTAAAGTGTGATGTAAAAACAAAAAAGCAGTCTTCAAATGATATTCCGTCAAAATAGTTCACATCAGTTTTCTGAAAATTTGAAGTGCGTATGTGCTTGTTATTATTCATTGAGACGATATAATTGTGTATCACGATATCTCGATGTATGATTTCATCCCAATATGATTCCAATGAAAGACAATAAATGATCACGTTGAATTATCGCCCAGCCTGAACACACGGCGGGTGTTTTACAGACTCCTGATTTCAGACTCAATATATTTATTATTGACTGTGTGAATCGCTGAATCAATGTATATTTAGATATTCATGTTGAGAAGAAAAAAAACAGAAAATGTGGGGACTCATAACCTCAGTATTATTGAAGAATCAGAGCCAGTGTTTAACACTGATCAGAATATATAAGAAGTCAGGACCTCCTCATTGCATAAACAGTACAAACCACTCATTCGTGAAAACATGTAATAACTTCACATGGATGAATCCTGGTTTGTTGCGTATCTGTTTTACAAGATCTGAGTTTCCTCTCGTGCAGGAGTTCAACATCTTCTTCCTTGCGTACTACAATAAGATGGTGTCTTGGTCCGACCGCATGGAGTTCGTGAATGGCTGGTACATCCTCATCATTGTGAGCGACACACTGACCGTCGCCGGGTCAGCACTCAAAATTGGAATACAAACAAAGGTTTGTTTTTCATTGAGCTTTATTTGCTGTATTTTTTAAATGTAATTGGTAAACAGTATGGGCCCTTAACTTGTACCAGTTTATGTATTTGTACTTTAATTCCTCTCGCAGTACCTGACAAACTATGACGTCTGTAGTATCTTGCTGGGAACAGCCACAATGCTCGTCTGGGTCGGCGTGATTCGTTACTTTGGTTTCTTCAAGAAATACAACGTAAGAACTTCCACGTTTGTTTTTGTTTGGTTTTGGGCATCATGTTAAAAATAGCAAATGCATATCCAGATGAACTGACAACCTCAATTCCTCTCCAGATATTAATCCTAACTCTCAGGGCGGCGTTCCCAAATGTGATCCGGTTCTGCTGCTGTGCGGCCATGATCTACCTCGGTTACTGCTTCTGTGGCTGGATCGTCCTTGGGCCGTACCATGACAAAGTACGGGGATTGTAATCACCATCAATCTCTCTCAAGTGTCAGACTGTGCTAATAAATCCCTCCACGCATCGGGGGGCTCTGTCCTGGTGAAATATTATCAACTTTTCTTTTTCCAGTTTCGAACGCTCGACAAGGTGACGGAGTGCCTCTTCTCTCTGATCAACGGGGACGACATGTACGCCACCTTCCTGAAGATGAGGCATGGGGGCTACATGGTGTGGCTCTTCAGCAGACTTTACCTCTACTCCTTCATCTCCCTCTTCATCTACATGGTGCTCAGCCTCTTCATCGCTCTCATAAATGACACCTATGAGACCATCAAGGTCAGTCTGAGTCGGTTTTTCAGGTCATAGTTTCTATTTATTCTTCCACTGGAGTGCCCTGATATACTAATACACTGGTTCTTTTCCAGCATCACCAGCAGGACAAGGTGCCGGTGTCCCAGCTTCAGGCCTTCATAGCAGAGTGCAGGGACCAGCCTGAGTCTGGAAGATACCAGACTGGTGAAGAAGCAGCAGCCTGCTGCCTCTGTCCATGCTGCTGCTTTGGATGAAGTGAGGAAAATAACGCTCAAAGAGCCCCGACCGTCCGCATGGATCATTTAATGGTACTGAATCGTGATGAGAATGCCAGAATATGTTTTTACTCAGATATAATTTCTTTGACTTGTTTTGTTACTTGAATTGCTCAACACTATTGATGTAAAATGACCAGTTACTTTCATGCTCACCGGTGCAATAACCTGATGGTAGACATTTTAATATGAATATGCATTTACATCTCCTCAGTTCAGTGATGCATTCAAACGTGCTTTTCAACAGAAGAGTACTAACAGCGCACAGTAACTCAGCGATATGTGAGTCTTGTTTACAAGCACTTGAACAGACTATTTAATTTGAAATTAAGAAGTGAAAGTAGATGAAGTTCATTGTGGTTGCTTTTCATCATTTGTAGTATCTTGTTGTGTATTTTGCTCTGCATATTTTGTAAATATTGACATATATATATAAACTGCTCATATGGATTGTCTCAATGGTTTGTTTTGGATTGCTTCTGTGTGTTTTTTGCAGCTCACACCAAGTCAATATATTTTTTGCCAATTAAGGAGATTCTTACTCATTATATTTCTATATTTTACTTGAATATACTTCACTTTTCTTCGGCTGAAAACTATGAAAAAATAGAATAAAATGAATCCCAGTGTATCAAAAATATCTCAGTATATGTGGCAAATAAACCGTTTTAAAAAAATGTCAGCATACTGCCAGTAAATGTAGTATTTGTGTGTAAAGTCAAGACAAAAGTACCTTACCTCGTGCTGCCACAGGAGGAGCCGTGACAACTGACAGCATTTTTTTTTCTTCTCATTTGCATAACAGTCCACTTGCACGTGCTCATATCCAATGCACGGCTCAGATACTGGTTGCTTAACAACGCTGCCTCCAATAACAATAGCGTTTGGTTCGAAGGCAGCTGAGCGATAGACTTTTAAAAAAACACACACACACACACACACACGACCAGCAGCAGGAGCAGCAGCCCGTCTACCTTCAGTCGGTCGCAGCTCTGCCTCTGTGCGTTCACATTTAAAATATGTGAGAGTTGTGCTCGCTGCAGACGAGGTGACGACTCCACGCGGGGCTCGGAAGTTGCTGGTGTTGCCGATGAAGGAGCGATTTTATTTAATTTTGACAACACCCAAAAACCTGGCAACCGTCGGATAGACTTGACCCAGTTTGACGCCTCGCCCGTGAGTATGTTAAACGTTACCTCGTGACTTAAAGTAACGTAGATAGCTAACGGTCTTTGTAAATGTATGACGTCATCTTTGACTTAAAAAACACAACGATATGTTTATACTTAAGCTCGCCTCGGTTAGTGTAACTCCAGATAAGAGTCGTGCATGTTGGTCTGGTGTGTTCGATAACATGTGAGCATCGACGTGTTAGACACTTGTTATTTTTCCTGGTAGTCATGTCCTCACCGTGGTGCTCTGTTCTCTGACTGTTGCAGGAATGACTTTAACGTGACTCCTCCTTCTTGTCCGTCAACACAATGTGAGAGCGTTGTGAAGTAGTGGGAGTGGTAAACGCAGAGATCTGGTTTAGCTTGTTTCACCAGAGCATGTAACTAAAGATCATAATATTGTCCTGAAGGCTAACAAAACCACACGCCTGCACTCTCAGATTTAGCCCGTCTGCAGCTCTATTCTGATATCATTTTACCACCCTGCAGTTCAGTTTGCCAATGACCAATAGGAGGGCCTTGTTAAAGCCCCACTGTCACACATCGGGGCAGTTAATCCTGTGTGGGTGAAGCAGCAACCCAGATGATCTGTTGCCGGTCTATCTGATGCTTGATGCTGCTTTTTGCAGGGCTGAAGTTCCAGTGGGAGCCTCTGATCCACCTCCTGACTGCTAATCCGCCTCCGGGTTGGTAACTCATGACCTCGCATCCCCGCAGACTGATGTGGCGGTGATATGGAAGAGTGGTGGCCCACTGTGCCAATAGGGATGTCTCTGGGTACGTCTCTAATGGGATGAATTTAGTAGAAAACGTCAAGAATAGAAAAGCTCATCAGCTTTTTTTTTTTAAGGGATCTGCTTAGAGGTGACCCATATTTTTGTTCTCGTTTTTAGAGCAGCGACCTAATTCCAGCCTCTCGGTATGAGAACATACAGTCGGTGTCATGTGAGTTGCAGTGATTTCCCTGTCTTTTGTTTTTTAGGAAACTATGAGATCTCCAGCATATCACATGTGACGATGTCCCCCTCCAGACAGAACAACCTTGTGTCAATGCACTCCTCTTTGCCGCTGTCCAAAAGCTCCTACAATGTGATAAGTGCCTTCTGCACGGGGGATAATATTCCTCAGTGCATTTCATACATCAATCAGGTACAGAAATGCCCCGCTCAACGCCCATTATTGCAAAGATATTGACTTTTTAAAGTTCTGCAGAGATCATTCACTACAGCGGTGACATAGTTCCCCTGTCTCCCACAGGAGCTGGACTCCCTGGGCCTCTCCTCTACATGTATCGAGGCCAGCTCAGCGGGGGGGGCCAGCCTGAACACGGTGCCGGCTCTGAATGCCCTGTATGAGCTGATGCAGATTCACCGGCGCGACATGTCTACGTTAGAGGAGCTGGAGAAGGAACAACTGAAGAAATCCAACACCTTGGACCACATGCAGATGAACAACTCCAGACTCAAGGCACGTATGATTCTCGGGGTTATGTCTGTCTCAGACCAGTTCTGGTTTTATTCCTCTTTGGATCCAGCTCTGTGTACCTACAGACTATAATCTGAGTCTGTACGGTGCAGTAACAGATTATTGACCACTCGATGTCAGAAAAGAAACATACAAGTTCTGTAGAAATGAAATGCCTTCCCTTCCCATTCATCTAAAACAAAGTTAATGTGAATTCTATACTACAAGGACAAACATTACAAAGCACTGTGCTCGGACATCTCACTGCTTTATCATTTTGAATAGCACGATGATGGCCATGTTCCCTTATCTCAACTGCTGTCTTTGCTTGCTAGACTTAACAAACCTCTTTAATCTAGACCGACCAGGGAAGAATTCAAGGTTTATTGTATCACATTAAATCCTCAGATAACACATGCTAATGTTTGGATGGGGTGTTGTTCAGGAATCCACTAACCCTGAACTAATCTGTTGAGCACAACGTTACCGCCTCATTGTGTTCTTGTAATAAGATTTCTGTGAATTTCCCTCCAGGATCAGTTGGAACTGTCCATACGGGAGAAATCAGGTCTGCATGAAACAGAGAGGCAGCTCCAACTCAGAATTAAGACTCTGCAGAGCTGCTTGAAAACGGAAAAGGACGAGGTATAATTTCTTCTTATAACGACCACCGCTCGTGTTTTCTGTTTTCCAAAATGTTCACGTACACGAGCCTGCCCGACTCACGACTCGATCCTCCTGAACAGGTTCAGAAGCTGCAGAGCATCATCGCCGGCCGGGCCTCTCAGTACAGTCACGATGCCAAGAGAAAAGAGAGAGAAGCTACGAAGCTCAAGGAACGCCTCAGCCAGCTACTGGTTGACCGACGGGATAAGAAACTAGGTAAGTGTGCTAGTGTTTGGCAAAAATGTGTTCTGGGAATGTCGGAACAAGTTGATTTAAATGTCGGCCTCGTATTTCTCCCAACTAGCGATTGACGTTCTGAATTGTTTGGGACGGTCGGATGGAAAAAGGAGCCACTGGAAGACCGCAAAAGCGACAGTCGGGTATGATGAAAGCCATCGCGTCACTTGTTCTCCATACATGCGGAACGTGTAGTCGTCAATCGGATGACGGCATTTTGTAAATTGCTCTCCGCAGCCACGAGGGTGAGATGTACAAGTCCTTGCTCAACGACTACGAGGCGAGTCAGAGGTCCCTGATGCTGGAGAACGCTGAGCTCAAGAAAGTTCTTCAACGGATGAAGAAGGAGATGATGCACATCCTGAGTCCACACCAGCCGTCTCCCAGAGGAGCCGCTGCTGATGACAGTCGGGATCAGGTATTTAGAAAAACTAATACACAAAAATGAAACTAAAATTAACTGGGTTTACGTGTCAGATTTATTGAAACAAGATGCTCGTATGCTTCTTCTTTTTTCGTGCAGGCCAATTCAGACGGGGAGGAGACGGCCGGTGACTCCAGCAGGGAAACTCTGGACCAGTCCTGTGAGCACGCCAGGGAGCAGCTCGCCAACAGCATCCGCCAGCAGTGGAGGAAACTGAGGAAACACATGGAGAAGCTAGACAGCCAAGGTACACGCAGCGCAAATACTGCTAAAGCAGCTTGTGGTGTTCGTTTTATGAATGTAATGTTGTGAAACAACTTTAACCTGAGGAGATTGAAAAGTGTGATTCTAGAAGTAATGTGTAGGTTACACACATAGGAGGAAATTAGGATCATCCACCTTTTGGTGTGTTCGTTTGCAAAGCCTCGCAGGTGCAGAGTCAGCTCGAGTCACAACAAGAGGTGATACCAAGGGAGGCTCACGACGATGAGATGGAGAGGATGAGGCGTGAAGTGCAGCAGTGCAAAGAGTTCATTCAAGCACAGCAACAGCTCCTCCAGGTCAGCGTGTGCGTGTGCGCGTGTGTGTGTGTGTGTGTCCGAGATGGCCAGCAGGATTATCGAGGATAAACTTTTTCTGAGCAGAGTTGTACACCAATATGAGCCTTTGTATGTTATTATTTAGAAATTCTAAAGAATAATAAAAACACGTTGTTTTCTGCCCATCCAGCAACAACTCAACACGTCGTTTGACGACGAGACGGCCGCTCTTCTCAATGACTGCTACACACTGGAGGAGAAGGAACGCCTCAAGGAGGAATGGAGGCTCTTTGAGGAGCAGAAGAGAAACTTCGAGAGGGAGAGAAAGAACTTCACTGAGGCCGCTATTCGCCTGGGACGAGAGGTACTCCGGTCCTCTGACCACAACCTTCTTCAACAGTTATTGTGGGTTTTGTAATTTCACTGCAAATCAGTTTTTTACTCCACAGAAAAAGGCCTTTGAGGAGGACCGGGCGTCTTTGCTCAAGAATCAGTTTTTGAACATTACTCCCTTTACGGACCGAAGGAGATGTTCCTCGTCCGACGGTCAAAGTGCCTTGTCGATCAGTAAGTCGGTGTAATCTGAAACATGAAAATTGCAGTTAATAGAGGGGAAGATGATGACAACATGATTTTAGAGAGTCCAAAATGAGTCAGACAACTACAGTGAATGTGAGATTCTGCTACAATCACTATGGTTTGGGGTGTGACTAACGGTGCTTTTCATTGATTACTGATGAATAAAGAATAGTAGTTGTTATATTCAAAAAGTACTGCAGGTAAAACCAGGGTCTTCACAAAGATAGGGTTGTCATTGACTTCTTTTATTTATCCACTTCATTTCAGGAAGTGAGCCAGAGATGGGGATGTCTTCCACCAAATCTCAGCCGGTCAAATCGTCAACCTCCACTCCTAATTCGTCACAAAGTGCCGTTGTGCCATCCACCACTGAGCTTTACCGGACACTCCGCCTGATGCCAGACAGCAGGCAATGATTCCGTCACTTAATATTACTATTGTCTGTATTAAGCTGACATTTGGACACTGTTGCTGGTAGTATTTGTGCCATGTCATAATTATTCATCCCTTTTTTTTTTTTTTGTATTTTCATTTCAGTTCCTCGAGACATTCAAATCAAGGACGCTGGCAGGAGTCCAGCAGCATTGAAGACGGAGATGTTCGGGTCAAATCCAAAAACAGAGTTCGATGTGGAGACTTCAGTATCTTCTCTTTGGGAGAAGATGAAAACAGCCTCACTTCCTGAGAACTTAAAGTGCCTTTTTTTTTTGTGACTTCATTTCGCAGTGGACTTTAGGATCAATTCATGGCTGAATTCTGTCACCCATTGATTGCTTTGTCATAGACATGCACATTCACCAAAGATGATCAAACAAGAAAGCACTTTAATGATTTTACCATTGTTCTTGTCTTTTCTTTTAAAAACAAATCAACACTGCTGATTCAGATTTTAAGCTATATTCAGAGGGGATCTACCAAGTAGTGATTTGGACATGTTGGTGTAAGAAATATCTTTGTACATGTGGAATATTTTCAATGTTTCACTTTAGAATTAACTTTATTGTTTACATTATTCTATACGTATAAGTTATGATTTTAATGGGAGCATATATTGACATGACATTGATAATGAGCTGCTATGCTGGTGTTAACGGTACAATAAAGATATTTTTAATGAACTATTTTATCCTTTGATTTTGGCGCCCACTAGTGTGTTTACAGAGGCGTCGCAGTCACAAGTTTTCAACAAACCGGAATCCGGAAGTGATCATCTTTTGCTTTTGTCTCAGCATCCAGCCCAGAATCCCACCCACCGCCCAGCGTTTTATTTTTCACGAAACAAACACCTCGAGAATGTCGGGTTCATCTAATCTCGTAGCCATGAAGAAGGTCGTACAGCAGCTCCGTTTCGAGGCGAGCATAAACAGAGTGAAGGTAATTGATTGTGCTTATTGTTTTTCTGCCAAGTGACTTTGACTGAGGGGGTTATTATCTCAACCGTTACCTTCACTCTGCTAACGGCGCTAGCCTGCTAGCTGGTGCCAAAGGCTAGCCGCTAGCTTGTAGTCAAACGGCGTAACGTTAGCTTTAGCAGGGCGTTGCTTGAAGGGAAGTGTGCAGCGCTGTACTGCACACTGTTTAGATTAATCACAATAGAGCTAATGTGACGTTTAGCTAGCTTCTGTCTCTTTACTTAAGATGACTAAACACTAACCAAACGTTACCTAGAAGTGAAACTAACGTCGGAACATTGGCTACCTGGTGAATAAACTCCCATTCGTTTGCAGAAGTCAAAGGCCATTTCCCCTCAGTATTTTCACCAGTTGCAAAGCAAACTAACAAGACTACTAGATAAAATGAAATACGCGATACGATTTAAACAGATAAATTGTGTGTGTACTCAAGACAATGAATCCAGAGGGTATTCCTTATGGGATGGTTTTAAATGTTTGATCAAGACAAGAATTCAAGTGTACTTTGTAATTTGGGAATTACCAAATGAAAACGTATATTCTCTTCCCCGATGGTTCAAGTTCCTTGTAAATTTATATGGACATTTCTTTTTAAGTATTACAGCAAATAAAGTACTGCTTTTCCATGAAATTAGAGGACTAGCAAGCAAAGGATTAATGAATACCGGTACATGTCAAATTGAAGCAGACCTAGATATCCCAACTTTTCATTTCTCATACCGGTCAAGCTTAAGAACACTTAGTACAGTTTCCATAAAGCAGTTCATTTGTCTTTCCTGAGGATACCAGATGTTTCTGAATTAAAAAAAGCTCCCTACTGAGCCACAGAGGACATTATACACCTGGTTTTAGTGACTGAGTCCAGGTGTAAGATCAATAGTTTATATTTCACGGTCTATTTAAAAGAACTCCATGTTTATAATTTTGGTTCCACCAATTTTTTTTGTCACCAGGTCTCCCAGGCAGCTGCAGACCTTCAACAGTTTTGCATGCAGAATGCCATGCAGGACCCTCTGCTCACTGGTGTGTCCTCCAGCACCAACCCTTTCAGGCCACAGAAGGTCTGCTCCTTCTTGTGAAACCACTGCATTCATTGGTAAGCCTGCCACATGTATGACACATTCAGGCACACACTCATACAAGTCTGAACAGTTAAGGATATACTGGTTACAATTTCTTTTAATGCATTTTGAGCGATGAAAATAAACTCTTTCACTACAAAGAAAGCATTTTATTTTGAAATGTGGACTTTAAATGTTGGTAGTTTCCGCCACAATAATCCGGTGACTGGTCAAAAAACATCCAAACATGAATAGAAACTTCTCAGCCCTCAGCATTACTTCTTTCCCATCTATGTGTATGCTCACTCCTAAAAAAATAAATAAAAAATTTAAAAAACGCTATGTTCTTCAAACAATGTGGATGTTTGTTTGGTAGTACTTCCTCAGACTAATTTTCTTTCCATTTGTTTTCATGTTCTTGTCTTGCAGGCCTTCATTTTGATGCTACAGGGAAAAGTCGACCTCAACACTGCTCCTCATGCCAAGCCATTATACTGCCACGGGATCTCTCGAGTGTAGAACACATTGGAATCATGTCAGGAAGATGACCATCTATTTTCAGCCACAGTAGAAGAAAGGAGACAGTTTTATTTTTCATGGCACAGTGTGATTTTCGAGTAAATAATTGTGCCTTTTCTATTGTTCTATTTTAGTCATCACTGTTCTGGACTTTTTTGTATTTAATGAATTAAAAAAAAACATTCTTTACTACTCCAATGTTTCATTGATTGTCTGTTTGTTTCCTCCACAACTCCACAAAGCAGCATTGCATGACAGACATAATTGTCCACATTATGCTGTATTCTTAGATAATAATAGCATCTGAAAGACATGCATTTCTTTAGTAAACAGATTAAATATGTGTGAATATATCTGGATAGGTTTGTGATTTAGTATCAGCATTGGAAGAAGTATACTTTAAGTGTGCTCTACAGACCTTTTTCACAGCGGTCATTTTTACATGTCATAGTAGGAAGAGCACAGGTGTGTTCAATAATATTAATGATTGCTGCATTCCACTGAGGAGAGGCCCTATTGTTGTGCACGCTGGCTCATTGGAATGGCTTACTGGGACACTTAAAGACACTGAGCCATCGTTAATGTCATCAATCTCACCTGTGCTTTTCCTTCTGCCTGCTGTGAAAAAGGCCTGGAAGAAGTAAGGCTTGAGCCCTAAATTGTACTTTCGAGTACATATTAGTGTTATCCGCTTAATAGAAGTATGGCATAACTACAGTATGAGTGTCGTATGACATAAAAATTGCCATGAAATGAATTGACTTGACTGAAGGTGTAATTGTAAAATATTAAAAAAAAGTTTAGGGCATTTTTAAATGTGTTCGATGTATTTTTTATATTTATATATACATATGTGATGCTAATATTCACTTAACATTCAGTGGTTTAAAGAGGCTCCGTTATGACGCTGCCATACTGTAGTTGCTAGTGAGCCGTTGGTCCTATGAAAGCGTTGGTTCGGCTCTCGCGAGAAGTGAACCAACGCGAGCGACGGATCCACGGACGCTACCATGAATACTGGGGACTGAACCCGGGTCGGTCTTCTTGTCCCGCTCTTTCAGTGTTTAGCTCAGAGCTCGTAAATCACAACTGCAGCTCGACCAGCTGAATGTAACCACCACCCTGTGAAGAATGTATCATGGGACAGCGTTACTGTGGAAACGACGGTAACTTCTTTTGTTAACATATGTTAAATACGGTAGAGCTAAGAAAAGCACGTGGTTAGAGAACCGAGGATATGTGTCATGTACATGCACTATAGACAGGTTAGCTAAGGTTTCTATCCGCTGCGGTAGAAAACAGTGCACGAGTGCAGTCGAGAGTGCGCAAAGCTAGCATGATGATGCTGCAGCATGGGTCAACACAGCTGCTCTGCCTCACAGCCAGCAGTGGGGTTCCTCTGTTCACGAGAGGGGCCTCCAAACAGCTGCCATTCTCTGTCATCGGCTCCCTGAACGGTGTGCACATGTTCGGGGGTGGTCAGGGAGTGGAGCTGTCCTGCTGTGAGACCGAAGGTGGGGGTAGGGTGGTGTGGAGAGTGTTCCAGGACAGTGTGATGCTCATCGCTGTGAGTGCGGGTGGACAAGGCGGTGCAGGCTGCTGCAGCAGCAGCAAGGTGGAGGAGGTCCGCTTACAGCGCCTCCTGGAGAACGTGTGGAGCTGCATGGTGCTGGTGCTGGGCCAGGATGAGCTGACCGACGTCAGGAATGTGGAGAGGCTGAAGAGGGATTTGCGGTCCTGCTTCACCCTCATTGATCAGCTGTTGGAGGAGAGGCAAGAGGGCATCCTGGGTCACCTGACGCACTGCGCCGACTCACTGCTGCCTCCGAACCCGGCTCTTCTTCAAGAGGCCGTGGATGGCTTCGCTGAGGCCGCGGAGAGCGAGTTTGGCTGCCTCGTCGTCCACGGCCGGGTAGCTGCTGCCACTGAGAAGTGGTGGCGCCTCGCACCTCAGGAGGTCGTGCTGCTGTCTGCTCTGATGCGGTCCCTCTCGGCTTCTGGCTCGGCCTCTTGCGATTACCCAGTTTTCCTTCCCAAGGGCAGCCCCACCGTGGCCCACCGCCTGCTCCGCTTCCAGCTGCTCCCTGGGGCAGATGTGTGCGTGCTGTGCGGCCCAACGCCTTCCCTGCACAGAGCCGAGAGTGGGCTGGTGGGTACTTTCTGGACACCGCTGGTGGAGACCCTGAGAGACTGCCTGGCTATAGGAGAGCGCTGCTTACCGGGATCTGTCTCCATGCGTCCTGATGTGCTGGCAGTTCTTCTCATCAACCGTGAAGCACGTCGCTCGGTCTCCTTCGTGCGGACTTCCACTAATCAACTACCCAGTGAGCCTCCTTTACCCTCCAAGGCCCGCTGCTGGGAGCTACTGAAGCTCTTCTACATCTTCAGCACGACACGCTACTTCACGCAGGAGGAGACCCTGTCCGTCTCCCCAGAGGAGAGGGCCCAGAGGGGCCACCACGAAGACTTCGTCCTTGGATTCTCCCATCAGCCGCTGCAGTGCTATCTAGTTACTGAGGAGTGCAAAAGCTACGGACTCCAGACGCCACAGCACCAGCTCTTCCTGCTCATCCCGCTGTCGGTGCCCACCTTTGCACTGCGTACGTTGGCCACACAGACTCTCTCTGATATAGTTGCAGCCACTGGGTTTTAATTGAACCGTTGACTTAATTTTCATTAAAACACATCTTTGACTTAATAATATGTTAATTTACAGGTGAATAGCTGCTGCTATTTAGATTGTTCTTACATCTTTATTAATGACCCCAAACATACACAATTACATGTTTACTAACCGATCTAGAGGCATTTAAATCAGCTTCCATCCGTCTTCTTTTGTACAGATGATGATTACCAGACCTCTGGTAAGAGATGCACAATAGAAAAGGATATCACTGTTCATCTTTACTAACTCAGGAATGATGTAAATAATTGAAAGTGGCACACCAAAGTGAACTGCCTTGAGCGTTGTTTTGCATTCAACGGCTAATAAAAACCATTATGTCACACTCACACACTTGGTATAAATCCCTGTGATTGTAGAATTGTACTTATTATTCTGATTGCACAATTGATGCAGCTTTTCTCAGAGGTATTTACATTGAACCGAAGCAGCAGACGGAAGAGACTGCGAGTGGGCTGCAGTTGCAATAGGAGGAGCATTCATGAGTATCTTGTTCATGAAGAATCTTTCCAAGTCTCCTCCCAAACCGCATGGAGCATCCAGAACAAAGAGTTTGGGGGGGGGGGGGTGTGAAGTTGGATGCTGCACGCAGGTCTCGGGTGATAACCGCTCTGAGCCACGTCTAGCCGCTTCAGCTCGGTAACCGGAGAACCGACCCTGATTGACAGCCTCACCCGCTAGGTAACGGGAGAAAAGTGGGTGGGATATAACTGTTTGAGCCACACACAAGGGGGAGGGATACGCCCGCGCTGGTCTGTGGCGTTGCCATGCGTAAAGGGAACGTACCCCAATAAAATGCCAGAGTGTATAAATGAGTCCGTGTACGTGGTTGCAGCCAGGGACGTAAGAGACATCGGTACTTTAACCTCTCAAAGGTCTTAAGGGCTGAACGCGTAGTCATTATTTAGGAGCGCTACTGTGCGTGCACTCCGCGAGTGAAGCAACGAGCCGGTTGTGCAAGTTACTGTTAACCAACTTACTGAAAAAAAAAAGAGTCTTGTAACATGGCAGCCACGCGGATTCAGTTGCTGTCACCTAGAAACGTGCGGCTTTTAAACGTGGGGCGAAACGAGCCGTTAGCCGGTGGTGGTGGTGGCTCTCTGGTCCGCGCACTCACCTCCTCTCCCGCTCTGTCGTCCTCCTCTCCCGGCAGAGCTCTATCCAGTCTGAGCGCGACGCGGCGTGGGCTCCCCAACGAGAAAATTACCGAGAACGGACTGTCTCCCCGGGCCAAGGTGTTGACCATCGACACCATGAACCCCACGGTGAAGAAGGTGGAGTACGCCGTGCGGGGGCCCATCGTGCAGCGGGCTGTGGAGCTGGAGAGGGAGCTCTCTGAGGTTTGTGAAGGCCGCCTGATACCGCTATTCAATACCACCTGTATCCACTACGGACCATACTTTATATCTAGTCTTTCTCTGGAAACTTCACTCACTGCATTTAGCATGTTGTCTGTCATTACATCAGCCCGTTAGAGCATCCTTCTATTGGTCAGCCTGGCAACAAGTTATTTATCTATTGTAGACAAATGTAAACTCATCTTTTGCATCAGAAAAACTTACTCCTCCAAATAGTTAGAAAGCCATTTTACTGTTACTGTATTGGACACAGACGTCTGGAAAATTGTTGTCCATATCAGTCAAGATTTTTGCCCTAATGCTCTGTTTTATATTCATTTTAATATATTTAAAATGTTAATTGGAGTATGAATCTTGAGTCTTTCATTAAGCATGTTTCCATTCCTTGTTTTGTTCTCACTTATTACAGTTTGAACATTACCCCAAAGAGAAAACTCTTGTTTTTATTACACGCTGTGTCGCTTACACTCCCTCTTATCAAAGTCCATCAGTTAGTCAGTAGTTCCTGTGGAGGTCTTAATATCTGGGGACTGGTTTGATAATGGTTAAGCTGTTTTTAAGCCCCGTCTGTAAACCTGAGAGATCCTCAGTGAGGTGAAGGTCCACAGTCTAAACCACAGACTGTGTTTTGTCCTGTGTGTGTCTGGCGTACTAGTGATGCACATATCTCTCGCCTCACTTTCCCTCTGACAGTCCTAAATGTCTAACTTAGCTGATAAGTAATGTAACTTTCATTTTAACAGCTGGAAACCAAAGATTTTCGTGTATCTTTGTAGTCAATGGTCCTCTCTGAAGATTAGAAATCAGTAGGATTATCCATATTAGGCTCTTCTAAATCCATTGTATGCTTTGGTTGTTGTTTTTTTACCCAAGATGTTATAAGTCATTTGCAGCTTGTTAGCATTATAAATACAAATCATTTGTTTTCTTAAGTTATGTCAATCCCTTCCGCTCACAGCTTTTGGTGACGTGGCAACCAGCAGTTAGTGTACAGAGTGCGGCCTGGTGTGAAACCGGTCTTCTCTTCAGTGCGTTGCTCAGGAAGAGACAAGTATCACGAGCAGGTTCAACAGAGCGGGGACTGAAATGATGGGGATGGGGGGGGGCAAAGATTCTATGTTTGGTTTGCTTTGTCCAATGCTGATCCCCCTTTCTTTATGGGGTATTCATTTACTTCCTGACTTTTACAATTTACATGTTCATTATTCAGCTGGTAAAACCAGTTCTAATCCTACCTGTACAACTTAAACACCTTCAATCTAGGAAAGGGGGAGCGGCAGTATTTATTTGTTCACTGACTGCAGTCTGTTCCAACAGTACAGCACCCAGCCAGAAGATACAAATGTCCCCCAAATAGTCATCGCCAGTCCTCCCAACTGTTCTTTTGTCAAAAGTTGCTGTTTGGATGGTGTTTCATTTCTTTGGGAAATAGGTCACAGTGGTATCCTCGACTTCATCCACGAATTAAACCCACGCAACACACCTCGTTCTTTTAAAGTGAGGTCTTTGCTACTTTACATCTGCTACAAGTTCGGCCTTGTTCTTGTTATTTTCCCGAACACTAAAGCTGTGTTAGAACAGGGAAAACAACTTTGAGCCCATATGCTGCATCAGTTAACGAGTGCACAAGTACCGGCTTCACATGCGGTTGTGACATTGTGCTCTTTGTTTGTCTGAATGAGCTGATACTTAATGAGGACCATTGACGCACAAAGGCTATTTCTTTTGTCAAATTCTGTCCACATATTCTGCCAGAATGAAAAGCAACATGCAAACCTCTGAAATGTTCTCCATTGTAGAATCCATGTTGCATTAAAAGACTTCAATTACACAGTCACATTTTACAAAGTGAGTTTTCTTAGTTTAGTTTATTACGATGAACATTTAACAGCTTACATCACAGCAGTCTTTTCAAGGAGTGTCCCTGTTGTATGCCCTCGAGGAAACCTTTCCTTTGTGCAGTCTCGGGGGCCTTCAGGGCACAGCTTCACCCTCTGTATTGTTTGCTGAACAGTTTTTTTTTTTTTAAATCGGCGATGGAGGACACAAAGCTCTGGCCTTTTCAAGCTGCTTCTCAGGAGCAGAGGTCAGTGTGTTTTATAAAATGCCCCCCCCCCCGTCATGAATGGGCGGTACTTCTGACCAAGGGCCGTTATTCACCTGGTGTAACGCTATTGGTCCAGACCGAGAGACTCCTCTGGTGTTCGACCAATGAGAGAGTCTGACACTCAAACCTCCTCAAATCTGAACTGGTTTGAACTTCTCAAATAAACATGCCGCTTTGTTTTACGCAGCCTGTCAGCATGAGGCTGCACTGGTGGCTTTTCTGTCACGCTGCTCCTAACATCTGGTGTTAACAGCGTGTGCGTGCACGTGCTTGTTTGTGCACGTGGTGGCGTGCATTGCTGTTTGTCCTCTTGAGAGCGGTCTCAGCTGCCCAAGAGATTATCTTTCAGAAACGTTATGTAATTGCCGTAGAAGGCGGTAAACTGATACCTTTTATTTTGGTGATATATTATCATCCTAATTATTTTCTGTGCTGTCATAGATCCGGTTCCTTGGTCTACACCACTGAGGTTCAAAGCCTCTGTAATCTCCTGTATGCGTTTGTGTGTCGGAAGGTTGATGTCGGTACGATAAGGTGGTTTGCACAGGTCCTTGTTCCCATGTTTGGGTCGACTATCAGCAGCAACGCTTTGTCTGTCTCACCCCCTAATGTATTCTGCCAAAATATCAGCAGCTGCTGAGCTCTAAGCCTCTTGTGGCATGACTGTTTATGGGAAACTTGTGAGCCTGTGTGTAGACGCAGTGTCACGGTAGTTTAGGTGCTGTGTGTGCTCTCAGCCAACCCCTTTCTCTTCAGAATAATCTCGTCAGGTTTGTTAATGGGTACCGTAGTCACTGTCACATCTCAATCTCAGTTATGTGTACAAAAGGAAGAACGGCTGCGATTGTTCAAATGTTCTTTTCCATTCTTCAGATGTCTGATCATTTCTGTGTGTTGTGTTTGTGCCCTGCAGGGAATCAAGAAGCCTTTTGTGGAAGTCATCAAGGCCAACATTGGCGACGCGCATGCTATGGGCCAGCAGCCAATCACTTTCTTCCGACAGGTCTGCCCCTGATCCTCACCCCCCAACCTCTCATCTAAACTTAGCACCTCGCCTCTGACTTGTCGGTGTCTATCAAACAGATTTCTCCCTACTTGAAAGTCTCTCTCTCTCTCTCTCTCTCTCTCTCTTCTTTCTTTCTCTTTCTTTCTCTTTCTTTCTTTCTTTCTTTCTTTCTTTCTTTCTTTCTTTCTTTCTTTCTTTCTTTCTTTCTTTCTTTCTTTCTTTCTTTCTTTCTTTCTTTCTTTCTTTCTTCTTTCTTTCTTTCTTTCTTTCTTTCTTTCTTTCTTTCTTTCTTTCTTTCTTTCTTTCTTTCTTTCTTTCTTTCTTTCTTTCTTTCTTTCTTTCTTTCTTCTTTCTTTCTTTCTTTCTTTCTTTCTTTCTTTCTTTCTTTCTTTCTTTCTTTCTTCTTTCTTTCTTTCTTTCTTTCTTTCTTTCTTTCTTTTCTTTCTTTCTTTCTTTCTTTCTTTCTTTCTTCTTTCTTTCTTTCTTTCTTTCTTTCTTTCTTTCTTTCTTTCTTTCTTTCTTTCTTTCTTTCTTCTTTCTTTCTTTCTTTCTTTCTTTCTTTCTTTCTTTCTTTCTTTCCTTTCTTTCTTTCTTTCTTTCTTTTCTTTCTTTCTTTCTTTCTTTCTTTCTTTCTTTCTTCTTTCTTTCTTCTTTCTTTCTTTCTTTCTTTCTTTCTTTCTTTCTTTTTCTCTCTCTCTCTCTCCTGTTATGCTGTAATCTGTGCAGGTTTTTGCAGAATGTCCCCTCCACCTTTTTATCCTCGCACCTCCTTTTGTTTAAAGGTCTTGGCGCTGTGCTCCTACCCTGAACTGCTGAAAGACGCACATTCCCAGAGGATGCTAAAAGTAGAGCGCGCCGCATTCTTGAGTCCTGCGGAGGGAACAGTATGGGTGGGTTGGTTTCTGCACAGTTAACTTATATAACCTCAGCTGCTAATCATCACCTTTCTCTTCATCCTCGTGTTGAGTTTAGCTTTCTGGTGATTTGGCTTTCTGTTAAAGCAACTTGTCCTCCCTCAGGTTCCTACAGTGCCAGCCAGGGCATAGACGCTGTGCGCCAGGACGTGGCCCGCTACATTGAGCGAAGAGATGGCGGTGTGCCCTGCGACCCAGACGACATTTACCTCACCACAGGGGCCAGCGACGGCATCGTGGTACAAATCACCTCATCTGTTAAAACTCACTTTGTGTCTCCGTTGCACTCTCAATCATGCGTGTTTGTCAGTTAAAAAGTTCCCCGACGTCTCGGTCGTTTTGCGGGGGAACGGATGAGTTTTGGAGTGAACCCTTCATGAGCTTGTTCACTGTTTTTGGGAAGGACACACACAGAATATGATATAAAGTCACTGACTTGTGACTCGTAGATATCGAATGACTTTAGGAATGTTTCCTGTTCACACTGTTTCATTTCAAGTGCATTGCAGTCCTGATGAGTTACAATAAAGCAGAGTTGAGTTTCGGCTGTCCAAGAGAAAAATGCAAAGGTTTAAGAAAAAACAGATCAGCACAATTCTGTATAGCAGTACTGTTTTTTCTTTTCTATTCTTATGACCATCTCTCCTAACCACCATCAGACTTGCATGAACGCATCATCACCCTTTCCTCTTTCCCCCGATGTGTATGCCTATAAAGTATCGTGCAGATAAAGCGTGCGATATGTGATTACTTGTATGTCGGTAACACTGTTCCTCTGACATCGTTCTCGACGTCCCTATCCTGCGCTGTTTAGACCATGCTGAAGCTGCTGGTGTGTGGCGAGGGCGCGTCCCGTACAGGCGTCATGATCTCCATACCTCAGTATCCGCTGTACTCGGCCGCGCTCGCCGAACTGGACGCCGTGCAGATCAACTACTACCTCAACGAGGAGAAGTGCTGGAGTCTGGACATCAGTGAGCTGCAGCGGGCCCTGGATGAGGCCCGGCGCCACTGCAACCCTCGGGCCCTGTGCATCATCAACCCCGGAAACCCCACCGGTAAGGGTTTTGGTCAAAGTGATGAGATTCTTCGTGGTTGTCGGTATTTTCACATATTGAATCTTCTCGTTGAGCGCGCCAGATGATCAAGCTGTGTCAGTTTTAGGAGATAGAACACAAAAATTATGAAAGACTTTTTTTTTTTGTCAATTAAGCAGTTATTGTACTGATGCATCTCTAATGTAGTCACAGATGATTGGGCCTTAATTTGAAAGACTTACATACTTTTAATAGATTATTTTGGGGCCATTTTTCAGATAGTTTACAGAGAAAGAGACTGGAATTAAAGGACATTTTTCTGGAATGAAACACAGCTTAAAGCACAGGTCTACCAGGAATGAGGTTACTTCATTTAAGTATCCGTTGTGCATGAGGAGTAGACATTGTGTGTCCTCCCTTGTATCTCCATCACCACACAGTTCTTGCACTACTGCAGGAGGAGCCACTAGATGGCAGCAAATGGACACAACAGCATGGCTAACCACCGCTTCAAAACCTTCTCCTTAATGAGCCTCCTCCTCATTCACAGGTCAGGTTCAGAGCAGACAGTGCATCGAGGACGTAATCCGATTCGCCGCAAAGGAGCGTCTCTTCCTCATGGCTGACGAGGTACCGTCTCCCTGCATCTCTTTCCACATCTGCCTGCTTTATTGTTTTCTGCGCCCTGTGACATCCGCCATTCTGCCTTCGTCTGCCAGGTGTACCAGGATAATGTGTATGCGGACGGTTGCCAGTTCCACTCTTTTAAGAAGGTTCTGTTTGACATGGGGCCAGAGTACTCAGACACAGTGGAACTGGCATCCTTCCACTCTACCTCCAAATGCTACATGGGAGAGTAAGTCATTTGAATTGCATGCTGGGGATGAATCAGCCAGACCTTGTTAAAATGTTGACAACCAACTCTTTGTGTTTTCTATAACCTTCTGTCTTTTTATGTTTCTTTTTTTATTTTTTGTGTCACATCCTACTGTTTTCTCTCCCTTCTCAGGTGTGGCTTCCGCGGAGGCTACATGGAGATCCTCAACATGGACGATGACGTGAAGGCCCAGCTGACCAAGCTGGTGTCTGTCCGTCTGTGTCCCCCTGTTCCTGGACAGGCTCTCATGGACCTGGTGGTCAACCCGCCGCAGCCCGGCGAACCCTCGCATGAGAAATTCATCAAGGTACAGAGTCGACGTCCCACAAGCAGGACAAATGAATCAAAACAGAAATATATTGCAACATGCTCTCCGGTACATTATCAATACACTCACACCGGTATCATTATACTGGACATTCTCTTTGCAACAAGATACCCGTAGAATGCTGTTGTTTATGGGCTGGTTTGACTTTTCTCTTATTATAAGACGATCTGAAATAATATTTGTGTTGTAATGGCCTCGACTGTATGCAAGCTTAGTTCCAGTTTTATCTAAAATCTCAGAAATGGATATGCAGTGCAATGCCTATGCATTATATCCTGTTACATTATTGTTTGTAACTTGACTATTATCATGGTCAATGTATCGCAGAAGCGTTATCATGAGTAAAACCACGCGCAAACAACATGTTTTAAATAGTAGCATGCGTAACTGTTGAGAACCCCTCATTACCTCCTTGTAGGGTGCGAAAAGATTCTTTGGTTACTTCACGGCCTTCATACGATCTGTTTACACTTGCTGTGCCATAACTGGCTGTTCTTCGGTCTCGTGCAGCTCACAGACGTCTGGAGAAATTCAAGCAGAAAACTTTGTGAGAGAAGACCAGAGAAACAGTTGGCCATAGTGTAACTGTGCGTTGGTGTTTTCAGATTCCAGTAACATCCCTCTTTGGTTTCTTTTTCTTTTCTCCCTGTCCTCTATTGTGCATTTTCTCTTCTCTCTCTCCCTCATCCAGGAGCGCACGGCCACGTTAAGTGCCTTAGCAGAGAAGGCCGCGCTTACAGAGCAGGTCCTCAATACCGTTCAAGGCATCCGCTGCAATCCTGTGCAGGGCGCCATGTACTCCTTCCCTCGCATAACCATCCCTGAAAAGGCTGTCAAAGAGGCCACGGTCAGTCCTCAGCATTCTCTCACAACCATTTCAGTGATTCAGGGTTTGACTGTGTTGTCGTTTCAAGGAAACTACATTGATGAGGAGCAAATATATAGTTGAAGAGGAATTTTTACTCCTCACTCTCACGAGTCTACTGATCATTTGGTCCGTTATTATTTTTATCCATGGCCTCAACAGCTCTTGTTCCACTCATACACGTGTTCTACCTGCAGAAAACGTAAGACCAACATCTCATACTTCCCGCTGTGCTTGACTAAGTAATTGGGTTCCCTACGCTGTGCATTCACCAACCATTTAGTTTGATTTCCAATAGCTCGTGGTTTCGATTCTGTCCCAAGGTTCACTGCTCAGTCGAATTTTCTGGGAGGGCCGATGAGTCGAGCCACCGAACATCTGGTTATCCTTGCAGAGGACAAGGTCGGAGTCCAGCTGACCTGCTGACACCTGATCATTCCCAGGGGCTCTGCTCACCATCTTCACCACACAGTTGTAGCCTCGCTTTGTTTTTGGCTTTGCTTTCCCCAAAAAGGAGGCTGAAGGAGAGAGCTTCTTTAGCGACGTTCAATATTCCCATTGGCAGGTTAAATAGAGGTGCCGATGTGCGGTCCGTTGAGCTGGATCTCAATACTCTGCTACTTGTAAGGGCCGAGATACATTTAAGGGAATTCAAAAAGGTTTTACAAAAGCTTTTGATCGAAAGGAAATCATTTTTTGAATATTTCTTTTGCCTCAAATTGGTACTCTTCTCTTTTTAGTCTATTTACATCAACTTCGGTTATCCTTTTAGCCGACTGCCGGAGAAAAAGACTTTAATTCTGAAGGGCACGTGTAGAAATATAAGCTCTGTAAAATTAGATTTAGGTTATCACCCATATTTATGTTCGAAGTCAAGCTGTTCTCATACACACACACACACACACACACACACACACTGTAGAAAAGCACTCCAAGAATAGCAAATAGCTTTTCATAAGATATCAAGTTACCGGTCGTATGAGGATACAATGGAAGTACAGGACCAAATGAAGCATCCCTTTGTAACGAACAGTATGTTCGTTACAAAGGGATGCTTCTGCGTTCATTTGGTCCGGTTCTGCTTTAAATAGATTTGATTTCCTACACATTGAAAGTCCTTTATAGTAAATTTAAGTTATGAATGAAAAACAGAATGTAGTGGAAGAAAATAAGACATAAAGCTGCTCAGTGGGAAGGCTGGAAAAAAGTACATGCAGTTATTTTTGCATGAAGGCTATGAGTCCCAGTGTTAAGTTACAAACATACCTACAGTGCTACGCTGCTATGTCATTATTTAAGTAGCTGATATTCTTGATCCAACACTTGCTACTTTAATAGTCCCATGCCACCAGAATGTGAAACCTCAAACAGCGCGATACTGTTTCTTTTCCTCTCCGTTAGGACAAAGGTCAGCAGCCAGATATGTTTTACTGCATGAAGCTGCTGGAGGAGACGGGCATCTGCCTCGTACCCGGAAGTGGCTTCGGTCAGAAGGAGGGAACCTACCACTTCAGGTACAGAACACTACACACTATATTTGTTTGTATGCATGTATGCATGTATGCATGTATGCGGCCTCGTGCCAAAGTTGATGTCTTCAAATTGCTTTATTTGTCTGACCAACAGTACAAAACTCAATTATTAAACATTTATGTAAAAGGCATCACTTTAACAGTTTGATGAAGCCATCAATGTCTCATATTCTATGTCTGAAACTGTCTCTAAGGAAGAGGGCGATTGTCATTTTGAAACGTACCTATTGCACTCTCTCTAGTTATTGAATTACTTTCCGAGTTGATTCTCAAGCGATTCTTTAACTTAAAATCGATGTTACTCTTTAACTCTTAGCCGAGGCGTCTTCTCTCGCTGCTTTACTCAGTTAATGTGTCTTTCTTTTCTTTCCCCTCTCCCTTCCAGAATGACCATCTTGCCACCGAAAGACAAGCTGACGATCCTGCTGAACAAAGTCAAGGAGTTCCACCAGAAATTCCTACAGCAGTATTCTTAAATTGCCACGTCTCTTCCTCTTATTTATAAAGGGAGGAACCCATCAACCAAAACAAAACTAACTCAGCCAATCAGAATTGATCTGTCACTAATAAGTGCCTTTCCTACCGCGGCTCTGGTGGTCTCTGTGATGACGCACTTCAGCCTTTCTACTCCTCTCGTTGGGACATTCACAGACACTTTGTTAGAAAACAAAACTGGACATGAAGAAATGATTTCGTTGACGTTGTGTGTGTGTGAAGTTTGATTTGAAAAATGTGGTTTGAACTTTGAAGGATGTCTGTACTGTAAGTGCGTATTTTTGAATATGAGAAATGAATTGTCTATGAATACCAAGCTGAAATATAAAGCTTGAAATATTACATTCCCGCAGGCAGTAGTTGACAGGGAGAATATGCCGAACAGTCGCCATTTGCATGATGATTCACAGATGATTTTGTAGAATAAAAATAAATGTAGAAGTCTATATTATGTCTCGTTATTTTAGAAAGAGCAATTGGATGTGTTTAAAGTTTTTATTAAGAGAGTAAGTTTGTGGAAAACTTATGAAAGCACTGTGGTTCATTTTAACCGGCCTTGTTGGGTCTGGTATGACCAGTAGCTTCTGAGTAATTTTAGCAAACTTGTGATTGATGTCGCTGCGTAAAGTCAAGTAATTAACTCTGCGCCCATTTCACTTGCTCTCAATAGAGGTCGCCTCATGTCGATGTGTTGCATTATTTTATTTGTTGGCCACTTGGGGGCAGCCGAACCAACTGGAAAGGAAACATTGACATACCACCTTACAGAGTTGGGGCGAACACGTTCTGCAAGTTGTTTTGTATCCATCCACCAAACGCAGAGCATCATTAGCGTTTCAGGCAGCCATGCGAATGTGAGTGAAATGTGTTGGTCACGTAATGGCGTCCTGAGCAGAGAATGAAGGCATGCTGCATTCCATTTTAACTCTGAAGTCGAAAAGTTGTGTGTGTGCGCGCGCGTGTGTGCGTGTGTGAGAGAGAGAGAATGTCCTTGAGCCTTTTGAGATGGAGGGAAAAATATATAAAAATAATTAAAAAAAAAAAACAGGTAAGTATGTGTGCATATGGATGTTCATGTATGCATGTACGTGGGTTTCAATTGGTTGTCCGGCAAGAAAAACAAAACAGAAATCAATCGTAAAAAATACACACAAAAAAAAATATATATATATATATACACCGGTATATATACTATACATATTTCAATATTAATAGAATGGGTGGTGTCACGTTTGCAGAAACATAGTGAGGGATGACCAGATGGAATGGTGTTCTGTTGCATTGTATATGATGGATGAGGTTCGATTTTCCATTGAAATATATTCTGTCATTGAGTTTCTCCAGTGTGCGATGTGTGTGTTATTCCTTGATTTCCAGTTCATGAGGATAGTTTTCTTGGCGATAGTTCGGGCCACAAGGAGAGATTTGCAGTTTGTTTTACTCAGATGTATTGTTGAGATGTCTCCTAGTAAGCACAGTGAAGGGGATAAAGGGACGAGGCAGCCCAGGAAGACAGACAGTGACTCAGTTATTTCTTCCCAAAAGTGATGAACTGGTGTGCAGTGCCAGGTGGCGTGAACAAAGCTATCCGGGCTGTTTTGAGTGCAATGTAGACAGATATCTGACGTGAATCCCATTTGAAACATGTTTTGCCCGGTGTAATGAATTCTGTGAAGTATTTTATACTGTATTAGTTGTAAATTGGCATTTTTAGTCATGAAGTAGATGTTATTGCAGATTTGGTTCCAGAAATCAGCATCAGGAGTGATGGATAGGTCTGATTCCCATTTTCTTGATGGTATGGATGATGTTTTGTCAGACTGTGATATTACTCTACATATTTTTGAGATTAACTTTGTTGAAGAGGGGATATTAATTAATTCTGAGGTTGAGGGGGGTAATTCTAGGTTAGTGGCCTTAATGTTAAGTTTGGATTGAACGGATGATTTGAGTTGCAGATATTCCAAAAATTGATTGCTCCTGATGCCGTACTTCTGAACCAAGTGAGGGAATGAAACCATGGTGTTATTATTGAAGATGTGTTTCAGATGAGTGATGCCTTTAGCGGACCATGTGTGGAGATTTAGAGGTGTCTTGTGACTTAGAAAATCAGGATTGTTCCATATGGGAGTAAAATGTGAAGGTGCAAAAGTAATGTCAGTGATTTTGTGGAATTTCCACCAGGCTGTCAGAGTTTCTGCTGCTGTTAGTATATTGAAACAAGGATGGCGTTTGATAGATTGGCTTAAAAATGGTAGGTCAGAAATCTGAATGTCCTTACAAACTGTCTGTTCTATATCTAACCATGTGTTGTCTGATTGGCTGGGGTGGATCCATTTAAGAATGTACTGAAGTTTATTTGCTAGAGAGTAGTGAAAAAATGTGGAGCTTCAAGTCCTCCTTGTGTTTTTGGTTTTTGTAGAGTGGCCAGTTGAATTCTTGGTGTTTTATTTTTCCAGTAGAATTGAGTAATGATTGAGTCAAGCGACTTGAACCAGGAGTGGGTGGGTTGAGATGGTATCATTGTGAATAGGTAATTTATTTTAGGAAGTATTGTCATTTTAACTGTAGCTATTCTGCCCATGAGTGATAATGGTAGGTTCATCCAGCGGAGGAGGTCGTCATTTATTGTTTTCAGTAATGGAGTGAAGTTGAGTGTGAACAGCTCTGACAGCCTGGGGGAAATATGTATGTATTTAACTGGAACTCTGCCTGAAGTCTGATTTCCGACTTGGAAAGTCAGACAAACCCCGACCTCAAAATCCAAGATGGCTGCTCTGCGCAGCAACAGTAAAAGAAAAACTGTAGTAATATGCTATATATTAGCACTGTCTCGCCTGTGTCTAATTTAAGCCGTCATACTGTCGAGCTCCCTTCTGTGAGCATGTTGCTGCAGTGTGGGCTAATACCATGCCGGCTGTGCGTCACTCGCTAACTAGTCAGCTCTGTAGATGGGCTAGCTAGCTAGCTTACTAGCCAACCGTCCTCGCTGGAGCTCCTGTTTGCTCTCCTCCCGGCAAAGTAGTCTGCCATCGGCCGTAGGGTTCAACTAATATGTTCCTGTTGGTTAATGGTACCTTTGTCAAGTAACACTCACCCCAGAGAGTGACTGACTGTACATATCTTCAACCATTATGTATATATGAATAATATATATATATACATATAATTTATAAAAAGTCAACCAAACTAGCAAGCGTTACAGAAAAGGGTTTTATTAGTGCAGCTTCAAAACAACAAAAAAATGATGGCAATTGAAGAGAAATTAACAGTACTATTACACTGGTGGTCACATTGTAGTTAAACCAATTTACACCTAATAGATGCATATGTTAACAAGCAAGCCATTATTCTTTGTACAAGAAGGGTTTGAACAGTTAAAGATTATGCGCTAATCCAATTTATTGATTAATTCACGTTAGCAGAGGCTAAAGTCAAAATTAGCCAAGTAGGCCTAATGCAGACAATCTCCACTTTGGCAATAAAAGAGTGAGGTTGCTCCCCAGATGTCACACACATATGTGAGATGGGAAACTGTCACCTAGATACAACAGCAGCCTTCATTGTCTCTATTAATCTGTCGTCTATTTTATCGCCTAGTATGCAGTTTCTGAGCACGCTGGGATGATGGATGGTAGCGCAGGTTATGTGTGTGTGGGTGAGGTATAGAGAGTGAAAGATGTAGAAAGTGTTAAATTGAAGCATGTAGTTTGAGGATGTTTTCTGCTCTCTTCCTCTCTACTCCACAGTGGCTGTCCGCTTTAATTATCTTTGACAATGGCTCTCCTGAATCCTAATTATACTGAGCCTTGTCTTTCCTGGAGCTCCTCGCCAGTCACTCCAGCAGCATGACGTGCTCACACGTTCCAGTCCTCTTCACCCTAAATTAATTGGGTGGGTTTGGGTTTTTTTTCTCTCCTCTTATCTCCTGACATCTCTTGGGAATCAAAGGTCATCATTAGTTTGGGTGAGGGTGTAGGGCGACAGACTGACAGTCATGCATCAGGCAGCAGCGCTGTCATGTGCATACCTGTGGTTGTGAGAATGACCAGCCTTTGTTCAACGTGTCTTCATGTGGCTGACCTGAGCAGGTTATTGAGACTCAGTGCCGTTTGTGAGTTGATTATATTGTGTTCATTACTCTGTATGTCTGTACAGTAATGACCATAACAGTCTATTATCTGGCTCAAACTTTGGCTGGCATTTAGTGAGGAAATGAAGGGCGATTCCACAGAAAATATCACCAAAGACTCACTCTAAAGATATTCGATACCTTAACTCTTAATTATTTTCACTCAAACCGTTCAACTAAAACTCAACACATTTTCCTTTCATGAAAAAAAAGTGATCTCATTTTAACCTACTGGAATTAATTAAATCAACTTATAAAATGCAAACCATGTTGAACAGTTATAAAACCCCAAATAGCCAGAAATGTGAAAAAGTACATTTATTTTTTACTTTAAAAAGCATATCTGGTTAAAATGTGGAGGGTTAAGGTTTTAATCTGGAAGCGAGAGAATTTGCTTTTTGGTTTTGTTTATTTTAAATTTTTTGCGTGAATGGATTGGAGGGTTTATCGTGTCAGGAAGGTTTATACAGAGCAGCGTTGGGTAAGATATGTCCATGAGTTCCAAAATCGCTTAACATTATATTACATCCACTACTGCTGTTATTAGTATTTATAATTTTTCTATTATTATTCTGCTATCATTCGTGCTACTACTGCTATTGCGTTCGTCATTCGTCATATGTATAATTTCTGTCACATGGATTGACTATGTTGTAATTCTATTATGCTGCTCATGATATCTATTGCACATCATCCTGGGAGAGAGATCCCTCCTCTGTTGCTCTCCTGGAGCTTTCTTACTTTTTCTTTTAAAGTTTTCTTCTGTGTTTTTTCCTCCTCCGATGCCAGGGTCCTGGGACATGTCATATTCTGTGCAGATTTCAAATATTTGAATTGTGATTTTGGGCGATACAAATACATTTAATTGAATTACTTTTTGGCCTTGAGCAGTTGCCAGGCAACCAGTAGAGACAGTAGAGGAAGTTACTGCTAGTCTGGAAGATAACCACCCTAAAAGCAAATAAGCGTATTTTCCAAAAAACTATTGCTTTTTTACATTCCACTGAAAATGAAATGACAAAAATGTTGCGGTCGTTGTGAAAATGTTGCTTTAATTCTATTATTATTTTTTTGCATTATATTATGTGAGGGCTGCACATCTGAAATTAAGTGTAAGAGTTCATTATTGACCTTTGAAACGCAAGCAAACAAAATGAATTCTCTCATGGCACTTATTTGATGCACTAATATTTCTTCCATTACTAAATGAGTTAAAATATGCATATTTTCAATAGATCTCACAATTAACAGAATCAATCACTTCACAGGCCTCATTATTTGTTGTTGATATTCGTGGGTCACATTTGCAGCCTTCATCCTTCTAAAATGTAGGTTAAGGTTACCATTCATCTTTTAACCTCTATAACATGTTAGAGGGGATAAATTCAAAATTCAGAGCATATCTACTGCCTCCACACGGCGCTCAAAGTTTTAATGGCTAACGGTGCTAACAGCGTTAACAGTGCAAACTAAGGCTAACAGTGCTGACGGAGCTAACAGTGTTTACCCAAGGGGGAACCAAAGAGAGCTACACCTCCGCAACCACACTGTCAGTCGGGGTGGCGTTATCCGCTTTAATTGCAGCGCTGGCCATTCGCTAGTCAGTAGGGCACGCTCACATGCACTAACATGCACTAAAAGCATGCCCGGCTGGCAGCACAGCTAAAGAATTTGTGATTACAACACTCACAAAGGGGGAGAGCGACTTCATTATCTGCTCATGTAGACATTGCTCCACTATATCTTTACATAATAGCTGTTTGCTGCTACTTTAATGAGCTCAACGTCCTATACAGGACTTTCAAGAAGTCATTCACACTTTCAACATGACATGCTCAAGTCAGTCAATGGAAAAGGGCAGTTTTAGAAAAAAAAGGAAGAAAAGAGAAAACAGTGAGAGGGAGGGAGTGATGATGCAGAGATTGGGTTATAAATCTTGTTCTGATCAGGTTTCTCTGGTGCCCTCACACCTCAGTCTCTTTCTTGGGGTAATTAATCAATCCCAGACTGGAGGCATTGATCGGCCTCTTGCGGCCCTCAGTATGTTTACACTCCTCGATTGTATTTGCCACTAAACCCCTCGCTGCCGCTCAATCTCATCGGCAGAAAATGTGACACTCCGCCTGCTGACGCCGTGAGCGAAACGGTGCATCGATTGACATCTCCATGAAAATCAATCTACTTATTTTTTTTTTTGTTGCACGGGGGATTTGGTTTTGTTATAATCCTTTGTTGTAATCCTGTATTCCAGGTTGCAATACATAAAGTTGTATTGTCAGCAGTCAAAACACGAATGCAGGGGCGAGCTTACCCTCAGAGATGCCAGAAATCCACAATCATTTCTTATTTCATTCATATTTTTAAAATGTATTTTTAATACATCTTCACTCGTGGGGAAAGCATTAACAATAAATGTATTTTGAGACTTCACTCATTGCTTGTATTCATTTACAAATCAGAATTAAGTGAATTATTTCAGGAATCCACACAAGAACACAGAGAACTCACCGTCCCGCAGTGTTAAAGAAGAATGAAAAGACTCAAGGACATGCACACAAACCAAAACATGGGTTTTAAAGCAAGGAGAGTCAATCTCAGGCACGTGTGCCACCATTTTCATTCAGATGTGGATGTTTTTCAAAATCAATGGCATGCCTTCTTGTTTGGTTCGTTCATATATAATTACAAGGATTATGGCAGCATGTTGTTTACATGCTGCTACGCACGTTGCCTCAATGGATGGAACAAAATGACAGATCCGCTTGGAGATTTCAAATCACGACGTGGCGTCGTGATTTGACTTAGTGTGAACGTGAACGTTGATATGGCCCACTGATTAACAAGAAAATTCAAAATGGCACTTCATCTCAAAAAGGTTGCCAACCCCATGTTTCGACTAAAGGCGAATGATGAAATCAAACCGAACAATCGCCTTGATTTTCACTGCTCTCCAGGATGAAACCTAAGTCCCACCCTGTGTGATTTGTGATTGCTTCTCCATCTTAAATACAGCACAGGACCAGCTTTGAGTGGGTGGTGTGGTAATGCATTCTGTTACCGGCCCCCTGCTGAGCTGAACTGTTGAGCCCAGCTTATTCACTGGCTTTTCTTTGGAAAAGGGAAAATAAACACTCAAATTCTGAAGGAGCAGGAGGTGTGAAAAGTACTAAGGGACATGCATCTTATCGCTGGTCCGGCACGCATGCTGTTTTATTCGTTGATAAACACTCGGGTGTCACTGGTCAAATAATATTTCTGTTTATATTCTTGGCTGGTAATAAGAGGTCCATTCAGTTTCCCTTCCCATTCACCACATACATTCTTTGACAAACCTGTCTCGGCTTTGATTGTCATAAACACAACTGAACCCTGCTTAGCCACGCAGGTCAGGCTACATAAATGCCATACATATTTCATGCCGCACCACGCTTATCTGACAAAGGGATTTTTTTTTGCGAATTGAAATCCCGCCTCATATTTCATTAGACACTCTGAAAGTCTGTGGTCAGATGGGCCGTATGTTTTATTCATGTCCTCTGAACATCTGCTTGTCCGGATGTCAAAAATCATCAGGCTCCCCCAGGACTCGTGCCCGACTGGCTGTAAATGAACTCCAAAGTGGAGACTCAAAACAACCTGTCAGGACTCTCCATCACCAGAGGAATCCTTCCACACGGCAGCCGAGGTGAGCCGAGTAACTAAGATCTGATGAGTGATGGAAGTCAACTTTGCACCCATTTTTTAAAACAGAAATTTAAAAACAAAAGAGCACACTGATTCATTTGGTGCGATACTGTGAAAAGTTTTCTGATACAAGTTGTGTGCCTTCTTCCCACAGCTTTTGGTGGGTTTTGACACTGCTGTTCACTCTGGCTCCTGGTCGACAAGCCTCCCTGAGTCACTGGAGGCTCGTGCCAACTGGAGGGAAAGAGCCTGACCACTAACAAGTGCTCACTGACTCATAGCCACCACAGTACGTCCCACTGTGTCTGTGCATGAGTGTGCGTGCGTGTCTTTATATATACTATTCTATTAAACACTATTCTAGTTCTCGCTTTACACCAAGCCCACAGAAAATGTGTGCCCTTTTAGAAATTTAAAATCAGGCGCGGTGCCCTCACAAACTATTGTCGGCGATAATAAAAATCTATGAATGAAACAAAATTAAACCAGGAAATACTGAGAAGAAAGGAAAAATGTATCAACGCGACCAATAGAAACATATTTTTCTTCTTTGTGGGGAATAGTAAAAGAGATTTTCTCTGACATTTCCTATCTTAATTATTGGCATCCATTGTTGTAAGACTAGTTACAAACTTTAATCATTTTTGCACTAAATCAGCATGCTAATTAACATCCCCTATGCTAACATGCTCACAATGGCATGCTAACATGCTGATATTTAGAAGGTACAATGTTTAGGATATTCACATCTAGTATATTTAGCATGTTAGCATACCATCTTTATAGCATTTTGCTAATTAGCATAAACACAAATTACAGCTGAGGGGATTGTAATTGCCATCACAGGCATATAATGAACAACTTGTCAATTTGACACGATGATGGTCGGAAATTGAACAATTTCTACAGCTCATTATTTGTTAATTTACAGCCCCTTCAACTCTTTCTTCACAAGAGTGTCAACGGTTCTTTTGGGCACTTTTTGGGAGCACGACTCAGTTGCAGTTGTGACTTTCACAGAATCTCATTCGGGCTGCAATCAAAGCCTCGCTCCTCCCAAACAAACAAGGCTATCTGTATTTTCCCCTGCTCTTCATCTATCTCTTCACCGGGTAGCGAGGTGCCATCGACACAGAGTGACAGCCTCTGCATTCATGAGCACATCATCATCTGCCCCCCTCAACAAGAATTAGCCCTTCATCACTCAACCCTCACAGAGGCCACTGTGCTGAAGCTTTATGTTTTAAATCCTAGAAATCAATGGATTATTTGAAACATTTAACAAATAAGTGGACATTCAGTTGTAAATTTGACTAAACCTATGACATATTTAGGCTAAAATTACAATATTACAACTAACAATTTCAGTTTTTAACTTCCCGGGGAATTACAATTGGTAATTAATTAAGTGATCTCACCCTATTTGCCATCTAAAAACCTCCGCATTCATTCATTTCACCTGTATAATTGTGTGAAGTCATCCTTCACTGCCTTCCTTCCAGTGGCTCTATAGATTTTCTCGTGGTGATAAATTGGACACAGGGAGCTGCTAAGGTGTGACCAGGTGCCAACAGAGTATAGCTTTTTGTCTTTAATGGGCCTAATTATCCTCAAGACCTTCAGAGCTGTGTGGGTGAGTTCCAATAACATGTTCTGGGATGTAACACGGGCATCAGTAGAAAAAGTAAAACCCTGTTGAAAATAATTAAAGTAGCTCCCTGACTCCATAAACAAATACACAGAATAAATAAAGCAGTCACGTTTCAGAGCTTTAAAGTTGCAACAGTGTTTGAATACGTTTCTCTATCTCTCTTTTGATTGAAGAAATGGATGGATGCTATCCCATCCATCACCTCCACCCCTCCCCTCACTCTCAACACACACAATCGGGCAACGGTTCGTTTCGAGCCCATTCTCTCCTGTGACACCGCGGTGGGCAGAAACTTGGGCAGCTGACTTTGTGCTACAGAACCATATAACGCAGGTTGTGTATTTTTTTGCTCTCGGAAAGTGTTTTGTTGTTGTTGTTCTAGCAGTGACAAAGTGGAGATGAATCAATTGGGCGGATACTGCAGCGCGTAAAAGTTGTGGATGGTTACTTTTGCGCATAAGCATTTAAAGGACTATTTTATCTCCAAAAGGCGCGGTACAAAACAAGAGCAGGTGAAATTCTTCCCTCTGCAAAAATATCACCCACAAGCAGGCTGGAAGACCACCCACTCCGGAGAACACAGCGAATCCGCAGAGCGCAGATGATCGCAACTGGTGTCTGTGGTGTTGCGCTGGTGCTGGTGTTGGTGGTCCTGATCCCGGTCGTGGTGAACTCCGCCGGGACCCCTGCCCGCTACGAGATGCTCGGGTCCTGTCAAATGGTATGCGACTCCCACGGGACCGCGGCCACGGCCACAGCCAAAGCAACCAACCCGGTCAAAGACAACCGCCTGGTTCAGTCTCTTCCAACCTTCATCCAGGGTCCTCAAGGAGAGCCGGGACGCGTCGGGAGGATGGGTCCGAGGGGTCCGGTGGGCGAGCTCGGGCCACCTGGACCTGCTGGTCCGCCCGGAGAGAGGGGGGTACCGGGTCCACCCGGAACACCTGGAGCAAATGGGCCTAACGGTGCCATCAGCGCTGCCACTTACAACACGATCCCAAAGATCGCGTTTTACGCCGGACTGAAGAAGCAGCACGAGGGATACGAAGTGCTGAAATTCGACGACGTAGTCACGAATCTGGGCAACCACTATGACCCATCTTCAGGGAAATTCACCTGCTCAATACCGGGGATTTACTTCTTTGTTTACCATGTGCTGATGCGAGGCGGAGATGGAACCAGCATGTGGGCTGACCTCTGTAAGAACAACCAGGTAGGACGCTTCATAATTGTGTAACAATTGTTCGATTTGTTTTAGCTTTACTATTTAGTCGTGGTTTCATAATGACTAAAAAGTTGTTGATGATACACCGCGAAAAGCTATCATTTGATGAACAAATGTGTAGCTTACTTCCCGCATTTTGCGCACAAGTTTTACGCGCGGTTTTACCTGGAAAGAATACATTTTCCTGACAGTTAAAACATTCATTGAAGCTGTCTGGTGGTTGATTTAGGTTCGAGATGAAACTGTCGTCACTGACGGAGCTGTCCGCGGTTCTGATTTTGAAACTAAAGACCCGTTTCATCAGCAGAAATGTCCATTTTGCCTTCCAGGTGAGAGCCAGCGCCATCGCCCAGGACGCCGATCAGAACTACGACTACGCCAGCAACAGCGTTGTCCTGCACCTCGAGCCCGGGGACGAGATTTACATCAAGCTGGACGGCGGAAAGGCGCACGGGGGCAACAACAACAAGTACAGCACCTTCTCCGGCTTCATGCTGTACGCTGACTGAAACACGGAACATCCACTCCGCACATAGCCCGCTTCACTGCTCATGCTCACTTCAGTCTCAGTTGGATTACTGGAGGCAGAGCTCCATCATTTCCATCTTGCAAAAAGAGTCCAGAAAGACGTGGAGGACGTCATGCAGAAGGAAAAAAACTGTACTTTGCAAAAGCCGAAGAGCTTACAGTGTCACTGCAGAACAATGATAATGAATGTTAAAGTGTTAAATGTACCCTTGTCACATTGATTAGTGTCGCTAATGCACTCTGGACGAACTGTTCAGCTTTACAAATTAAGTTCGCTGATATAACATATTCTGCTGTGGTAACATACCGAGTGTGGACTGAAAGTTCAATTTATTGACCTTTCACACTTAATAATAGATGTAAAAATTATACTCATATCACAACCACTCTGTTCAGTGTAGTTAGTCCATGTGTGCTTTATTTTTTTAAATATATTTGTTGCCTTTTGAGTGAAAAATGTTCAAAGTCGTAGTGATGCATGATTATAAAAAAGAAGACATTTCAACTCTGTGCAGCATAAGAAACACTTCTGTAAAGGGCCATTCTGATGTTCATATTGAAGCACGGTCTCAGCATTATCATTGTAACTCATACTTCTTGTCTCAATGTGACAGCTGGTTGGGGGCAACAGGGTGGTCTGGTGCTTGGTCACCATCACAAAACTGGACAGTTGCAACTCAGATGTTTCCTCGATTGTGAAGCCCTCTCCAGTTCATGTGTAAAAATATCATGAAAATTAAATTCTCTGGCTCACTTTTTTTTTATCCTCTCAGGAGATTGATCAAAGTTATGCAGTTTTTCACGGAGCACAGTCACTTGCGGGGCGACCACGCCATTGATCATGTGGTGAAGTCCCCCCCCCCCTTGTGAGGCCACCTGTTCCCAGATGAGAGGAGAACGTGTCCTTCATCCAGCCAGCCTCCCATAGGCAGCCAGACACCCACTGAGGGGCAACGGGACAACTCATCCAACACCGCCGCGTTGTGTCGAGAGCAGAGCGGCATACTGATTACTAACGCGCTCGTTATTTTCATCCCATAAAAAAAACGTGGTTCGCAGACACCAAACAAAGACACCTACAAAGACAAAGCAGCGACACATTGACATTGAAAAATCAATTAGCGCCACATTTGTGAGCGCCGCAAGAAAAGGGACAATGTTTGTTTTAGATCGCAATTCGCATTTATGCAGGCAAGAAAAATCTATTTATTTATGTGACATAAATGGGACCAAAACAAGAATGCTAATGAGAGGCACTGATCCCGAGATGCTCCTCCGGATTATTCGCTTACAAAGTGAATAATATAATCACAAATAGGAAATCAAGTTTTAATTAACGAGGGCCTCTGTAAAAACTCTTTCAGCTGAATGAAACAGCCTGTCATTATTTTAAAAGACAAAACTTACGAAACATTTTGCTACGCTCATTCATTTGAAGATCATTGACAGTAAAGACACATTTATGCGAAGCAGCTCATTGGTTTGAGGTCCCAAGAAGCACATTTATAAGTGAGTTTGGCTCAGATTATTGCAAAGAACTTTTAAGTATCGATTTCATCGCCCGAAGATAAAACAATCGCTACATCGAGACGCCTTGCTCGGCTCTCTCGTCCTGCTTCATTTGAAGGTAAGCCAGCGTTTCGGGTTGTCGATGACGATTTCGTCCACCTGCTGCTGCGAGATGCCCCTCATCAGCATCTTCGGCACGATGTTCCTCAGGATGTGCGAGTAGCCGTGGCCGCCGTACTTGGTGAGGCGGTTCTTAGTGTGGATGTCGTGTGCGACCAATATCTTGTCGCCGTAGCCCTCCTTCACGAGGAACGCCAAGCTGAGCGGGAACAAAAAACGAGGGGCCTTAAACACAACACAGCTGCAAACTTGTGGTAGAGAACATACTGTCACTGCCAGTCTGACTTCACGTGTTGTTAAACCATTTATTGTTTTGTATGTGCCGTCTAAGATGTGGGTCATTCATCACTCCACTGCAGTGGAGCTCAGTGGGGAAAAAAAAAAAACCTGTAGGACATGCTCTCCTCTCCTCGTGGTTGTAAAACACAAAAGCAGCAATTTCCTCTAAATTATTTACACCTGATGTGGCTCGACAGGCGTTAATATGAAGGAATATATTATGGGACTTCATCATAGAAAATTGAAAATGCATCTGATCTCAAATTTGAAGGCTGAGGTCAAACATAATGTCACGTGAGGACACGTCAACAAGGCACATCTAATCAGAAAAGAGCGCCGATACGGCACGTTTTAACCCTCGACCGGTGTTACTCACGTCTTCACTCTCTGGCTGTCACTGGGCATGTCCAGCTCCAGGTCAAACGGGTAGTTCAGCATCTCCGTTCCAAACAGATCGTACTCCAGGTAGCTCCCCAGCTTCGCAAACTCAAGCAGTTCACCGTCATCCAATATGGTCCTGCAGGAAGAGAAGAGAGGAAGTTCATTTAAAAAAGGAGGGTGAACTACACGGCAGTGATGAAAATAAGTTGTCATGACAAGCAGATCTAACAAATAACAAATATTTCCATGCAACAAGAACAGAAAATGTTTCCAGTGATGAAAAGTGAAGAGACGAATGAGGGGAAAGTGCAAATTAGCGGATTTCAACATACTATTTTAAATTCAGATTGTTACCGATGTTTAATTTACCTTCTCCCCCCTAATTTTCACATGTATTGATAATCTGAATACACACTGATAGACTTTGGTGGGTTATTTCATATAATGAGCTTCCTGTTTTTCTTCCTACACGTCTCCGAGTTCTGGTTGGACATTATCAGTTGTGAGCTCTGTGGTGAGTGGTATCCCTCTACATGCAGGAAACACCAGCCTCATTTGAGCTAGGAGTGTGACCGGTGCCAACTTCAGAAGAATTCTTTCACAGTTATACATTATAACGCAACGACTGCGTAACAGTACTATGCTCCCAGTCAGCAAGAACATGACTGCAGGAGGAAAAGCCTGTAACTGCCAGAGTACGAGGAACATCTGCCGGATCGTCTTGTGACACCAAACAGGAAGAGAGCTGTTGTTCCTCCAGTATATACAGAGCTGGAGAGATGTTCACGTGGGAGATGGTGAAATGAATCGTTTTTTAGTAATAGGAGACATAAATGTCAGGGAGGGGATGTGGGACAGGAAGTAGTGACGCTCACGGGAAAGGTCGCCCTAATTGTGATTGTAACTAATAAAAAGTCGATATCTAACAGCCCGATTACGCTGTTAAAAAATCCCTTTATTCTCCTGAACTAACTGCTCTCAGGGACGTCTCACCTGTCCAGGTGGGACATGACAGTTTTGCTGATGTCACCACCGGCCTCCTGGAGAATCCGGACGACTTCAGCTGGCGCTGCGGGGTTCCTACCGGGATGGATGATGACGGGGCAGCCGAGCCGGGTCTGAGCGTGGGCTGTGGCCCTCAGCACCTTCGTCTCACTCTCCGTGATGGGCCAGCCGGTGCCGATCTCTCCGATCACGCCGCAGCGGATGTCCGTGCCGTCGGCGCCGTGAAGCACCTCGCCGACGATGATGTCCGTGAGCTGCCGGGCAGGAAATGAGGACATTTTAAGACTGTTAGACTCTTTTTCTGCCTTTTTAGTTCCCGTCTCTTCAACAGGCCTCAACCTGAATACATGAATACACGAACAGAGCCCGTTAGGTTTGAGCGATAATATCTAAACATCCATGAAGATTACATGCACATCCTCAGTGCGTCACTACAAAAGGGCCAGACGGAGCAGCCGGAAAACCCGTTCAAATCAATCAAAAGATGCAGAAGAAATCCTTGAACAGAAACACAGAACATAGAATGAGAGATGTATCAAATTGTCTGCACAACACATTAAAGCAGGATGTTCTTCCTGTCTCATGACTGAGACAATCAGTACCGGTGCCATGCATGCCAGATTGTGGCCAAACTGGGGCTCACCTTCTCCACGCTGGCTCTCTTGGTGGCCTCAGTATGGGTGCAGTCCACATAGTATCCCGCCCCCGCGATGACGTGGACCCCGGTGTTCTCAGCCAGCCGCTTGAGGGTGGGCAGGTCTCGGTCGATGCCCGTGGTGGTGTTCTCCACTATGGCGCCCCCGCCGGCCTTCCTGTAGGCCAGCAGCTCGTCCTGCACGGCGCCGGCCTCCTGCTGCAGCAGCAGGTTCTCGTGGCAGCTGTACGGGTTCTGTCTCAGCCAGTGCATGTGCTGCATCTGGAAGGGGTTCTCCGCAACCGCCTCGTCGCCCGGAGGAGGGGGTAGTAGCAGCACTCAAAGCTCATGGTCAGGTGCTCGTGGGTCATGGTGCGGCCCAGCTGGTCCGGATCCACCAGACCCAGGACGGTCTGGACCTTCCCACTCAACTCTGACATGACTGGTGTTCAGGGCTTCAAACAACCTGAAAAGACACATATTATTAATGTATGTATAAATGAGACACATATAGGGTCTTGCAACGTTTTAGCAACATTGTTACAGATCAGACAGGAAAGAGTGTGTTTGCAAACTACGTTAACTATTTGACCAGACTGACTTCACACCGCATGCAGCAGAGGAACCTTTGGACTGCAAAGCCTGACTGACTGCTAGACCTGAGGTGTAACTCGTTCAAATCAACGTGCAGTAAACTTAACTTCCACCGACTTGCATGCTAAAATGTAGCTAAACTGTTGACAAACAAATCTCTGACCTGGTTTCTGCTTGTTGCTGTCCACCACAACCGCCAGCCGAACTCAGCAACTCCGTAAACAGATTAGCGGAGCAAAGAAGCGCGAGAAGTGGGAAACATCGCGAGAGATCACGGGACCACAGTTCCGCTTGCAGGACGTCAGCAGAACGGAGCTGTGTCTCGAGACGAGTAATGCAAATATATCAGTTTAGTATGGAAAATAAAGAGGTTTTTTTTAAATATACATGCTTTTAATCAATAGTCGTTTTGGCAGTCAAAAACAAAACGTGTATGACGACAACAATAGGGGCCTATGGATTAAACTTTATTCATTATTATTTAATGAGGTTAATTTGACATATGACAACAAATATAAACAATACGTGAATAAATAGCAGGTGCCTTTTTGTCATCAATAACAACATTTTGGCTACACGTTTGTGAAAATTCTCAAAGACTTTCTGACATTTCAATAAGTCAAAACTTGTTCATGTCAATACATTTTGGTCTCTTTTGCTTTGCGACAGTTTTCAGAGGGTCAGAGGTCAACATTCAAACATTTCATCATTAACGACTTATACTTGGTCTATACAACATGAATATATGATTAAATTACCATTTATAAAGCATAGGTTCCAACTAATACACCCGTTATTAAGGGTTAACTTACACAAAACCATTTTCAGACCAGTAGGCACAAATCAAGTCTTATTACACAAATTAAATTAACCAAAAAGCAAATATGTAACTGTAACCAGCTGCTATTAAAAACGTTGATATTATGAACATGGTGACGCATGGTTTGAGAGACAGACTGTGACTCTCTCCTCACTCAGCAGATGGTCTCTGCAGCAGCATTTGCTCTGTTGCATGGAGCTGCCCTGTGAACACTCATCCACACTGTGCTGTCCATTTGTTGGCAGGATGACGACTCTGTAGGTGAGACCAGCAGCCATGTTCAAGGCTGGTTACATGTTTTACTTCTTTGTTTGAGAAGTGGTGGATGAGGTCAGGGCCACACGAAGTGGCCATTTTTTGTTTGTGTCTTAACTGAAGAAAAATTATCATCATGGGCAAAATAACATGCTAGGAGTTCCCTGGGGCAAAACCGAACTGCCACTCAGGCCTATTTTGTCTCGAACTTATGCAGATGATTTTTTCTGAGTTATTCATTTTATCCCCTCTAGATTAGTGTCGCTCCCTTTTCACATACCAACATTTCAACATAGCAAAACGCTGCTCGAAACCCACCAGAGTTTGTTTGATTTGACATACTTATCATCTCTATTTCATTTATAACACATTGTTTTATGTCTGTGATCTCTTCCATTTGTCGTTAAGCCCTTTGTGATGTTTAAACGCTCTATAAATTAACTCTCTTACTTACACACCTTTACTGTGCTGCCTGTCACTGACACAAATACATTTAGGAATATGTACAATATGTAAAACTGAAACTTGAAATAACTCTCCACAAAGCTTGCAGGGCCTCAGAATTAGATTAAATAACAGACAAAGATCACAACGTTTTGTAAAATAGACTGACAAACTTAAAGTAAAGCACCACTAATATGTGTTAAAAACAACGAAGCAACTCTCCTGATAATAAACTGAAACACACAATCACTACAACCAGACCCTGTGACCGCAGCTAATGGAAGAAAAACAAGATGCAAAAGTGAATTTACACACTCAAACACCATACGACGTCTTTTATGGTAAGCTAGTTGTTGTGGTGCCATCACACTGCAGGGTTCCTCATTAGTGACAACAGAGTATTGTCACTCCCCTTCATTTGTATGGCTGACATGTTTCGGACGGACACGACCGCAGGGAGCTTCTGGAGGAGAGGGATGACTTAAACCCGCCTCTCACATGTGGACAGACCTCCTGAGACACCTCTCAGACGTCGACTTTGATGCATGGGTCTGTATGCTATGAGGCCCCGTTATCATTTATCGCCAGGTTGTTTTCAAGAGCCATCTGATTTTAATTGCAAATGTATTGAGAGCAAGGCCTCTTTGCCCGAAACTCACCGCTGAGCTCACTTTAAACAGCATTTTCTCTGTTCCCCTCTGCATTTCTATCAGTTAACAGTCTTGCAATATACATTTTTACAAGTGCATACTCCATCAAGGCAGACGATGTTTGCAAGAGAAAGAGTCTGGGTATCTCTGCGACTGCCAGAGGCCTGGCGTGTTGTGGTCTGGTGCCCTCTGCAGACTGAGATGAGGCACATCTTTTGCAGATTGACGTGCCCGTAAATCATCAGATTATTCAGTCGTTGGAGGAAGTGTTCAGACCTTAATTAAATGTACTAATACACACTGTAAAAAAGACTGAAATACATGTAAAAGTCCTGCAATAAGTCTGATCAGGAAAAAATACTTTAAGTATTAAAAGTAAATGTAGTCTCTTCAGTCCCTGGGGTGCTGGGGCGCTTTCAGGCCATTTCAAGACCATAAATGACAATAAAAGATAGCGATGTTCTGCATTGTTCTGCTGGTTTCTCTGGTCTTTTATATCATGTAAATGCTGGTTCTGCTGTCCCGAGCCTCAAGCTTTGTCAATTAATAAGCATGTCTGTTTCAAATTTGGTTTGTTTCAGTGACTTAATGAATCATGAGAACAATGACACCGTGACGATTCACAGCCCTCACCCTTAATAACTACAGCATTTGAGTTTTCAACGGACAGGAAAATGTGATTAACGTTACGCTTCAATTCTAGCTTCATACAATTAGAGTGTGGAAGCATATATCCACACATATATCCACTATCACTACCCCTTTGCATTAAATATACAGGCAAAGAAACAACAGAACAATAGAAGTCAGAGAGTTTTGTCAGCGCAAACAGTCTGAATAAAACAGCGTTTCTCTGGTTTGATGAGTCCTTCTCTGTAGAGATGTGTGTATTTGAGTGGAGGCATTCATTCGAGTGCTGCACCCCCAACAATGCAGTTTACCGACCCTTCGACCTCACATAAACAATCTCTGCAGGCCGTTTTATGAGTGTGTGTGTGTGTGTGTGTGTGTGTGTGTGTGTGTGTGTGTGTGTGTGTGTGTGTGTGTGTGTGTGTGTGTGTGTGTGTGTGTGTGTGTGTGTGTGTGTGTGTACATGCATTTGGGGGCTCTGATGGATTTCCCGCTCTGCAGACCCTGTTTCCACTTTCTCTTGGAAAGTCCTTCCAGAGACCATGACCATTTTTGTGATGTGATGACTTAAAAAAAAAAAAAACTGAACTCACAGTTTTGGTAACATTCTCAATTCAACAGTAGCAGTTTTGGTCTTGAGTAAAGTATGTGTTTTTTGGTAAGTGTGGACACTTGGCAACGAGTTAGACCATTATGGACCTTATGGACCACATCTATCAGGTCTGCACTATTAGTTATTGAAAGGAATAGTTAGAGATATTTTTGGAAGACTGCTGCCTGTTTGTGGCCAGTGTGAACAAAGTGCTTTTATTGCATTTTTGTTTTGTTTCAATTTCGTAGCCATGAAGATTTTTAAACCTAAAAGTAGTTTTGTAGCATATTTTGTGTAGTTTTGTTTCAATTTCACATCATGAACCATGCTTCAAACTGTTTAAAACGTCAACGGTATTCTGGGGGAAAATATGTTTCAGACATCCTATCTATGTCCAACAAATGTGGTTGCCAAAGCAAGAGTGTTTGGGAGATAAACATTTGGTTATGTAAGCCCTGACCAGATTTTCCAGACTAGAGCTGAAATATTTAGTCAATTAATCGATTTGTCAATCGTTCAAAAATGTATCTGCACCAATATTGATAATTGATGAAGGTCAATTTTAAGCGAATTATCCGGGTCCAGCATCTCAAATTAAAATAATTGCAGGTTTATTTTTCCATGGTAATAAACTGAATATCTTTGGGTTTTGAACTGTGCAATCTGAACACATCATCTTGTTGATATTTTATTGCAACGGTAAAGCAATTCTTAGTTGCAACCGTGAAGCTTAAAATGTCCTAAAACGCCCGCCTGAATTCAGGCTGTTGAATCCAACCGTGCTGGTGTGGAAGATGCCGTGCAATTCATGTGAAGTGTCATGAAAATCACTTTTTCACGGGTCCACATGACAGGCCAGTGGTCTCCAAGTTGTTCTTTGTCATGAAGAAATACAAATAAAGGGTTATTTATAGATGTCTATTTTGTGTAAACTCCATTGGAAATTGTTATGAACATGTTTGTTTTTTTGGGTTGCTGTTCAGGGTTCACCCGTGTCTGTATTCTGGTTTAGCCTGTTTGACAATGGCACCAACTACTGTAACCTCCGCAACGTAATACAAGGTAGGTGGTTTTCACACACTGATGAGTGATAAGTGATATTGTCGTTGACTTTATTTTGAAATTCATAAAACTTAATTTTAGTCAAAAATGTCAGGAACACTCTTACATGAGATTTTCTAATTTGTGATGAATTTTCTTTGATTAATTCCTTGCTTGTTGCCCACTATCTTTGCCAAATAAATCAGAAATTCATGTGCATGTGCATGTGCATGTGCAGACCGTGTCTGTGATGTCAAAAAGTAAAGAGTGTCAACATGTTGTAGGTCTAGTGCTCCTAAACCTTCATGCTGGCGGGTTATTGGATCAGGAATGCATAACATAATTATGTAGCGTGATTAATGCATCCAAACGTAACGGAAACAAAGTCATGGTTTTCCTCTGAAAATCTACTCATGAGTAAAAGTATGCTGCATTCATTTAAACAAGTCATAGTACAGCATGTCGAAAAACATATATATTTTTTAGCAAAAGTTTCATACATTACCTTTCACCAAAGTTCAAAGTTTCTTGATGAAATTGGTAAAAAAAAGTAACTTTTTTAGTTACTTTGTAAAAAAAGTAACTTTTTTAGTTACTTTGCAAAAAAAGTAACTTTTTTAGTTACTTTGCAAAAAAAGTAACTTTTTTTAGTTACTTTGCAAAAAAAGTTACTTTTTTAGTTACTTTGCAAAGAAAGTTACTTTTTTAGTTACTTTGCAAAAAAAGTTACTTTTTTAGTTACTTTGCAAAAAAAGTTACTTTTTTAGTTACTTTGCAAAAAAAGTTACTTTTTTAGTTACTTTGCAAAAAAAGTTACTTTTTTAGTTACTTTGCAAAAAAAGTTACTTTTTTAGTTACTTTGTAAAAAAAGTTACTTTTTTAGTTACTTTGTAAAAAAAGTTACTTTTTTAGTTACTTTGTAAAAAAAGTTACTTTTTTAGTTACTTTGTAAAAAAAGTTAGTTAGTTAGGGTTAGGGTTAGGGTTAGGTTTAATTGGGAGCGGGGCCCTCCTAAGAGGGCCACGAGGGGCACTGGCACAAGGGGGCTGTCCTTTTAAAAAGGCTTTTTTACAGGCTTCACATGACCTCACGCAACATTAAGCAGTAAACAGTGCCACGGAATTGTCAAATCGCAGCCGTATCAGAGGTTAATAGAGCGTGATACTCACTGGCACTAATAAAACAAAGATGCCAATTAATACTACATATCCGAATGTCAAGCATGAACGTGGAATGATCTAATTTCCATCCATTTGTGTCTGGGATGTTTTGATTGTAGCGAGCGGCCTCACCTCAGCGCTGGGCTTCATGGAGATGACCAATGAATGGGCTCGCCTGGGCTCCGGACTCGCCACCTGTAAAGCCTGACAAGCTTTAACATTGACATGACTTCTCCAAATCATCTCATGATTCTGTTACATTTGGATTGGAAAGTTTTGTTTTCTCTTTAGGCCCAGCTATATCTGACGAGCATCTGATATACTCTGTATTAATCCTGTCTATAGAGTGCGAAAAAAAATTAATAAAAAGTTGAAATTTGATTGTGCTCTCCGATGTGTATTTTTCTGTCCTGCAACTGGCCATGGAGAGGGAGCCATCCATTGACAAGACTCAGACTGTAGTCTGGTCCACCCCATTACTTTCTTCTTTCCTTTTCCCAAGCCTTGGGTTGGACTGACTGGACTGTTCCAAATAGCTGGATAGGAACATTGTTCGTTTGGGAAGAAAAAATAGAGTTTGGACGGTGTGCCAACCCTCTCTTTCTCTCGCCCTTGACTTCCACCTCCTCAGTTTTGTTGAATTGCTCCACGATTTATCTGCGTGATTTATCACCAGTTCTTGACACAAAAGCCCTGGACCTCCAGCACCGAAAGCAAGAACACTAGAGCAATTCAACAAAACTGAGGAGAGGGAAGTCAAGGGAGAGAAGAAGAGAGGGTCGTCACACCACCTGCCCAAACTCTATTGTTTCTTCCCCGTCAACAATATTCCTATCCAACTGTTTGGACAAGTATATTCAAAGAAACTTGAGGTTTGGATTAACGCCACCAGCAGGTGTAGCTGGATGGTGTTAACTGCACTGCTAAAATGTAAGGAGAAACTTTAATACTGTCTTCTGAAACCACTTCATAGGTACTGAGGTTGGGGCAACTGGCTGCAGGTCACTCATTTCTTAGGGTGTGCTGTTTTTGGGCACAGGTACAATCAAAGACCGTTTCCACGGGCCAGGGATTACGCCTGTGTCCAGTGAGCGCCGATGTAGAGATGCAAATCAATGAGCACATGACCGCAAGACCTAACAGTCGATGCCATCCCAACCTTGAGATTTGCAGTTTTAACATGTAAAAACTGTAAACCTCATCCAGGGTAATCCTTTTTATCCTTCGAGCACAACTAAAAAAAAACAACTGTCTGCATGGCTTGATATCACGAGAGGTTTGAGATGTGTTTTTTATTTTTCATTTCAGATCAGTCTGTTCAAATCAACAAAACTATATAGTCACTTGTATTGTGAAAGACCATCACGCACTAATGATTAAATGACTAAAATGATTTTGTGCACATTGTTTGTGAATCCCGCGTGGAGTCTATATGCGCTCATCTGCTTATAGATGCAGACAAACACACACATAAAGCATGGGGAACAATGGGACACAACATCACGACAAAAAGGCTCCTTCTTGTTCTAGAATCAGTGAAACGGTTTTATTGTCGATTAAGAATTCGTGTTTTATGTATGTCTGAGGATCAAAGTGATCAGCATCATTTAGCAGCACTTCTGAATATACCATGGCCGGCATGACTGAGAATCCTCACAGTCACCGTGTTGTTATTCTAAAAGGAAGGACTCTGGCTCAAGGCTGCTGAGAGATTTACAATGAGAAAATGTGCCCCTCAAAGAAATCAGCAACATGCACTAAATTACAAACACGAATGATTTCTCATTTAGCGACCAGTATGTAGCCTTGTAAGTCATTTTTTATTTGTTTGCAGGGTTTTGAGATCTGAGATCTCCTCCCAGTTCAATGACGAAGGCTGACATTTTGGGTCTCTCTCAGCTTTGAGAGGCAACACCTTTTCCCAGCAACAGGTATGTGGATTATAACATAAGCGTTTGTAATAATAAAAAACAATAGAATAAAAATAGAAACATATATGAACAATAGAATAACAACGAATGTAAAATAAGTGATACTGACACCAGTGTATAGAATAGAATATAATAGCAATAAGAGTAAGGTAACTAAAGCAAACATTTAACTAAAATAGAAAAAGTAAATGACGATAAACATTAAATACAAGAGTAAAAATATAAAGTGTATAAGTGTATAACCAGTGCCTAATAGAGACTAAAATAGAAAAGTAATACTGAGCATGATATTGAGAGTGATATTGTCAGTGATATTGAAAAGAAGTAAAAGATGATATTGCACGTAGTATAATAAAAGTAATATTGCACGATGAAATTGAAATGTAATATTGCTCAATGTCGAAAGAAGTAATAATGCAGATGAGGTGGAAATTGTTTTTGTAAGTGTCCGATGATTGAGCTGTCATTCCTGCAGGAGGTGGAGGAGTTGCATAGTTTGATGGCCACAGGAAGAAAAGACTTCCTGCGGAGTTCTGTGGTGCACCTCGGTGATCTCAGTCTATGTCTGGAGGTGCTCTGAAATGACTTCAGTGTGGTGTGCAGGGGATGAGCGGCAATGTCCAGAATACAGAGTATTTTCCTCAGCATCCTCCTCTCTGACACCTCCACCAGCTTTCCTGATGAGCTCATTGAGTCTATTGGCATCAGCTGCCCCAGCACACTCCAGTGTAGAAGTTCCTCTAAGCACAACTGAAAAAATTACAAATGGCTTTTGAGTTTACCCCTTCTGCAAAGTGAGGGTAGGTTTGCTCTGTCAAAGACCACCATATGGGCATCTTACATTCAGATGTGCCTTTAAGATCTCTTGACATTTATTTAGTTTGTTCTTGCACAGGCCCGCTCCACAACAATGTCTCAGAATGCCAACAGGCCAAATGAGTACTGCCTACTCTACGTTTTAATACACGGTATGAGATGCATTTTCGCTACGTTCTTAAAGCAGTGTTTCAGAGAAAAGTCTTCGGTAATATTCTGGGTTGCCTAATGTGTGTTTGTGCACTTTTCTGTCTCTTTTGTTCAAAAAAAGGAAGTGGACTGGAAGGCTACAATGAGATCTCCAATGAGGCAATGTGCCCCTCACAGAAATCAGCAACAATGAAGAACAGGTACTACACACTGACTTTTCCATTATGAAAGTATGTCAAGGATTTATGTTTCCTTTTTAACACGTCATGTCTTTCCAAGATCAAAAACTACAGAAATCGATTGAAACAAATTATTTGTGCTGCTTGGTTTATGTGCCAATGCTAATATAAATGATGTCTTCCTGCCTGTAAATTTTACTTTTTTTGAGCTGAACAATAATTTATCTTTATTGTCAATTGTTCTCTGCTTTGCTCAGTGCAAATAGGGTTTGATATATATATTGTGAAAGAATTAATCCAAGCTTCCTGAATAAATACTTTAAAATATTGTTGCATCTTTGTTGTCACTTTGTTGGAGAAGATTACTTGAGGTGATAAAACGTGCTTGTGTGTGAGCGCACAATACGAGGAGACACTCATTATGCACTTGTTTTATTTACAACACATGAATGACTTGAAAACAAAAGTCTTCCAAGCAGACAATATACACTCTGTCTTTATGTACACATTATGCAATATGTTAACTTCTCATACGCTGTGCCTTGGTAGTATTTACTGCACGTATCTGTGTGGATAAGATCTTGACTGCAGTGATTGCAAAATGTTCCGCCGTCCCCTCACCCTTGTCTCTCTGGTGTATCGACTGTTGTCTAATTGGCTGCATCTACTTCCTTTAACGACACTCTAAATTAGCCTTAATGCTTAGCAGCGTGTGTAAAGGCAGACAAACAAAGCTTTGAAGAGTCTGGAGATAAAGAGGGAAATGTCAGAGACTCCCTGCTTACACTCAGGTCAAACCAGTGATATAAGTGTTTAAAAAAGAGCAATTTAAACATGTGACCTTTTCAAGTGTTTTGATTTACCTCTCAAAGATGGAAAAGCATTCACTCCAAATGAATTGTTTGTTGTTGAGCCAGTACCAGAAGGAGGAGGACTGCTTGGTAGTGGTGTGACTAAAAAAACCCTGTTGCATTTGAAACCCACTTTATTGACAGCTTCATGCCCTCAGTATAATGCAATGCAGGATTTGAGGTGCTGAGCACAGAAGATTAAATGCGGCAATAAATAGAGTACCGACTCCCCTCACTGGCCGTCTTTAATTCACTCTCGCTGGAGCCATCGGACCCTGATCACAAACACACAAAATGATAAGACATCACACACAACACTGAGCCAAAGGCTTTTGCTTCCACCTTAAATTACAGTAGCCGTGGATGGACTGATGTTCCTGCCTTTAAAATGTGAACATTTTCCTTCATGAGTTTGACGTCCGCCTGGAGCTTGCAACAGAGAGGACCGGCTGGAAGCTATTCATTTCACAGGGTTTATAAAAGATGAAGCTTTGGATCTGTCGAGGCATCCAACAGAAACCTGCAGTGCTGATCACTCAATTCATTGAACCACAATGCAAGAGACTGAATAGTACAAGAGTGTACGAATGATCCATGACAGAATGACATCTTAGTTTAATAACAACGGCATGCATTGCCCTTAGATCTTAAGTTTGTATCCCTTATGAATGAGGACATGATAAAAGCACATCTAACCAAGTTTCAACCCATCAATCATGGTCCAAACCATTTATCATTGTCTCGATAAAATTCAAAGATTATAGACATTTAAAATTCCCTTCTGCGATATGGCATAAAATGGCATTGCCTTGATATCTTGATATTAATGGAAGATTATGTCAGATATCCTGTACAGTTGATGTTGAGAACTATTTCATCAAGTAAAAGAATAACAAAATCAAGGAGCACAAGTTTATATATATATATATATATATATATATATATATATCTACTGTATGTATGTATATATATATATATAAACTTTAAATCACATCATGAATGCTCACAGACGCTGAGAAACGCAACACCAATACAACCACATGTTTACATGTTTGGCAGCAATCTAAGGCAATTGGGAGAGAATATATTTCATAGGGATCCACGCTGCGTGTTGCATTTATCATACAACGCATGGGGCCAGAAAAAGCTCCTGATCAGTTTAGCGCCATCTCACCACAGAGAGTCTTTGTGATGCTTCATATCATTTAATTGTTTCTCATCGTCAGCGAATTAAACGCTTTGAAACGAATCATGGTTCGTGTTTCATGTCATAGATGTATGCCATGTCATAGTTTATGGTATATATTTGAAATATTTGTCATCAGACATTGTTGAGCTAGTTTTGGTTTTTTTTACATGCCCGTTAATTCCAACGTTAGAGTCGTTCAATAAACATGTATTAGTAATTTGTTAATGTCACATAAGTGTAGGTTTTGAAGAATGGATCATTACAATTACAGTTCATAAAACAACCTGGTTCCATTATTGAACCGGTTTACATTTTTTCTTGACATCCAGAATTCAGACAACAATAAGTTTCTTTATTTCAGCGGATTAGTTCCTGTTATTGTTTCGACGTGCGTCGTCTTCTATACAATCGTATCACTTTGCATTTCCTCAGAAACTATTTGTAATAGCTAAGTGAGAAGATGGAGCAATCTGGGCAAAAAGCCACTGAAACAAGGCTGATGTGTCTGTGGTAAGTATAGATGACTTTTTAAATCAGAAATAACGTATGCGTCTCATTTTTTAAAGGGTACATGTACCGTAGTTGTTTTTGCCCTGTTTTGCCTTGATCCCGCTACCTTCATGTCCCGTTCCATGTGAAATATCATGTAAACTTACAAACATTGTAAAAAAGTTGAATATAAAAAAAAAAGTGTTTAAAATGCATGGACTGACACTGTTTGGAGTATTATTGTCCAAACATGGCAGGAAAAAAAGGGAAGCAGGATGTAAGCAGTTCAATAACTGCCACTACACTACAGTACAGTACATATATAGTGTGGGTAATTACTGTCTTTTTCACACACACACACACACACACACACACAACTAACCTTCCCTTTCTCTCTCACACCCTCCGGTGAGGCAGTAAATGAAAGCCGATAGCCTGCTTACCATTTAGCACTGCTTAACACATTTAACAAGAGCAATGCACCCATTGTGGATAAAACTGTCCTACTGGTTTTGAAGTTGCATTACGGGCAGTGATGAATGAATTCACACACACTTTTGTCTTGCTGCCGTGTCACTCAGTATCCAGCTTCCACACCAGAGAACACAGAGAGAAAGAGAAGGGAGTTTAAGCAATCTGTGATTAAGGCAGTCACATAAATATTGCAGAGAGGTTTTTGGCCCCCGTTTTGGAGATACACTGCCACAACAGTCTTGAGCTCCGAGCTCTTAACGACTGCTTCCTATTCCCACAGATTATAGAGCAGACGGGCGTGTGTGAATACCGATGGCAAAAGAAAATATGAGTATGACGCCACAATGTTCATCGATGGAGGAAAAACATCCCGTTTAAAAACAACATCGAGCAGTAATCCTCTTTGGAAGAAAAGGTCATATTTGGTTTGTGTATCAGTCCTCCACACAATGAATGAATCTTTTACAGGGACAAGGGGGGGGAAAAGCACAGCTCAGAGCGATTTAATTAAGAAATGAAAGTAAAGTAGAAGCCTATATCTATTTGTCCACTGAAGTTAGTGCTAGGGGCTTTTTAAGCGGCGTGCAGAGATGAGGAAAGACAGAGGTCCCACTTACAGTAGCTTAACTCTGTCTCACGTAATTGAGTTCATTCCAAGATACAGAAAAAAGTCAAAGCAGATACATACATATTAGTTGGACACAGGAGAGGTGGCTCCCTTAATGTCTTCAGTTGAGTTCTGCTCATTGTTTTTGCTTCCTTACAGCTTGTTATGAGTTCAAGCTGTTTTAAAATCTGCCAACATGGCAATCCTTATGCACTGTACCCTTTACAGTGCTTCCAATTACTGTACTTCAAGTAATGACGAGACGTCTGTCAGAGCTTCACACCCCCTCTGTATTCAGTGCGATAACTGTCACTCAGACCCACTCCTGCATGGAGCGCTTGCAGTACAGTATGTGGCGCTGTGTGCTCTTCCTCCTGAACTGGAAAACGGTGTAGAGGAGGACCATCATGCACAGTGCCAGGACACAGGGAATAGCGATGGCCACTGCTTTCTCCGTGCCCCCCGTGCTGTCCAATTTGATGACAACGTCCATGTCACCGTTGTCGTAGTGGCGTTCCTCTGCCACCGGGGGGTTCCAGTCCCAGTCGGGATCGGCAGGTAGACCGTCACAGCCCATGAAGTCCCTCAGGATGGACCTCGGGTAGCCGGGCTCTACGCGAAGCAGCTGGTTGTTGAACTTCCAGTACTCCTTTCCCTTGTAGAAGTAGGTGAAGCCTGGAGTATATAAAAAAATACACCTAGGTACATTAATCTGGCAAAGAGCAAGTATTGTGCAGCTGCATGTACCACTAAAGTACCCACATCTTAGGCTCTAGCCCCCTGTCCCTCTGTAAAAATGCCTCATAAAATAAAACCCAAAATTAATCAGGAATATCTCCTCGACCATAAGACTTATATGCATATATCTGGTCTTCTTTGAGAGATAGGAAGGAAAGGAATATTAATCCATTGTAAGTAAACTATATTTAGCAAATTATGCAATAAACGAAAACAATTATATTTTTTAATCCTCGCCTGGTGTACAATCTAAATTTCAGAGGTAAAAATAAAGATCCCATAGACAATGATGCGACTGAATGTCTTCTGCTCCTCTTAGATTTCAACTTTAAATGTTACGAAAATACACAAAAACACAATAAAGATACTCAGGCGGTCTCAGTGTTGATCAGTATTCATATGGCTGAAGAGCTCCATGCTATACAGGCATATATATGGAGAATACAAAGGCCCTCGTGCTCGATGTGGTATCCACAGATTTATACGAATGAGATGAAAAGAATGATGTATAGACTGTTAGTGCTTGTTGCCATCTGGTGGCGGTATCAAAGAGGTCGGCTGAAAAATGATCCCAGATCTTTTGAAGTTGTTCTTGTCTTACAAAATGTATGTCTATAGGACTTTACATTGTTAGAATACTTCATAATAAGACTTAGTTTGGAGAATACAATTGGTTGACTGATTGTGAAAGCTGAAGACCTCATGTTTTCAAAACAGTATGAGATTTATATGTTATATAAATAGATGATTATGAAATCGCGACAGTTCATATCAATGTCATGGAGGAGGTTGTTTTCAGGGGGTCAATATCTAGGAAAAAAAAGATTCATTATCCCCTCTGTGCTTTTGGATGAACTTCCTGTTTTCCTGTCGTGTCGTTGCATGAAGTGAAACGGTGGCAACACATACCAGACCAACAGCATTTTAAGTTGTTGCTCTTCATCTTTTCTAAATGTCTTAAAAACAATAGACATGCGATGCCAGGGTGTTCAATCTCACTGACTAGTTACATGGTCCATGAAGCTGACGTACCATTGGCCTTGTCCACAAAGGCCCCCTGTGGAGAGTCAGGGATGCCTTTCCAGATGGTGATGGGTTTGGGATAACCTGGATCCATGGTTCTCATGTCCTCATTGTACCTCCAGTACCTACAACAGGACAAACAGAAATACAGGATGCAAACAGTCAGTGACATGTACCCCTTGCTCGACACCTGCCCCTACAGTAACAGCTGATCTGGGTACATTTTAAGTAGGAGGAAAACATGCTCCTATTGTTGTGGGCATTCAAAAATCCACAAACACAAATTAGCACAGCGTGATGAGAGTTAAATCAATATAACAACTGGACCCATTCACCAAATCCATCATTTCTAAATGACAAGGAGCTCAAACTAGGGTTGACAGACAAACTCAAATGTAGCCCAGTCATACACATGAGAAAGGCTTTTCCACTCTTGAATCCAGGCTTTTGAAAGAAGTTGTGCCAGGTGTACATGCAGCCAAGATAAACAGTCCCATCTCATGCTCGAAAATGGCCCCGCACTGACTAAAGAGGCAGATGCTAAAATAATCCATGACCAACACGTTCAGATGGTGAATTGACAACGTACAGAACACGTAATTCTAAATATTTAAATACACATTCAAAACACATTGTATTAAAACGTGTATCGTGACACAGCACTGGACTTCTGCGCACTGTGTCAGTGACAGACTTTTTTAGAACAAGAGCTCAATCGTGACCATTTAAAGATCTGCAACTGACTGGATTCACATGACCAGAGGAAAGCGGACAATCAATCATCCATACTGTGTTCATCTGCCTGGTGAATTAGTTTCAGGGGTTGTTGTGTGATTGATCTACTTCTCATGCACTGGCACCCACACACATACATCTTGCCACACAGTGTCATGTCTTTGAATTAGAACAAACACCACCCTGTCACAGAGAGAGAGAGATGAAATCATCTTCGAGACGACGGACAGAACGTCCTGTTTGTCGTGATGTGCAGCAGCAAGTTGAGGGATGACAGTATCATGACAAAGCACTTTGTCAGCTTTTACCACGGGTCCTCTGACCTCTTGGGAGGTGAGTTATCACGACAGCTGAACAAACACGTGAGTCACACTGGCATACTCTCAAAATGTAAAACCCTCGCAACATAGATAAACAACACATTCTCGGAGTTGGTTGTTTTGAAAAGACTCTGCGGTTTCAATTCGCCTTACAACTGCAGGTAACCAACTACACCAACGAATATATCAATGGATGTATGCAAGCAGACCAAATACTTATACAAACTATATAAACCACATATATATAAATACCTTCCAGGGAAAAAAGGCTTAAACGCTGAAGTAACATAATCCCCATCACAAACGTTGCTCTAACGTTGGGTAATAATGGGTTCAATGTCAATAAGCAGCATTTTTCAGCTGTTAAATAGACAATCAGCATTTTCATAGCAACGTGTGACAGCTTACAGAAATGCCAGCTCATCTATGCTAAAATTGAAGATGCACTGATCAACAAACCGGCACAATTAATAAAAATGTAATGGGACTCAGTACCAAAAATCATTATAGTCCAAACACTGCATTCATGAAGAAAAACAGAAGGGAAGGAGCTGACAGATACTTAATATTTCCTTCTTTTGTCTGTAGGATTCACTCCTCAACGCACTGTATTATAGTTGTTTCTACCATTTGGCAACACAGAGACAATTTATGGTCATAAACAAAAGACTGAAATAAAGATTTCAGCCATCAATGGTCCTCACACTATTTTCTTTTCCCTGACAGACTCCAGTTCTGCCCAACTACTTAACTTCATAACGGTGGCAGTAATAATTCAACACGGACCTGTCTCCTTTGAAGAAGTAGGTTTTGGCGACATCCTCCCACCAGACAGCTGTCTCGATACTCTGAGTGGGCATGCCGCTCCCGAACAGCGAGATGTCCTGAGGGTAGGAAGGCTGGAGAGTTGTGTCCTTGAAGACCCAGAAGCGGTTTCCTAGAAATACACACACCAATTTAGGAGGCTCTGGGACAAAGATGTCATAAAGATGACCTCAAATATCGCTGTAGACGAAACACTGCCGGCCCCTCAGCTCATTCGAGCCTTTGGTGTATTCACATGATTTCAAATGTCAGATGTATCACCTCGTCTGCAAAATATCTGCACGGCAGAAAATCTATGCGGTGGAATCTATAATACAATAAAAAGCAAGATGATGCTCTGAAGGCAAAACCGCCGAGACTTGTTGTTTTCATTTTGATTGAAGCTGTTGCATTGAATTCATTTTGATCATAAATGCCTCAGGCAGAGTGAGGAGAGCTGCTGCGGTGGTGTGCTGGCAGTAGTAGCTAGACATCGCATGCACACACATGCAGTTAAGTCCCCTTGAGTGAATAAATAAAGCATGGGGCGCTCTGATCCCGCTGGGTGACAGATGTCATGTTAATCTGCCTGATGGACGGATGACTGCATTGGACCTGCACCCGTTCTCTTACCGTACAGAACGAAAAACAAGCTCAAAGTCACCCGCTCAGTTGCTGTATGATAAAAGACCACTCTATGTTTAAAGAGCTTGAACGCAAACCTGAACTTGTAGTGGTGGTTTTTCTCATTTTTTCGGATTAACCTGATGTATTTTGTATTCTGTTGTAAAATGAATCAGGGAATACAATTTTGATTGAATAAAATGAAAGCTGCCATGTGGAATTTCCTTGTAAACAAACAAGAGTTTTGTCTACATTCAGTATTTTCAGCACAAGGCTTTGTGTGTCTGACAAATGTCTTGAACGCATTCCCTTCCACATTGGCCAACCTAATCCCGCGTTTACAACCATGTTTGCTAGCCAGCAGCCTCCTTCTTCCTCACCTTTGTTGGTGCATTGCTACATGTATTGGCGAGTTACCAGCAAATGCCATCAGCGAAATAGCATGAAACCGGTGGCAGAAACATGCATCATGTCGCCTGTGTGTTCTCACGTGTGGATGTGCATCAGAATGCGTTTGCAGAACAATAACAAACCGGGTACCCACTCGTAAAAGCATCGCTCTGTTACAGCGCTACTGATGGCCGAAAACACTGCAGGGTGCCTTTGATGAATAACAAAAAAAAGAAAAAACATAATCCAAATATTAAATAATTACCTTTGAAAAAGACAAACTTTCCTTCGCTATTTTCATACACGGCATCAATTTTGGGAGGCAAGCCTTTCCAGAAGTAGTTGATCTGCATGGGGTAGCCAGGGACTACGGAGTTGTCCCGTACCCTCCAAAACCACTGGTCCTATAGACATGAATAAAGTAGAGTCATCAGCATCATTATCATCACCAGCACCATCCCAAACAGCTTTAAAACCAGCAGCCATGTTCTCTCAGGTTGCTGATCCACTCTACCTTGAAGACGAAAAGCTCCTGTCGGAGGATGGCCAGGGTGTTGAAGCCTCCGTCACAGATGTTGGGTTTGGAGTTGGGGTTGGAGGGCTTGGCCCCCCCCTGTGGAGGGCGATGGGGTCTGGCATGGCGGTCATGTTTACGGGGGTCTGAGGGAGGGTGGAAGCGAGGAGGAGGGACCGTAGGCGGGGGCCTGGTGGGCTGTGGCGCTCTATCTGGTGGACCTAAAGAGATGAAAGGTTTTTCTGGACCTACCCATTGAGAAATTGAATAACTTGACTGTTTCTTTGACCAATCCACCTTTAATGTTGGCACAGATGATTTGTCAGTTGAGTCATGTTGCTATGCTGTTGGCTGTCCTCCTTAACAGCTGACAAATGCTGCCTACTGGCAATCAACCTAACATGACTGAATGTTGCAGCAGTATTTGTAATAAGTATTTGCAGGGCTTCAGTGTTAATAACATGTTGTAATACGGCTTCAAAAAAAGGTTGGAACAATATAATGCATATGTGACATTGTTCTTCAGGTCCCTATCTAACTACTAGGGGTGTAACGGTTCACAAAATCCACGGTTGGGTTCGGTACGATACAGTGGAGCCACGGTTCGGTACATTTCGGTACAGTAGAAAACTATAAATGCCAGAGAAATGTACTTGATTTTAAAATATATTTATTCATTACAACTAACATCATGAAGTTATTCTTTGACTTTGAACAATGATGGAACTATACCTGAGTGACCCATCTTCTGGGGTGTCTTCTTAGCAACACATAAGCATAAAAAACAAAAACTGCTCCTTAATGTTATGTAGTATTGTTACTTACATCTTGCTTACATCTTGTATTGTTACTTACATCTTGCAAAAGAGATTTTTAATCTCAATGGGACTACCTGGTTAAATTAAGGTTAAAAAAAAATAAAATAAAATAAAAAAAAAGATTATTTTGTTTTTATTCAAACGTATTGTTCGGTTCGTCATGCGTACCGAACCGTGAGCCTCGTACCGAACGGTTCAATACAAATATGCGTATTGTTACACCCCTACTAACTACTACTTTTTAAACTGCTGACATTAACAGAAAAGGAGTTCAACGTCTACATCATAAACAGAAAGACCAGCATATAAAATAGAGGGTTACCATAGATTTTCTGGATGCCCTGTAGGTCATCGTGAGGTAGTTTGAAGTTCTCTGTGTCCATGTACTGGTAGAAAGGAGCCATGATAGCGGTGGGGTCGTTGGAGTGTTCCAGACCGAGGGCGTGGCCCAGCTCATGCACCGCAACCAAGAACAGGTCGTTACCTAGAGAGGGGAAGAAGGACCTCGTCAATGCAAAAACCCTCCGTCATACATGGCATACTGTGCAGTACGTGCAGTCCATAACAAGAGGTGGAGGAGAATGAATGTGTGCAGTGATGAAACAGAAGAAGAAAACATACGCCCACGCACAGACACACTCATTAACAAGCAGTATTTGCATTTTTTATCTGTTTGTTTTTATTTCTTGACTTTGTTGTAAAGCCTTTGGGTTTTAGACTGTTGGTTGGACATAACTGAGCATTTTTCTGACATTTTAAACAAACCATTCAATACATTATTGACAAATAACCGGTTGGTTAATCAACAATGAAAATAATCTTTTCTTGCAGCTCTCTGGTCCAAGCGTAACATCTATTGAGCTATAATGTCATGCAATGTAGTGCAAGTAAAGATCATTGGAGGTGTGTTGGGTCTTTTTTTTGCCCCATAAGAGAAGATAGGCCACATGTGAGCCACAGAGAGACGCACACTCACGTTGCGGCCCAGACCCCCAGAGAACAGTGAAAAAACAAACGTCCATACAACGCACCTGAACACATGTAAATGTCGGCATGGCAAACATCTTGTTTTGTATCACATTCATACAGACAAATGAAAAACAACAAAAAATGCCACGGTCAGTGTCTATGGTCAACACTCAGCTCGTGTCAACCTGATTTAGAGAAAAGTACACCATTTACGTACAGCTTGTGACGGAAGCTGTCCCCAGGAGATTGTTGCCCTTTAAAACATGATATCCACTCCTGCCAGCAGCGCTGCACAGAACAACCACTGACCCTCAGCCAGCAGCTAAAAGGTTACACCCCCCCCCCTATCTAACACATCCAGCCTCATCCAACAAACCAAAAATGTCCCACAAAGCCTCCCAGGAGACAGGTCGGAGCTACCATTAGCGCACGTGTCAACATGCAACATTTACAATTGCAGCGCTATAAAAGCCCATTAAAGGTTGCACCGATACCCAGACACATAAAGCAGAGACAGGAGCTCTTCAGACTCAGCCCTCCACACAAAGAACTGCGCAAGGGTGATCGTGAATTTGACTTGGGAGTCTGAGACAATTACCATTGGAGTATGAAAACAAGAGAGAGTGAGGGAGGGGCGGCAAACAGTTTCCCAGAACAAAAGCAATGTGAGCTGTTACCCTCCTCCTCCGCTAATGGGAGGACACAATGTAAGCGTATGGCACATGGGTATTAGCGGAGCAGCCTGGCGCCCTGTAGGGTAATGAAAGTGTGTGTGTGGACGCTCCACTAAGAAAGGCTCTTTTATCTGCTCTCCCTCTACGGGATGCTGCACCCTGCCGGTATCCACATTAGCAGGGGTGGCCCACCGCAGTATATTTGACAATACAATCCGTAACAACCGAACCGGATCTATCATAACCTTATCCACAATCACGTAACAAAGCAAAACGTGATATAACATCACGTCATAAGACGCGTTGCTGTGTGGAATGCTAGCGTCAGGGATTCACATGTGCAGTAAGAGGATTTAATGTATAGCACAGTAAATCCATTCATTTTGGGTTTTTTTTTAGTAATATTAGTTCCACATCTGGTCATATTTTCATTTCAATGAGGATAACCAAATGTTGCCCTGCTTATGCATGCTGGGTTTATTTAGCATTTGATGATTCGTGAGGGAAAGAGGCTGTTTGTTGAGAACAAAACAGACTATGAAGCGGTATGACAGAATAAGAGCAGGGGAGCACCAGTCGAGAGGACTGATGAACTCAATAATCTACATCACATACACACAAGCTTTGCAGTCGCACCACACTACATTTAAAAGGGAAAAAACACACGACTTGGGTCAATTTGTAAAGATAGTGAGTTTCCCAACGTAAAGGGCATACAGGGGAAAATACCAGAGAGCTGTTATATGTGTAATGTTACTGTTAAATAAATGCTGACTACACACTCTGAATATTTTCAGGAAGTGTTCTGGTGTTTTTATTCTCTTGCTTGAAATGAACCTTGTGCTCCGTAGTGTGCTGAGGAAGTGGTTACAAAATCAAAACATATATCACGCATGCATCATTTTCACATTTTGCAATGGTACGGACAGAGGGTATATCGGGCACCTTAACGTCTTCTGTTACCTCTCCTGAAGCATACTGAGCTAAATTCACTAAAAACAGAATCACCATAATCATGTGCCAGCAACCAATGTCTTAAAATAGCAGAGCACTCTATCATCCGAGGAGCTTATTATGCAGCAAAAAACCATCAAAATCCTGACAGATGGGTTGATGCGTCTTTACGGAGCACAGCCCGATCAAAGACATCTCTGCGTTCTTTGTTCCAGGTTAAGCATCCTTCGTACCCCGCCCTGTGATACCACCTCTGTTACATCTCAATGCTTCCCTCATTCCTTCCACAGACCTAGTTTACTTACCTCTACATTGAACTAGCCTTTGTCTTACCTCTTACCATCTCCACTTTCTCTCTCTCTCTAGATTTAGGTTTTACCGCCTCTCTTTTCCTTCACTTACCATCGTGGTTGGGGTTCCCCAGGGTCCAGGGCTCATCCGAGTCAAAGTGTGTGTCGCCTCCGATGCCTGGGCCCGGGAAATAGGCGTGGGCTAGGAATCCCCCCTCCCCGTCGAAGGGTGAGCTGTCACCGTGAAAACCCGAAGCGAAGATGATGGTGATGTCCACGTCGCGCCTGCCAGTCTCCAGCGCGCTGTATGGAACGGCCTCGAAGCGGAGGGGAGTCACACCTTGCCAGACGTCAAACGCCCGCCGGATGGCATCGTGAGTCTCGCGGGCGCCCACCTTTGGTGTGACATTTTTTATGCTGTGGGAGGAAAGAAGGCAAACCGATTGAAAAGGCTCCAGAGAGCCACAGTATACAGAGACCATGGGGCTGAGGAACGGCCCTGCAGGTTCTAGTTTACATGCTGTGTTCATAGCAGTGGAAGCGTTCACATGTTATTTTAAACCACCGGAAAGAAAAGAAAAATACACACCGCATCAACTCCCGTGCCTCGTTATCCCATTCATTTTGAGTTCACATTTTTTGACTTTTCAAAATGAGAAGACACACACACACACACACACACAAAAAGTTGCACTTGACACAACTACTTAAAGCCCGCCAGCTTTTACTGAACTTTTAACACAGCAGTCGTTATCAGTCCCTAGCAGGCAGAGAGGAATGGGAAATCTTCTCCCTCTCTCTCCACTCATTTTCATGAATAAAGTGCAGTCAGCAGCAGCACTGGCTCAGCACTGATTGACATTCCATTAGGAGAGGTGGCTCATCAATTCAAATTCGTGGAGGAAGGAAGGATTTGAATAAATTGACAGTGTTATCGTCTTTTTCTTCTGTAACCTGTCAATTTGCAGTTGTGCCAGAGACCCGTTTATCAGTTCTCCTCAGAACCCATTAAAAACTGGAGCTTAATTGGCCGAGCTAGAATGAGAGTTTGAATATTTCTTCTGAGATTACGGACAATTTACACTCAGGATTTTTCAAACAATTGTATACGAGGTAGAGGAAAGCCTTCAATCTTCATGCTACTCAGTTAAAATTGTTTGTTTTGTCTTAGAAAAACAGCAAATGGCGGATTAAGAAAAAAAAAATAGCAAGCTATTTATAATCTGGTAAGTAAACATACTCACAGCACACATGGGCACATTTATGTGTGAATCTGTGATGTGTTGTGTGTGTGTGTGTGTGTGTGACGTATATGAGCGGTCTCTATGACAACACGGAGCATGTGATCCCAGATGGTTAAAGAGGAGGAGATGAGAGACGGAGGAGAGCTGAGAAAATGAACACATCTGAAACCCACAATGAGCGCGGCCAAGCTCAATGGTCGCTATGACAACTGCCTCCACTACATACCTGTAGGTGATGTGCGTACGCTGCCACTTCTGTCCCGTCAATGCGTATCGCCGCTTCCGTGACCTCGCGGCACTTTTGAATTTGTCCGGAACGCCACAGCGAGGCTTTTGCATCCAACTTAAAGAAGAGGAGAGAGGAGAGGAGGAGACTCAATAAAAGTCGCGAGGCAAAAACGCCATCAACAAGGCCGAATACAGCACTGAAGTGAACTCAGCAGTTCTCTTCCTGATGTAATCACGGCAGCAAAATAAGGAAGTGTTGTGCAAAAATACCACTCGAACTACTCCAAACTACAGTCATCGATTCAAGTGGAGGATTCAATTCTCAATGGGGGCTGAGAGGAAGTTTCATGTTTTCTCATTCATACCACATCAGATTATCACAAGTACAGAACACACACACACACACACACACACTGTAATGCATCGGCGAAACATTAATGCTCACCTCAGCGTGATATCACTGCATCATCATGCAAAGTGAGAAGAAGGAAAAGTGTTAAAACCTTCACCTGAGGTTGTTTCAGACGAGGTGATGGGGGGTGAAATGAAAATCTCTATTTCTGTCCTTCACTAGTTCATTGAAATATTAATAGCCATTCCTTCTGCATTTTTAAATGAATGAGGGGAGCATTTGCATTAATGCCACGTCAATGGCCTGGTGCATGTGTGCATACTCACTCCTCGGTTCTCTCATCCAGTGTCCCTGTGACATTGAGACCATAGATGCGCTGCATGGCGGCGATGGCTGAGTGCATGGTGTGGGCTGAGCGCAGGACAGACATTCCCGGTTCTGTGCGGGGAAGGTAGCCATACTTCTGTAGCCATCCCTGCGAGAGGACGGAAGAGGGAGAAGGATTTGGGCCTTCGGATGGTGGCTATTTTAAGACTTTCTTTAGCCTCTAGTAGAAAACTCAAGAGTAGATGGGAAGGCCGGAGGAAAACATGGTGATGGAGCAGGAGAAGATGTGCAAAAAACACGCACAGAAAAAGTTGCACTTTGCAGGTTTGTGCGGATAATTGATGCGTTAATCATCTACTACAATGTACATGTATCAACCCGAGCTGTACAATGTGAAAGTCTTCCCGTTTGCTGCAGCGTTCAACTTGAATCACCTTCGTTTCGTGTTTGATTACATTTGGTTCCACGTGTTCAATATATTCTCTTTTCAGCATATTTCACTGACGGACGCTAACGAATACAAACAGACCGCAGACATTCCTCCATCGCAGTGGTTGGAGTACTGTGCTCAAAGGCACCAAAACAGTAGCTGTTTAATGAGGGCAAAGTGTTATTTGTTTAGTTACCCTTCCCAGTTTTTCCAAGTAAGTGGCCAACCCCATAATCAAAACCAACAAGAATATGGCTGCGGGTCGTTCATTCTGCATCCCACAAACAATGCGTTGAGGTGACTAACCATTAGTATATATATATATATATATAATTTTATTATTGGAAGAGAACATGGTTCTATATATTTAACGTCACAGACGCATTCATGAAAAACTTCATAGAATTAACATGTAAATAGTCTTGTGTTTGCAGAAACTGTCCATCCAGCAGTGGTTCCGGTGTGTGTGGATATTTGTCCCATCAATGCAACTGTTTGCATTTGAATCCCTTCTAGTGGCCGTAGTCAGTGTTTGTGTCTTGCGGCTGCCGGTCAGCCTACATGTGCAGGACTGTGGCCCTGCCTCCTCTTGCCCTACAAAGCGAGAGTGCGGCTTGATACAGAGGAGGGATGCTAAGGCCGTGCATCATCCGGAGGGGGGGGGGGGGGGGGGGGGGGTGGTCACTGCCAGACTCAATCTGAGAGGTCGAGAGATGCCCACGCTATCCACAGCTGTCCACACGCCAACCAGCTGCCTCCCCATCACTACACAGCCTATGAGATATGTTCCAGCCAGCTAATCTGACTAGCTGTCCTTGTCCACCCCCCCCCCCTCCCTCCCCCCTGCTGCCGCTATCCTTCTTTCTGCTGAGCTAAACGCCTTGTTTATCCTTTTTCTGTCTCTTCTTTTTCCTCCCCTCTCTCCTGTGGGCGTGTTTCCTCTGTGTGTGTGTGTGTGTGTGTGTGTGTGTGTGTGTGTGTGTGTGTGTGTGTGTGTGTGTGTGTGTGTGTGTTGTGTTTGTTAATAAAAGGCATCCCAGATCCCAGAGAGACATCAGGCAGATTTCAGTGAGCCATAACATTGAATAACGATGTGTTTGTGTGGCTGGCAGCCTCAGCGTTTCATTTCTACAGAGAGGTGGGAGGGGAGCCTGAGGTGAGGATGAAAATGACATCAATTTAATAAGGTACAAAAAATAAGCAGCAAATCCTACTATGCAGCTTGTGTCTGTAAATATTTAATCTCCTCCTCCAGCACCGTGATGATGCCAAGGCATGTCTGACTTTATGTTAGCCTGTGACAGAAGCATATCGATGAAAGCAGCTTCACATCGCTGTAAAAATAAACCACTCCATATATCTGGGTTGCACATTTAGGATCAGCGGGCTGGATGAGCTCGTGGACCGCAGAGCAATAAAATGAGCATCCTTCTGTTTCATGGCACTCTGCAAATGAGGAATGCGAGACATATATATTTTTTTTACCGTTCAGCGCGTGAGCTGTGCTGATATGCTTCCAATGTATCCATGTTATCCGTTATGGTAATTGAGCCCACGGACATATATACCATCCCATGGATGCTTTTTTTCACGCCGAGGTGGACGATGTAGGAGGAGAGGAGCGCGGTCATTTGTGATAAGCAGGCAGAGGAAGGCCGTTTATCTTACCTCAACGCTGAAGTGATGATCCTCCTCTCCGGACACAGCGCACGAAATCCAAAGCAACAAATGCAAGCAGAATGCTGCCGCGTAAAAGCAATCCGATGGTTTTCTTGTACTGGAGGATACTAAGGTCATAATGACCTGTTTTTCCCGAGTGTTTATTAGAAGAAGCCGTCCGTCTGCTTTGGCTATTGGTGTCAAATGAAAATCATCAGGCAGAGCTGTTCAAAGGCAGGTTCGGATGAAAAAAAAAAACGAGAAGGAAAAAGGCCCCCGTGTTTTTATAAGATCCCGATGGTGGCGTAAAATGTTCCGATGTCAAGCAGAGATAACGCGGCACGTTAGACCCGCTGCCCTCGCCATTCTTATTTACATCAGGGACTACATCTATCCAGCAGCATCAATGGCCATGTACAGTACCCAGTCTGCGCAAGATAGGCTCCCTCCCGACTCGACGCCTGCGCTTTGATTTCTCTCACACAGCGCAGCGCCGCTTGGCAGCATCATGAGAGCTGCCCCTGCACACCGCACACGAGACGAAATGCCTTTCCTCAGAACTGCCTGCACGATTGACTTGTACATTGTCTCTATACAGTTTGAAGCACACGTGCAGGCAGACGCTGTGATTTTTAAATGACTGATATTAAACAAAGGCTCAGATCCAGATTATGGACTGATGGACATTCCTCTGCTGATGCCTTCATACACAATAGAGCCAAATCATCTCTATGTGCACTGACACAACTGCGTGATATTCCTATAATAAACTAAATAGAGCATGCACCTTGCGAATAATTGACAAATGGATCATCTTATCATTGTCATCATTAGCTTGTTTATAGTAAGACAAGGAGACAACAGCTGGCCATCAGTGCATTCACACTCCCTCATCTTAAACTATCTGTCCCACACTTTACCCCTGTGTTGGTCTCTGGCCTGAGGACACAGAACAAACGACCTGACAGAATCCCAAGACATTTATAGCTCCTGCAGCTCTGTAGTGCTGAAATGCTACAAATAAGCTGCCCCAAGCAAAGCGAGCCACACGGTGGCGGTGTTTCATAGAGGAACGAGGCCGTCGGCTGTTTGCTCGCAAACCTCAGAGGGCACATGGACACACTGGGACCTGAATCCGCCCCACGCGATCTAATGAGCCGGGAAATAGATCTGACATTGATTTGAGGTGACAGGCAGAAAGGGCATACTGGAAAAAGGAGTGAAGGAAGAGCTCACGACAGAATCCTCGTTCCACTTTACAATACAATACCTTCCTTTTAAAGAAGGAGTCAGCAGCTCTGGAAAGAGTGTGGCAGTATCTGCAGAGGACTCTGCATTTTAGCTGATTACATCCAGTATCTCATTCCATCAATCAACTTGTACGAGAGAGAGTTGGGATGCATATCATCCAAGCTGACACATTTGTGACTTGGCAGTTTTTCCCGCGAGGTCCAATGCAAGCCAGTCTGCTATAACGGACATCTTTTTCATCCATTTTATTCACACTTGTGGATGACTCAGAGATTCCTGTAGTTAAGGACACTTTCTCACCACCGATTTGAAGGACTGCACAACCACTTACCGGAACAATTCATGGCACCATGCTGTGGGAATGCAGACCCTCTGTGCCACAGTCAGCACCAAACCACTTCAGTGCATTCTGGATTGTCAAAGTTCAGAGATTAAACTCTGCTGACCCTGACGCTGGATTGTTATCCTGTCCAAGAACATCATAAGAAACACACACACGTTTTCAGATGAGCAGCGGCCTTATAGGTTGCAGCACCTTCAGGACACCTGAATGAGAATCTGAATCGGCCCCTTTAAAGAAAGGGTCAGTCAACTCTGACAACATCGCAGTCATAAAGAGTGTATCTAATGACAATTGTTATGATTTACAGTTGAATCTCTCCCATTTTGTTCGATCTGATTAAAAGTTTCACTGCACTTGATTTTTCTCTCCTGTTTTATGTAAAGCACTTAATGATTTTAAAGGGCTTCATACATAAACTCCACCACTATTGTTATTATACGCAGGCATGCACATTGCATTACAATTGCTAAATTAGCTTTGAAACCTGAACACACACAACATTCCGAAAAATCATTGACATTACTCACAACCGAACAAGGTGTTCCATGTCACGGAACAGGTTGCGACTGGTTGAGAAGTTGAGAAAGGGATTCCTATTGGATGAGAACAGGTTCATTCATTGACTTTGAGGTGTTTACTGTGTAACCCAGTGGGCTGCTATGGAGACCACATGCTCTGGCAAGTGAAGACGGCTCCGGGCCAAAGGCCGGGGGCCTCTTCAGGAAACGGTAAAACAGAGCAATAAGATATGCACATGTTTGATCGGTCTTCATGGCAAGAGGAAACAACGTGTGTGTGTGTGTGTGTGTGTGTGTGTACTCATTATCACAATACAACAATACATTCATACACTGAAATATTTGCCTTTTTCTATTGAAGTTTAGCTGAAGCAGAGTTTTGCTTTCGGGTGGGGGCAGATGGTGAGATACAAGCTATAACTCACTTCTCTAATTACACCTAATTAATTGGTACTTGACAGTTTGTTCTGATCGCCAGAGGCTTTTCAGCCGTACAGCAGGATTCAGAAAGCTATTATTATGGCTTTTATGGAGTCAGTCGCGTCGACTCCACGTCTTACTTCACACGTCAGAGATATGGCAGCCATGACAAGTGACTAAAATGGTGCACAGATTTACAGCAAGGACTCCTGAAATGAATCATTCAAGATTCTAAGCGTTATTTGACGATGTTTGGAAGCATCATCACCAATCATAACCTACAATTTAGTGGGTCTTGCACAAAGGTGTTGTCATTTTTCTAGGATTCCTACTATTTGTTCATCTGGGCAGTAATTATTCTCAGATGAAATGTGTTACTTCCCCCGTGCATGTTTTTTTTTCTGAAATCAATTGACTGAGATGTTGCTGGTCCATCTGAGCCCCGTCATGCAGATCAGGCTTTAAACCTTCAGGACATTGAGTCGTCTCCCTTCGCAATACAGTCACATAACCTTTCTGCCTCACTGAACCACTTCATAACAAAGACTCCTCGTGTACAAATCATCCTCTCAGAAGTCTTGTTGGCTTTGATTGTACCTGAAAGAGCTCATATATGAGCAGCATTAGTTAACACACACTGCTAATCCAAAATGTCCCTTTAGGTACTGAATACCAGTACTTCTTGGACAAAAGAGATGGAAAATGTGCGAATATTATTGCACAGTGGGGTATGTATTTACTTTGCCAGTAGCTGTCATCGCTCCTCTCGCTCTCTCACACACTTTTTTCCTCTCCCTCTCCTTTTTGTACAGTCTCTTTTGAATCCCCAGCGGTCTGGCCATTATTCTGTGTTTGTTTAATGTTTCTGCTTGGTTGACAGACAGCTCTGGTGTGGGGCTCTGGGTGGATGATGATGTGAAACACTGTATACGCAGGGATATCTTTCTTTCTTACAGTGGAACATTTCACGATTGAGATGTTGATCGGCGGTGTAGAAACCGGCCGCTGGTGAGAAGCCAAGGTCATTTCTTGACGTTTATTTCTTTAAACGAGCCTCCATTGTGGCGAACCGTGGTTCCAAAACATTTAAAACCAACCGCTGAGTTATATTCAAATATACAACAAATATGACTCTGAAGAGAAGCAAAAATGAGATTTTCTCTCAAAGTAAACCTTCAATATTTGAACTCTCCTGATCCTCTTAATGAGACTTGGACTATTTAATGGTATAATATGTAGTCACATTGTCGGTTGCTGCTTCTAAAAACAGCATTCAAGCGTCGGCCCTCCTCTCCGGGTCAGCGAGTATACGAGAAAGGGAGAGAGAACTAGGGAGTGAATGAAGCAAGGGAGTGAAGGACGAGCCTTTACGCCCAGAAAAGTCCCGAGCACAGCACAATAATAAAAAAAGAGAAGATACAGGCAGAGGGCAGGGTCTCTGCAGATACAGACACCATCACACACTTTTAGAGGGTCATAAGTGACGATTAAGAGGGATTATTTTTGTATCAGTCTATACACATTTTTTTGTTGCATATTATACCTTCAGATGTGACACCCTGTGAAGGGAATAACTCTTTCACTCAGTGGAGCTTGCTATCTTCCCGCTGACTTACCGAAAAATGAGAAAGGCCACGGATTTATTTCCCAATGACAGTGCTGAGAACGGTCATCACATCCACAGTACACTGAAAATTGCGTACTCTGCCATCTCCTGTGAAACGTTAGCCTCACATTAGGTAATTTCTCCTCGAGGAAAATGGTCATCATGTCACCCAACACAATAACCTCTTCCTCCAACAGCACAAACAAAGACGATTTGGTGAGCCATTCGGCCGCCGTAATGAAATAAACACCAGCGTGACAAATGATTTCTATCACTCCTGCCCCCATAGAGTCTGATCTGTGTACAACAACAAACACATTCAAGCAGCTTGACACGCAGTTAGACTCGACTCCGATCAGACGGACAATCTGTCAACAGTCTAGACATTTCGTCCATTCAACCCCTGTGAGACACTGATACTGAGGGCTTTCTCTCATACGTGCATCAACAAATTAATGAATATATAAGGGTCAACGGGTGATTTTAGGATACAAAAACTTACTGATGAGCTTTTCTGTTACGGGCCAAATTCAATGAAACCTCTAGAAGTGAGCTTTGACCCAGATGAGTCATCATCGTCCTTTCCTTTAACTTTTGGTGTTCAGCGAAAATAGCTCCAGGGACACTTACATCAGATGTTGTGTGTGTGTGTGTGGGGCAAAAAATCAAACAAAAAGTATAATATTTGTTTGTAAAAAATGACCCGGTAGTTACATCTCTAAAGTCTCTGGACTCAGCATCAGTGTCATTCGTAGAGCTTCATCTCACATATTTGTGGTGATCTCAGCTCTTTGTGTTGTCTCTTGTGCATAGACCCGCCCAGTCTTCACAGAGCATTACTGTCTGAGTAACATCAAATAGGCTTCTTTTTTTTTTACTGCAGATATTGCAACATGACATAGCAAGAAAAGCAGAGATGGAATTACCAATAAAATAAAAAGGAATCCACTCCATTTGTGTGCTCCAGGGTCCTGATGTTGTGCATGCTCACTTAGTGGCTTCATGACTTACTGGGGCACTTAATGAAACTGAGCCTTCGTAAATTCTATTAGTTAAACTTCTGCTTTTCCTGCAATGACAAGTCAAAATGTCTGCTGCCAAAAAGGCCTTTTGCACTGGAAATTACTCATGATTTGCGTTTTGTACACATCCTAAAGATGTGATGTCAAATCATAAGCCCAACCAGAAAGACTAGTATGCCATTATCTAGTTTCTGCCAGGTGCGTTCAACTTTTAAGGGATCCTTTGTGTTTATTTAAATCTACAAAATATCAGTTGATGCATCAGATTTTGAAACTCTCAAATGTCAGAGTCGGCCTCAAAACTCCACAGCCAGTTCCTAAAGGGACTCTGGTTTTCGGAAACACTTCAACTTTCGTCCACAGGGGTCGCCAAAATCAACACAAAATGAAGTTCCTTATAGTAGCTTTAATTATGAATTTCAGTGCAAAATAATCTGAGTGACCATCTTTGAGACACTTGAGTTTGTATGTGGTTGACATAATAGATTACGTCATTTTGCATGACGGCATCTCGATGTATGATTTCATCACATTGTGATTCCATCGAAAGACGGTAAATGATTATCAGTTCATGACTCACTGACTGAACTGAATGTCAACAAATATAACCATTGTACCTGTGTTGATACAAGTTATGTGTACTTTCCCAGACTGCAAAACATTTCCCCAAAATAGTGTTGCTTCATCGCAGAGTACACGCTTCTTTCTTAAAATAAAAAAGAAGCCTCCAGTCTGCCTCACGTTACCTGAGCAGTGTGAGAGGCGCATCTGTCCTCCCTCTTGCTGACGTCAGAGCAGCCAGTAGTCTGTACTCGCTGCACGAGCTCGGACTGCTTGAGATATCCGCGAGGAGGAGGAGCTGTCAAAGTTTGAGTTTCCCAGAGAAGTAAAAAGTATTTTACTTAACGAGAAAAAAAAAAAGAAAAAAGATTTTGGAGTTTTGAACAAGCGGAATATCGCGTGTTGTTGGTGTGGAATGACACCTTCTCACCGGGATTCCTGACGAAAAACACGATGGCAACTGGTTTCGTGAAGTGGTTCAGTCTCACCTCTCTGCTGTGCCTGGGCTGCTGTGTTCTGGCGGAAAGGAAAGGTATGTCCGCCGAGCTGCAACAACATCAACGTGACTGGGTTGCAATACTCAGCAGCAGGCTTTTGCTTTTCCTCTCTGCTTCTCAGGCATTGCCATTAATACATCTCGCAGAAATCACAGACCGCTCAAAAAGCCGCAAGGAAACTTGATCCAGCGTGGGAGAAGTTTCTGACCGTCTCGCTGTGTTCAGTCTGTGACCTGCTAAAAGTTACACAGAGGCGCTCGAACAAAGTTTGGCGTTCAGTTAAGATAGTTATTGATCAGCATTACTGGCGCGTGTGTTTTTTCCCGGGAAGTTGTGATTAATTGGCCAATTTTAAAAGTGCGAAAAGCAGTGAGCAGTGTGAGCTTTTGTCTTTATGCAGCATTTGACCTAATTGTGGGCAAAAATAGAACAAATAGAGCGATGCTGTCACCTTCAAACACACACTAAGAGCTCTTTGATGCATCCACTAACCAATTTCTCATATACGAAAACCGTGTCACATTTTCTCATTTGCTTTTCCCTCTGAGAGCATCCTCTTACATAATAATACAAAAAAAAATGGTACATGTGCCCGGTTTGCATCTGCTCCTCACAGGAAATTAGATGAAAATGTGAAGACACTTCATCCTACTTGCATGAGTGATTAAAACAAAGAGAGTCTGGAAAGTGTGGTATGGAGGGAGGCTGATGAAGGTATGAAAACAAGTGCTGAAGCAGCAGGAACAGGTTTCTTGGTTTCTCTTGCTCTGCTTTGTGTTTGTGCTTTCTTTTGGCCCTGAAGTAAAGGTCACAGAAATCTTATTTCTTTAAAGGACATGGCAGTGTTTTGACTGCTACCGCAATGCTTTCCTCGCTGTTTTGTCTTTTTCTTTCATGAAAAGAACACCTCTCTCCAGGCCGAGGTGATATTCGACACAGATTTGGCTGGAAAATAAGCACGGAAAGGCAGCTACATCTCAATGTTACAGTGTGAGATAAAAAAATATATTTAAATCTGTATTCCACATGTAGTTCGAGTGACTCAGAGCTCATAAAGGCCAGATGTCGGGTTAGAAAGTGACCAGAATTATCACTTTACTCCCTAATGGTTGTAACTTCCTATTATCATGAATCATCATTGTGCTGTTGTTCCTCCTTATAAGCAGATAAGCGCGGCGTGTTTGGTGTCAGCAGCGCACGTGCAGGTTGCATCTTTTCCCGTCTGCTCCAGCAAGTAACAACCAGTGCCGCTTTCCAGAGAACCATAACAAATCAAAAGTGTTTGTCAGCCAAAAAGACAAGAGTCCCTAAATATTTCCGGGCATCTAAACAAACTCGACTTTCACACTGCAGCAAGCCTCCCGCAGTAAATAAGGATTTTAGAATATTATTAAGACCAGAGAAGATTAGAAATGAACAGCTGTAATGATGGTATGCAGTCAAATTTTGTTTAATTACTGTTCATTTCCATTTGCAGGGAAAGTACGAGCTCTGCCACATGGTCTGACAGTTTTAGCTGTTGTTGTTGTTATTTTTGTTTTTGGCCAGAGGCTAAGACAGATGTTTCTATGTGGAAAACAATGTTCTCCTAGAACGCAGTGTCCATAACAGTTAAAACGTCATTTGAAGAATATGTCAAACTCCAAACTGAAGCTGCAAAGATAACCAATTATTGGATATGCGGGTTGTTTTGTACTTTGATAAACACAAGTAACACACATTTTGATATTGATTAAATCATAGTAGCTGGAGGGTGCAACAATGCGTTCATGGGGTTGTGCCAATCAGTTTCCAGTTGGCTTATCCATTATCTCAAAATAAAACTCCTTAATAAGCCACACAACATATTGCGGAGAAGGTCTATGCTCCATGGAAGGATTTTCAGTTATCAGTGTCGTTACAAATGAGTTTCTGGTTTCATTTTGCCTCTCTATTGGATGTTGATGTTCCCGGTGGGCTGATCATGTGTAAACAAAACGAATTATAAGTGAATGAAGACTGGGTTTGGAAAATATTGCGGTAATAAACATTGGACAACTTTTATTTTGAAAAGCTGAGGTGTTGTTGTTCTGTCTGTCAGAATGATAAAGGAGTACTGATACTGACTGAACCTTTCTGCATGTGTCGGTTGCAAATCCACCAAAATGAATATGTGTAAACATGATTTCTTCCTTTAAAATGTGAAGTCATTAAAATGGTACAGTACTCGAGCTGCTGTAATATAACATCGACCTTACAGTGGAAGCAAAGTATCTTCAAAATATCAAATCAAACAGAAAGAAAAACAGTCTTGTTCGAAGCTGAGTGACAATGCATTTCTGAGATAATCCAAAGGGGGTTGAAAGGTTGTATAAGCCTTAAGAAGGAGGATAATTTCCTCAGCCCCACAAAGGAGCATGTAATCCTTCGACTTATTCTAAAATCACCAAAACAGGCGATGCATGGTTTTCGGGGAAGGACGACTGTTCTGATCGATATTAGTCGTGTCTATCTGCAGTTTACACTGAGAAGTGGCAAAACATTTTCTAGTTGAGAAAAACTTCAAATTGATGGAGATCATGAGTAAGCAACAGATCCTATTGTTGTGTGTTTTGGGTGCGATCTTGCGGTTTCCGAGTGGTAAATCTGTCGCAGTCATCCCTGTCAACTGCATGTGCGCTGTGTGAGGGTGGACAACTTGACAGGTGTAGCAAGAGTCATAAGGGGGAACGTTTTTAGAGTAATTTATGACAGTTAAAATTATCAAAATCAGCTGTGACCAGTGTTTTCTTTTGCCAATCAAAGATGAATGACCAAAGGAATGGAGTTATAATTATCAACAGATTCTTTCCCACATGGTCGTTTAGCCCAGCTCTAGCTGCAGTCCTGTTCTGGAAGGACATTAAGGCGGTTTGGAAATAAATGTGAGATTTTTCTAATGCACCTGACGGCGAGCAGCCCGTCCCACAGGAAGTCACCTGACAGTCCTCCGCTCGGCGACAGCCTGCCAGGGCGCGATGGCTTCTGTGGGAGTCAGACAGGACCTGCTGAATAATAGAAAAGCTCCTAGTCCCGCGCGCTGGCATGCTCAGTTTATTAACTGTCATCATCTGTGGGGAGGTTGTAAATAATGCCCACAGCTTCACCCGGCAGCCAGCCACAAGTAATAACCGTGGTGATTTATTTCCCAGATGAAATGCTAAACGGTTTTCGGAATCAATTGGACTCCCTCTGTTTGTGACTGCAGGGGTTTCAGAAAATATCGGAAGAATATTGAGCCTTGTGGTATTATACTTTGTGATACTGCAGCGATTCTCAACAACACTGTTGATTTTTAATTAATAGTTTACGTGTAAAGATGAACTAAATTAATACTTTATTTTGTTTGTCCTCAAAGTAGTGCTATGATGTTGGCGATGCAGAACCCACTGTTCATATTGCATTAAATCGTTTTTTTACTCACGTTTTATGCATATAGGGTGTGTTCTTAATACTATGACGGTTTTCCTAAAATTGCAATGTATCACAATATGTTGAATATATATTGAATTGCCAGATTCCGGCCAGATTCCGGCCGATACACACCTGATGTGATGTTTACATTTGTTTTATTATACGCTTCAATATTTCTTCTACCCTTCATTGTCCAATGTTGCTTTTCAAAGCGGCCAAAGTACGGACACAGATGTGAGGTGAACTGAGAGCCTCTCTAACTGGGTTAACCTGTGAAAGATCAAACTAATCTCAGGGGCATGTCAACAGCTAAACCCATAATCCTTGATGCGAGGCTCCCCCGCTGTCTGTGGGCACAGGGTAAACCGCTTAAATATCAATATGCTTTTTCCAAGAGTTAATGGGTTGTTCAAGTTCTGGACACAGAATGAGATTGGAAGATAATATATGTATATATAAGTCCAGCGCCATCCTTTTTTTGCATTTAAATGTGCTTGCACACCTGCAAAAGTTGAGCTGAGTCATGACAAAATGTCACTCCTGCAGTGCATTTCAGCATCCTGAGTAAGTGCTTTTCCCTCTGTGTTGTGTTGGGATCGAGCAAGCCAGCTTTCCTCATCAGTCGTTAATTTTTTTTTTTCCTGCATCACTTTCAGGAAACCATACCTTTTGTTTTCATTAAAGCCCACTCTCTGGGATTAGATGGATGTCTGTTGTGGAATACAGGTTATGATCCTGTGTAATCCTAGAACCTGTAGTCGGTGTCTCAGGGTCCAGAGTGGCCCTGGTGCTGCTGCTGCTGCTGCTGTGTCTCTGCAGATCCTCTGATGACCTTCCCAGACTTCCATCTGCTGCAGCCATTGTTGGAAATACGCCTTTTTTTTGTTTCGGGGCCCTGGGAGTTGGCTTTCATTGACGCCCTCCCTCCCAGCTTTTGATAAACTCCACCGTGTCTGAGTGGTGGAGATTTGGAGAGCTGCTAGTGAGGTGAAGGACTTTGGTTTCACTCTGGGACAATAGCACCTCTGTAGAGGGGCAGGTTATCTGGCAGCACTGCTACTTTTGCAGAGCGACCGAGGCCTGTGTCGTGCGGCACCAGACGCACCCGAGGCTAGACGTGCATGTCATCGAGATGGAACACAGAAGTGAAGCAGCTTTTGTTCTTCTTCTTACTTTTAACTGTAACAACGTGTCGGCTACAGTAAATCTATTGTGTAGCCCTTAACATCAAGTAGTTACTGCAATTCTGTAACCGCTAATTACGTGTCTGGTTCCACTGCTGTTATGTCTAGAAAAAACAAACGGTAATGTTTTTTGCATTGTTCTCATGTCTGCCATGACTCTTTATTAAGAGATGCTGCCTGCTACATCATTGATTTTACCTGTTGAAAGTGCTTCTTTTTGGACCTCTTAACCAAAATAGACCAGTGTGTATTGTGTTTTAATTGCAGCTACTAAAATCCATGCTGTAGTTTGTATACATCCACTGAGAAGCCAGCGTGGAATAAGTGAGTGAATGTGGTTACTCATTGAACTGATTTGCGTCCTTTGTTTGTACATGGTAACAAAGTCATCTGCTGCATTTATGGCCTTTCCATGATCCACTGGCTGTGCATGAAGTCGCCAGTGGAAAGACACCCAGGAATTCACGTTGGAAAAAAAGGACCTCCGCTATCTTCCCACCTCATCAGACGTAGTGTCGTGTTAAAAGGGAAAAGAGGCCACAGGCCAATCTATGTGTGTCCATCTCCTGCAGGATATCTAGGTGAGAGGCTGTTTATTCTGTGTGGTTTCATTCTTTTGCCTTTTGCGGGAACATTGTTATGACCTTATCTTTGGAAAAACGTTACTTTCTGATTCTTCTCGCTTTGTTTAAGATGCATCACATGCATTATGTGATAGTTAATTGAATGTCTAGGTTTACGACGGTTATTCGCAGGACAAAATAAGCTATTTAAAGACGTGAGCTCTAGAAAATGTCAACAGGAATTTATTGGGGTTTTTTTTACAATCTATTGACCCAACAATTAGTTAAGAAAATATCTGCAAACATTATGTTAAGCATCCATAAAGAGAAACACTTTCTCTCATTTTGTGTACTTTCTGTACTCTATGTTAACAGTATTAGTTTTAGCTCACAGTGGACCGCTAACCACTGAAACATAGTGTGGGAACAAATGCATGACTTACTTTAAGCTCAATATAGGGGTTTAATTAAAGAAAAACAACGTTCTCTTTTGGTTGGCTGGTTTGTAGATATTTGCCAAAGCACACCCTTGACATTTATTCCATTTGCAGCAACTGAAACATTTCTTACCAATTAATTTCAGTAGTTGAATGAATTATTTGTTTTTCATGCGTTTGACGAAGCAGTTTTCGAATGTGTCCTGTCAGGCTGGAACTGCTGAGACAGTAAGTCAGCTCTACTGGTGAAGGTAAAGATGCAAAGTGGAAACAAAACACGTTTCCATCCCGGAGACTTTCAGCTCGGACGAAAACCATCGTTCGAACCCGCTCAAGAGAAATTTGTAGCTCCTTCCAATTCAGAAAGGCCAGGGAACAGGAATAGTCTGGGGGCCTTTTTCCCCTCACAGATAAATCATGATTTGTATTCAGTAAGTAACTCTATGGATCTCCGTGTCACCATGCACATGTACGAGACTTCAATGAGATGGACAGGGTTAGTGCACAGATTAAAAGAAGAAGCCCAGCAAAGGGAGAAAAACAGGAACGTCGAGGATCCGTAAACAAACATCAGAAGGATGGGGTGAGATCTTTGACTTTAAAATTCGTGCCCTCCCTTGATCACTCATCAAGTGGGCCTCAGTCTGTCTTTCTAGTTTCTATTGCTCCACTTTGGCATTCAAATAGGATATGAGAGTCCCTCATCAGTATCCCAAAGACCTCACTTCGGTGTGGCATCTTCTCCGATGACCGAAGGGTCATTCTGAGGAGCAATGTTTCAAACGGTGCTCGCCCAAAAGAGGAATCCCCCACAGGGAAGGGAACAATAGCTTCACAAACAAGTCTCCAGCTCAGCACATTTCAGAAGAAAGCATTGGTTGATGGGTGGTGGCTGATCTCTGAAACTTGCCTTTAGCCTCTTCCTGTGTGGTCCATTAGCCTAATAATCGTAAAGGGTGCGGTTGATTTATTTCATTTTTTCAATAAATGAATTTTTGCATTTGTCAAAAGAAATCAGCATGTAGATCCAGGATGTTTCATTTGTAATCACCTTTGCAGTGTAAAGAGGGGGGGGGGGCTTCCTGCCTCACATCCTGATTAAAAGGATGTAGGAGCTCCTTAACAGCTTAAACCTGAAGTTTGTATTGACTCTGGTCTAGTGTGTTGCTTAAGGGTTTAGCTCTTTCCACACTCATACCTGTGCAACAATGGAAAACCGACACTGACGTACATTGCACTGCTTGACATGACTTGAACTTACTTCAGCTGAGCACTCCACGCATCAGAGATGATGAACATGTTAACGTCAACAACGATATCTAGTTCATTTGTAGAATCCATAATTATTATGTATATTCATTATGAAGTCTGATGGTTTCCATCGCTCGACGACTTAGAAAAATCGTGTTTTCTTTGCCAATGTGGTTAAGGCATTACATGCTCCGTTGCAAGGGCGCGGTAGAGTGTCAATCAAGATCTACAGTGTATGACTCTCCGTTATTGAAAAGATAGTAGGGGCAAGTAACAACTAGTCAAATAGAAACAGAAGGCTTTTGCCTCGTCATGTCTTTGATGACCCTGCCAAATACTAACTGCATCCTCTGCAAGAAATAAAGACAAATGACTTCAGTGACGTTAGAATCTTGTATCTTGCTTTCAGCAGCACTTGATGTCAGCATTAAGACAAGAATGGTTTTTAATTTGCTGATTTGATTTGCACTGTTGGAACACATTGGAAAACAAGAAATTTGCCTTCCAAAAAGACTTTCTCACAAGTATAAAACATATTCAGACATGTTTCTTGTTAACTGATACCTGTATTGCCTCCAGGTTTCTTCTCGTCTAGACCCCCTGTCACATTTTTGAATGGGCCTGGTATTGACATGTTGCAGAGTGCAAAGCTTGAGTTCTCTTACAAGCGTGCCTGTTGTGGTAAGCTTCCCTGGGCTTCCGAACAAGAGTTTCTCCTACAGAAAATGGTTGAAAGGCTGAAAATGAGCCAATATCCATAGTGGATGGGTGGCCAGATAAAATAATGAGGCAAATACCATGACTGACAAAGAAAAAGGAAAGAGCATGAGATTAAATCAGTTCTCATCCAGCATCTCTGGCTCATGTGTGGACCAAACTTTAGTGGATGTCTCCTTCCTTGTAGACACTCCAAGTCTCCAACTCCAAGACAAAAGGTTCTTTATTCAGGATTTTGTCTTCTTTGACACAGGCTTATCTGTCTTCCTTGACCTTAGCTTGCCATGTAGACATGACTTTACAGCTCTGTGTAAACAATGAGAAAGGCATCCCTGTGTGCTAAAAGTTGTTAAGGCTCTTTAGTTATAAGAATCTATTTAGCTTTTCTTGGAGTTTTATATTGGATTATTGCATTTAATACATAAAAATGAATGGCTTGCGATGGACGATGGTATCAAGAGAAGTCTGCAGCCATGCTAGCGGCTCAATGAGGCTGCACTTTGAGTTAAACGCTAACGTCAACATGCTATAATGCTCCATAAGACAATGCTAACATGCTATGTTTGTCTAAGTTCATATTATTTTAGTGCGTTAGCATGCTGACGTTTGTTATTTAGCACTAAACACAAAGCACAGCTGAGGCTGATGGACTGGTCATTCATTTTGTAGGTATTCGGTCATAAACTAAAGCATTTGACGAATTTAATTTTAACCTGATGATGGCACTGAATGAAAAAAAAAAAGGATTCCCAAAGTTCTTAAAATTCATCTTGAGGGGAACATGAATATTTTCACAAAATTTCACGGGAGTCTTTGCAATATTTGTGGAGAAATTTCACACAAAAAGGTCAACCTCATGCACGAGATTATTAGAGAATGTCTTAGATTGACCTTCTAGGAACCATTAATGTCTGTCAATGTACAGTATAAGTATTACCTGAAGAAATATAAGGGGATCATCAAAGTCATTTGGATTCATCTTCTCTGCACCAAATTTTGTTGCAATTCAACCAATAGTAGTTGAGATAATTCAGTCTGGTCAAAAGTGTTGGAAGAACCAACTGACATTGCCTTCTAGAGCCATGTGTGGCTAAAAAGGGACTAAATGCTCAAATCCTTTGTATTTTTTATATGCCGAAAGGTTTGCCTCCAAAACTACAAGCACTGCAATCTCCTCATAGACCAGTGAAGTATAGTTCTGGCATGCAACTAACAGGCGTCCCTCCTCATGACATAGCTGTTTGAATTACGACAACAACAATGATGAAGGCGGCTGCTGGCAGTGTACTTTGGCGGGGGTGAGTTTGAAAAAGAAGCTGTCAGCCCTTCCCTCACCATGCTTCCAGGATTTTACAAGCCAACAACACTTCTCAGGGATTTCATCAGCATCGTAAAAAGTATTTCATCCAAGCCATTTATAGACGAGTTGACAGCATTGTTCATGGTATTGTTGCGGTGGCAGGGGCTCGGCTGCAGAGTCGATTTGTTTAACTCCCGGAGCACGAAAACATAATGTGCTCTAAACACAACACGCCTTCTGTAGTACCTTTTCTAATTGCCTGGTAAGTTTCTACAACACCAATGCTTCGTTGAGCTCAGAATTGATTTCCTGGTGGGACTTTGAGCGGAACATCTTCATCTTGTATCCACATGCTTTCATAATTAAAGCCAGAGGCCTGTAAAAGAGAAGGAATTCTGCTTCCTTCACTTGCAATGTTTCCCTCTACGTAAAAAAGGGTGGAACTGACCCTCTTATTGCAAGATTGCCCACTAAGCCATTAGTGGAGGCCATATAACGTTCCCATGCACTGCATCATAGTACAGACCTATGACATTTAAAGCATCACTGATAAACGATCAATGTCTGCTACTCTCCTTTCATTTTCATAACAAACCACTTGAGCTGTGTAGCTAGGTGGAGAATGGCTTCCCTGGTACAAATACCCTGGAGTGCACAGTTGGACCAGTGCCAGGCAGCAAGGATTAGCCCTGTGGACCTGCAGTATATCCACTATATCAACATCTTTCTGAGCTGATTAGAAGGCAGTCTGGGATTATTTAATATGAATGCACTTGTTTAGTTTTTATCCCGGCATTAGTTCAATAATCAGTCACCCATTCAATTTCCAAGAGATTAAAAACACTCAAATTCTAATTGAGTTTTTGGGTCAAAGGACATTTAAACAACCCACAAAACAAAATGCTGGCTTTGTAAGTCAGCATTTTAGACACTTTTTTTTATGTGCTGCTTATGTCTTATGCTTCCAAAAAATAAAGTAATCTGATGGATCATTCTGGGCTGTAAATGTTTGGCACATGTTGGTCATTTAAAAAACTTCCGAAATGAGATCCAGAATTTGTAGCTGGGAACATCATTACATCTGTTGAGCTGTTTGTAACTGATACAAAACAATCCCAAGGTCCATTTAGGAGCTGTTCTGGAGCTTTTGATCCTTTCACACAGTCTTCCTCATTAAATGGTGTTCGCCGCGTAGAGTGTTTACGTTTCATTTTTCCTCTAAACTTTAAGGGCCTCTCGTCCATGACACCTTCAGAGTGGAGATGGATAGTTCATTTGTCTGCTATTCAACTGGTAACTGGCCAATTTGTCCCTTTGGTTGGCCATTGGATGACTATAATGTTGGAAAGGTTTTGTACACAGATCGTCCACTCTCTGGAGCGGTCATAAGAGTTTCGAGTGTGTTTCATAGACAGTGGTTCTTAGCCAGGGTCCTTGTGTTCAGCAGTGCAGCTGATAGCGAGAAAAGGTTCCAGCCTGCCAAGTCTGATGACTTTGTTGACTGACGCAAAGCAGCCAGGCCATAGGTTGTGCAAAAGCCCCTCTGTGTCTCCGTAGTGAGGGGGCGGCCTTGAAACAACCCGCCTTCCTCAGTCATAATCATCTTAAACGAGCGACCGCATTGTCTCGGAGCTTTGTTGACCGTGTTTTTTTTCTGGTGCAGGATGAGGCCCCACGCGTTAACAATGGATGAAATCTGAGCCGTGGGCTTGTTGGAGAGGTGTTTGATGAAAAACTAGGACCATTGTCTGCCAGTCGCTGCTGCTCACACTATTTCAGTGGCGATAGAATTGTTTTGAAATTACTCTGAAGATTACAACGGAGCACTCCGGGGCCCCTGAGGACTTGGCAGCGGCACCCCTCGCTGCATTTCAAACATTTCAGTTTGATGTGTCAACAGGAAGACATAGCTACATTTTTACGAGCTTTCCTGCCTTCTTAAATTGGTCACGCTTTTGGCGAGTACAACGCAGCATGTAACAAAATACCCTTTCGGAGTGTTGAAAATTACGAGAGCTCCTCTGCTGTCCGAACTGATTCCCCCGAGCTCCACTTGCCCCTGACTCCTGCCCTCTGCCACGGTGGATGAGGAAGAAACTACTCATCGGTGGATTTAAAGGCCTGCTGATGTGTAAACCAGAGGTCGAAATAGTGAGTAAGGTCTGAGCAACAGAGGGCAGTTTACTAATCCAAACCAAACCCCACGCCTTTTGCGGAATATTCCTTTTATGGGGTCTCTCTCTGTGAAGAGTGACTAAGGCAGGAACAGAGCTGTTGGCAGGCAACACTGCGAAACAACGGTTAGACCTTACACACAAATGAGCCTGTCAGCAATCGGCTAAAAATAAGAAACCCTTCAGCAGAAAGGCGACCTCAAGGAGCGTCTATCTCCTTTTGTTTAGATGGAGCGAGGAGTCCAGTGAGTAAGAGTTATCTGTCCTCTCTTGATGTGCACCAATATGGGCCCGCTGCTCTGCACTCGGGAACGCTTAAACCAACAGGGGGATTCCCGAATCACAGCTGTTTTCTGCTGCTGGAATGATGTGTGAAATGTGTGGGTTTCTTCGCTTGAGGTTGTTGGTTTTCTTTCAGTCTTCGTCTGCTCTTCTTTTCCAGGCATGGCTTAGTGATGGTCGGTGGAGGGAGGGAGGGGGAGGGAGGGGGAGGGGGGGGGGGACAGTGAAGTTAGCAGCAGTGTGCTCGCCGCCCACTCCCTCTCCAGTCTTCCTCCCGTGCTTCCTGTGGGATTGAAGAGGAGTATGGTTTTAACAGGGAAGGAGAAAGAGAGAAAAAAGAGGGGGAGTGGGGGTTGTCTTGGCTAGAACGAGCTTCAATGGGGAGAATGTCTGGACGTTAAAGAGGAAGTGGGTTTAATGTTGGAACATTTGGAGAATGGTGGGTGCATTATTGGAATTTAAATGGGGCTGGGGCTAACGGAGGTTGTGTGAGCGTTGGGTAACAGGAGTTGGATTGTTTGGTTGGACTAATGGACTTTCCAACAGGGCATGTGGAAGCATTTCCTGACTAATGATATGTATTGTTTGATTATTTGGGCCATCACGTTGGGCCCCTCATATACCGGTCACAGCTGGGGAGTAATAGCAGTGCAGCTGTGTTTGAGTAACTCCAATAAATCAGCTTTGTGCCCAGTAATTTATTCTTGTAACATTTATGGGTTATTTATCTCTTCGGTTATGGATATCACTATTGGGTAATGAATGCGTCATTGACTATTGAGCCAAATGTGGAGTGTTGATTATTCACAGCAGTAGCTCAAATGATAACCAGCATGAATGCGATGAAAGCTCTTCTTGTAAGTCAATAACCACATATTAATACCCACATATTAAACCTGTGGTGGTATGAAGCCATGCAAGCAGTTTTGCTTTTATTTGCCCAGGCTTTGAGATGTGTGTCTCCACCCTAATACAATAGAGATGAACGGAATCTAGTGACAACATCTTTGACAAAAAAAACAGCATTGACATCTTATCATAACATCACACATCGTGTAGACATATAACATTCGCGATGATTCGATTTTGTGTTTTGGGCCACCTGGCATTTGTTACAGCAATATCTCTCTTGTTTTCCTTTAACTCCTGACGGAAAGTATCTGACTCTTAAGCCGCTAAATGCTACACTATGTTCGCCCTCTAGCTGCTATCTTTTTCTGTCTACGCTGTTTTGCAGGTGTTGTGTAGTATCGGTTCATCACAGCTTCTTTGCTGGAAACAGCTGGAAGCAATACAGATGAGAAGTGAGAGGGAATACTGTATCTATAGTATGTTGGTGTGTCACCATAAAAGACCTCTTTAATATCACAAATAATCATCTACATATACAAATATGGATTTCAACAGCTTTAAATAAAGGAAAAATGTCCCTGTTACTGTGGATACCCCACAGACTTCAATGTGACAGTTTTCATTGGAACTACTGTTTATGAAAAATGTGTTTCTTTGAGAACTGTTGCGAGGTCTGTTGAGTAACAGGGACATTGCATCCAAACACATTTTCCAATTGAATTTCATAAAGTCCATCTATTGCTGTAAGCAGTCCTACAAAATTGCATTGACATCTCTTTTATTGGGTTGCACTTCATTTATTTTGGGTGAACTTTGGACCTTTAACTCCATGTAGATGTATAATATCTATATGCTGGCTATTTATAAACCTAAGAATCCAATTGGCTGCAATCTGGCATCTAAATTAAACATTAAATTGGACTAATTCATATGCTTTAAGCTCTAATAAATGCTGATCACGATATGCATAAGAGTGAGTATACATCCTGTATTTCTGTGTTTGTGCGGAACCTAAATCCACGGTTTCCTCACGCTGAGGCGGAGCGTAAACACAGTGATGGGCCCAGCCACAGATATCACAGAATGTCTCACTGACTGGTAGAGAGTGCTCTTCAGTAGCGGAGAGTAAACATTCTCCCTTTTGGTCTTTATTTGGTCACTTTGCTCTGCTTTTAACAGACTGAACTTCACTGACTTGAGCTGAAACTCAGTCGGGGCCGGTCAGCGTATAGTCACAGGGGTTAAACTGTTTAGAGGGCATGTGACGTAATCGTTGGGATGCTTCATCTGCTTGTGTTCTACAGCTGGGCCGCTCCAGTGTTCTGTCCCCTTTGTGAGCCGCCAGGGAAAAAGGTCAGCCACGTTCATACATCAAGTGTGAGGCTCTAACACCCCCTTTCCACATTTCGACCCACAGCCGGTCGCCAGGTCCCACATCTACATCTAGTTTAGCTAAACCACAAGCTACTCCTGACTCTCCTTTCTCCCTCTGTTTCTTTTTGTTCCTCTCTCTCACTTCCTTTCCATCAGTTCTCTTCAGTCGTACATGAAGTTAGATTTAGACGACAATCGGCTACCATCTGGTTCAGCATCGCGGGGTAGCCGTCTGGATCTGACCCTGTGCAAAGATCAACTTCCTGTGATGTCAAAGGGGCTTGTGTTGCTGCATTCACAGGGGATAGGGAGGGAAAGTGGGGGGGTATCCTCCTGTCCTTACTGGCCCCTATTTGTCTTATTCTGAGGCCCCGAGATGTTTTCTCTAAGGGATTGATTCATCTCCCACGCAAAGGGAGATTGTGTTTCCGCCTATACAGAGAGCAGGATATCAGCTTTTTTTCATGTAAAACTTCAAAGTATGTTTATAAAAATACAGTACACACTCTTAAAGAATGCAAATATGACTGCTTGTGCTGCTGGTTTTCCCATTCTATGACATTTGATCCCTCATCTCCTCTTGAATCTTAGCCAGAAAATGTAGTGGCGGAAGTATGAGCTGAATGCAAAGAAAGACGGTGTTTTTTAGTTTTTTTTACCTTTCATTCACTCATAGGGGCCTTTTGAGAGATTTATGATTCCGTGAAATTTGGAGTACTTAAAATATGATTGGACGCAACCCCAAGTGGACCTCGATAAAAGCAATAAAAGCAGAGCGTGTGGTTTTTTTTCTTCCACATCTTATCAACATCCTCTTACGATACGTGTAGATACATATGAGGGGGTTAACCACAACTTATCTCTAAATAAGGGAATCAATCATGGCATGGATTTGCTATCAGCGGAGGGACACTGCAGATTGAGTTACATAAGATACTTTGCCGTAATGCTGTTGACTTGGAGAGGGAAATAAACATGTCATGTCAGTTAGCATTGTTACTTCCCTTTAATTATGTATAAGTTTTCAGATAATTTCATTATCAGACTCTGGACACAGCGTAATTGAATTGCAGGTAGTGAATGAGGGGAAGAGAGCGCGGCAGGGCCATTTCTGTTGTCTGTAGAAAAAGCATGATGATTTAAATGTTTCATAGATGGCTCAGTGTACCAAAGGAAACCATTGGATGGGTTAGAGAAGGGTTTTACTGCAGAAAGTTTTTCGTTTGTGAACATTGAGCATTTCTTCTCATGGCCATCAAAATACAAAGTTTGGTTCAAACATAAATGAGACCTCAGAATGTGAATTTACCCCAGACTCTTTTTCCTTTGCTTGGTTTTGGTACTTAACATTTCCCATTTGATCTTACCATGTTTGGTTAACGTGTCTCAAATATTTACTGCGACTTTTGTCTGCGTGACTTTGGTTTTATACCCTGCTTCACTCGTTCCTCCTCGTCTCTGTCAAATACGTTTTTGTTTTCAACTTCAAAGTTGAGAGAAAAGGTTTACTCTTGAAGTTTGGTGCGAACGCTGCTGACATAATAAAGGAAATGGACACAATAACACAAGCACCTGTATCACATGTGCAATCCAGTGGGCCCTCAGTAAATGCTGCCTTTGGGAAGCTTTTAAAGGGAGAAGTTGGACATTCTCATGTCTGTCGGTTAGAGCTACAACCAGCAGCCAGTTAGCTTAGCATAAAGACTGGATACAGAGGGAAACAGCTAGCCCGGCTCACTGATTTACACTTTACATCTGGTATGTTTAATACTGCACAAAAAAACGTTGACCGTTTTATGGGGGTTTTTAAACGACACAGAGGCAGGCTAGCTGTTTCCCCTTACTTCCTGTCTTCATGCTAAGCTAACCGGCTGCTTGCAGTAGCTTCACATTTCACATACAGACATGAAAGTGGCATCAATCTTCAACCAACTACAGCTCCTCCAGAAAGTAAATCAGTATTTATCTCGAGATGTTGAACTATTTTTTTTGGTTCAAATTTTGTCACGAGAGATTCCGTATAACCTCACAGTATATTGTAAGGTTACCCTGCGATTTTTTGCTTAACATGCAAACGAACAAACCTTCAAGCATTATCTGAAATGATTTGAGTGATTATTCCTCAATGTCCAGCTCTTGGAGAGGAACACAGGGGGTTGACACACAGGTTTGACCTGGATTCTCTGCAGCAATATAGCTTGTGCATTCTCAAATTCGCATCTGGTTTGTGGAGTGTGTGCTGAGGGTGGACCTGAACAATGAGCTAATTATCTCGCATAATTAGTTTAGCCACTCTTTTTCTGTAGTCTAGCAGATCCAATAGCCTCAAGAAACGAATATCTACCCACACACACTTGACTTCCAACGCTAGTCCCCGAGTAAACATCTAACCAGTGATATGCGACCGCACATTTCAACAAGCTTAGATGACTAATGGTCGGGTTTATGGAGTCTTTTGTCTAGCTCTGACTGGGTGCTGATCGGCACAGGCCAGGGAATAGTATGTACTCCTCGCTGTGTTGCACACTCACACTCGCATGCCTGTACACACACTCACACATGCATACAGTACTAAAGCAGAGATATACCAGACCTGCCACTCCTGGACATTTTGTGACGACAATACAGCTGGAGGAAGTGAAGCAACCTCTAATTAGTCTTTGTCACAGTATCCGTCACGTCACTGCAGGCCCCACCCTTGCATTGAAGCAGATTGCAGACGGTGAGCTGTGTTTGTAATGAATTTCATGAGTCAAGACTGAATCAGATGTTAAGGAAAAACAGGGTCCCTTAATATCCAATCTGCATATTCTTTTACACATCAAGCTGTAGTCTGTCTCTATGCAGACAGGTGGTTGTAAGTTGTGCAACCTTTCATGACACATCTAACTCGGATATAGAGAAGTCGATTTACACAAGGCTGTGTTGTTAGAAGGAAACGAGTCTCGGTAAAACTATGAGGCCATCTTTTAGTTATAACTATGTAGACACAGCCTGACCTGGGTTCTTTCTCATGAGTTGCAGCCTGATGAGGAAGTCAGTTTATGGTCGTGTAATATCAGGTCATATACCACCTGCAACTGAGTTATGATATCAAGAAGTGCGCAGAGGAGAATGTTTACTGTGGCTGTTCTGCTGCTTGCTTGAGCAATCAACTTTTTTTTCTTTTCTTCTCTTCCTTGTGTGAACCTCTGGTGGAGGAAGTTTGTGGAACCTTAAGTCGCCTTTACTGTTCATTATAAATATTACCTGAACAAAACAGTCAGACAGGAAGCATGCTGGGATGTACTATATATGCCAATCCAACACGCTCTTTAATAACCATTATCAGCATCTCGATCAGCAAACTGTCAGTCAGAATGTCCAAATCAGGTCGATTAATAGTCACAGCTGCAACCAACCTTTTTGTTTATTACAGTTTGGTGTCCCTGTCTGCGTAATAATTAGGGGGCTAATTACATCTCATACGGCTCCCCTAATTAAAATGGTCAGCTTGCCTTTGCTAGTCTGCCTCTGTTGCCATGGCGTTTGGCTGCTGGACTGAAAGGTTCATGTCAGGGAGATCCCTCAGGGACAAACTAATGAGGGGGGGGGAAGAAGAGTGCGGGCAGGAGACAGATGTTTGTGCCTGATTCTCGCTCATTCGATGCACCATCGCTGTTGATTTGTGTGAATTCAAATCAACAAAGTGAGCAAAGTGCACAGCGGAAGAGGTAAAATACAAAATATTGGCTTGAGATACTAGTTTGACTGAGCTGAAAGATGATGTTATGTCTCTTCCTTCAATTTGGCAAATCAGAAATGCGGCAGTGCATTTAACTTTAACTGTAGTGTGTACGGTGTTGTGAGGTGTGTTTCAGATTTCTGGGCGCATGTTTTACCTTTCGTTGCAGTCAAGAGCAGACACGTTGTGGAATGTGACCCAAGAGACATTACAGCAGCGCCATCATTTCTAATAAACAGGAAGGAGCATCTTTTGGTTTTCTCTACCTATTGCTCAAGTTAAGCCATCAATAAAGACGATATTATCAGTGCTTATTATTATTTTTTGTGTGTGTATTGGAGGGGTGGCACAGTGTTAAACACAGCTGACTCTTTCTTCAGAGCCAGTCAGAACCTGTCTGACCGGCTCGAGGGACTCTTGAACAGAAGAAGGCGACCTGCTTTCTAAAGTCACACATTCTCCATAAGAGCGAAAGCCTCTTGTGTCTCCTTCACTTATCAATACTGCCTTCCTTATCCAAATACTTTATTGCATAAAGGTCAGGTAGGGTGCATTATCAGCACACAATCGTAAACCTGTGAATCTTTCTATCGCGCCTTTGTTGTTATTGGCACTGAAAAGTCGAGAAGGTGCGTGATCAGCGTTTGACGTAAACCCCTAAGTTGTTTTTTAGTCAAGAACTCTGCCACAACATCAGATGTACCTAAACTCGGCTGACGTTATTGAGACCGATATCCATTGTGAGAATCGGAGAGCTTAAGTTTCCCCATGAAACATACTCACGCAAATGTCATGGAATCTGTGACACACCGACCAAATCCTTTTCTTCTGAAATGGCACAATGGGCCTGGAGATGCTGGTCGCAGTGGTTGTTTTTAACGAGCCCGCATAGCAGTGGAAAGATTCAGGCCGTTGCCAGTATAAATACAGCCAGCTCCCTTTGACTCATGAGCCAGAACTCACTCGGTTGCTGAGATTTGATTCCTATTGTAGATGCAACACAGGAACGGCTATTTTCACTTGAAAGTCGGCCAAGTCATGACTGTGCAGAGCAAATTCACAAACAGAGACACGCACAGACATACATTGAGTCATACATTGAGCCAGGCTGTTACAGCACTGTTACACTTTCTGACACAAATACTTTTTTTTTGTCTTTTCCTGCAGAATGCCAAGGCATCACCAACCGTCTAAACCTCCTGGGTTCTACAGATGACCACTACCTGAACATGGTGAAGACCTACAGCAACTGCACTGTGGTCCTGGAGAACCTGGAGGTCACCCACATGGAGGACCACCGTGACCTGTCCTTCCTCTCGGTAAGGGCCGTACTTGTTCTAGCGGTGGAGGCTTAAACGTATTGCAAAAAACTTCCATCTTGATATTGGTCATTTCTCATCTCAATAACGATATATAGCACAATACACACTATAGCATGTTTTCTCGTAATTCAGTAAATACTTGACAAATGAAAAATACTGAGTATTTTCTCATTTAACTAAGAGCAGTGCAAAATGAACAGTTTGTTAATCGCAGAGAACTGAGTGGTCGTGTAAATTATGACGAAAAGACAAAACTACAATCTTGAAACGATGTTCATATCCTCAAAATATTTCACATGTGAACTTCTGAGAAGTTTGAGTTAGTGTGTGCTTGTTATTATCAATTTAGATGACACAATAAATGATTTAATCTTGGTACGATTCCACTGAAAGACGATGAATTGTCTTCTTGAATTTTTCTCCTCGCCCTGGCTAAACATGCACATTACAGATGGGAGAAGTTTTCCATCATCTCTTTGGTGGTCTGAATCCAGTTTGCTAGACGATCCATCCTGGATCTTCGCTGGCTCTCCTTATTCCTTCAGTACAGATAATTAAAATCAGTGGAGAAGTGAGTCCACAGTGACGGATGATTCAGTGTGTTTATGACGCTCCGGTCGGAGCTTTGCTTGAACACAAGCTGTATCGACAAGGTTGTGAACACTGGGCAGATGTGACGAGGGACCACACACACGCTCACTCACTCGCGTGCGAGACACAAACACAGACAAAAACGTACAGTCAGCAGATATCGTGCAATAGTTCCAGGTCTACTGAGGAGACGGTATGGCCTCAGTTTTCAAAATCCTATTTTTCTGTCCCCCCTCACTTTTTCATTCTCAGGCTGCACACATTCTTATACAAGTTTGATATAAATGTATATAACTGCAGGAATTCCCATTCCCGCAGATTCAGATCTGGCTTTGCACGTTAGCGACTTCGGTTCACAGCAAGGCTTTCTCTTTTTTTTTTTCTTCCCCAGTCTATTGAAGAAGTGGGCGGCTATGTGCTGATCGCCCTCAACACAGCATCCAGGATTCCTCTGCAGAACCTGCGCATCGTTCGAGGTCATTCGCTCTATGAGGGAATGTTTGCCCTCGCTGTGCTGACCAATTATGGGAAAGCTACAAATCAGGTCACCAGTGAGCTTCTTCTGACCAGCCTGACAGGTCAGTCCACTTCTACATGTCTTTGGTTCCCCCGTGACATGTTGCTATAAAGCTGTAAAAACAGTGATGTGTTGTCATGAATTCATTCATTGTGTATTTTTTTATCGGATTCACGCTTTTCTTTGCAGAAATTCTTAAAGGAGGTGTTAAGTTTGGGACCGACCAGCCGTGCAATGTGGAAACGATACAGTGGTACGATATTGTCAACGCTGACAGCAAACCCACAATGGTGCTCCCGTTGGCCATCAGCCATCCACGTTGTAAGTGAAACATTTCACAGCAGATGGTCGCACAGGAATTCACCATGTGATGTTGAAGAATTTAAAGGGTGCGAAGTAAACATTTCACCCTGTTTTTTTTTTTGTTTTTTTCTTGTGGTCTGATTTTACAGGTAAAAAATGCGACCCAAGCTGCTTCAATGGCTCGTGCTGGGCACCTGGTCCTCAAAACTGTCAGAACTGTGAGTTCTTATTCTGTTGTTTAATTCTATCTTGGGAAAAAAAACATCGGTAATATTTTTAAATCAGTGTATTATTGTTAGTGTACAGTATATCCATCCATGCTCCGTTGTTTTTGCTATGATTTGAACACTCAAAATGAACAGACTTAATATGGCTCCAAAATTAAAAATAAATAGAAAACAGAATACTTGCTACAGGTCATTATACCGACTTTGTCCCGTTCTTTTTTTTTTTTGCAGTAACAAAGCTGAACTGTGCACAGCAGTGCTCGAAGAGATGCAAAGGGCCTTCACCCAGCGACTGCTGTAATGAGCATTGTGCTGCAGGCTGCACAGGACCGCGGCCCACCGACTGTCTGGTGAGAGAAAGACGCCTTCGCATAGCTGACAAGAGTAATGATACGATAAAGGAGCTGGGGAAGAGACACGCTTAAACGACAAAACACTCTGAATGTTTCATACTTCTGGATGAGAAGCCTCCAAGAAAACAAATCCGGCACTCTGCAGCATCTGTTTTTATAATCAGAAGTATTGTCATTGGTTTCAGTACCAATGACACATGTAACTGCTGATGCAATCTTTCATTTGGCAGTGGCTCGAGTAGCGGCGTCTGCTCTCCCTCTCTGTGCAGCTCTGGGGATTAAGCCTCGACTGTAGGGGAATGCAGTGTTATCATAAGAGCGGGGCTCTGTGGTGGCCCCGGTGTACTGGATGACTGTTGTTTGTGCTGCAGGCCTGTCGGGACTTCCAGGACGAAGGGGTGTGTAAGGACTCCTGCCCGGGCCTCATGCGCTACGACCCCAACCTGCACCAGCTGGTACCCAACCCACTTGGAAAGTACAACTACGGGGCCACCTGTGTCAAGAGCTGCCCACGTAAGGACGGATAAACTCATCGGGGGTGCAGTTTAGTTGTACGTAGGAGACGGGGGTGATTTATGGCATGCGCTGTAGCTGACAGTCGAGATGAATGAGAGTAAAACTGGTAGGCATGATGAAACACATCATGCATGATTATGAGCTTTTTCACATTGTGGTATGCGGAACAAGTGCCCAGGTTGTCCTTCAGGGCTGTTACACATTCAGTGGTTACAGTTAGTCTCAGTTTAATTATAAACTGCAGAAACACAGAAAGAAAATGATTGAGTTTCAGGGCGTGTTAATGCAACAACTGTTCCTCATCAGTTTAACTGACACAGTCTGTCCCAGTATTACTCACCCTACATGCATACTGTAAGGCCTGCATCGTTATGATGTACCTAAAGTCACACTATGGTATAACTCATACAGGTTATTAATGCTTAAAGGCACATTTAGATTGGTTTGAAGTAATGCATGTTGAAATATTTCCAGATAACTATGTTGTAACTGATCATGGAGCGTGTGTGCGGACGTGCAGTGTTAACACGTTCGAGGTGGACGAGGGAGGAATCAGGAAGTGCGCCAAGTGTGACGGACTGTGCCCAAAAGGTAGGCGGTTAAACTATCGACCTGGGGACTTATTTCTGACTCGTACACTGTGTTGTTTGCAGTGGTGAGTCCATTTACTCAACCACTGTGCCTCATTACAATTCTACTTTTTTTGGAAATAGGATTATTCACTTAAAATGTTATACATTGTTATGAAATAATCCGCGTAATAATATGTAAAATTGTTATAATGCTACTTTGATGTTAATGCACCACTAGTAATTTCATAATACAGTAATATGCCACTTTAAGGGAAAACACTTTACAAGGTGGTATTGCTTTTTTTACTGAGGTAAAGTGTCTGAATACTACTACTACTACTAAAGTACTACAACACAGTTTGCCTTCAATAAAATACCTTGCTCAGTTTGGTTTAGCTTTATACCAAAATCGGAGTATGGTCAAGAGTTTTAAAACACTTTCTCTTCTGATTTGTTCACAGTGTGTAATGGACTTGGGGCCGGAAACCTGACTCACATCTTGTCTATCAATGCCACCAACATTGACTCATTTAGAAACTGCACGGTAATCAATGGTAACATTGCTATCATCCACACATCGATTTATGGGTGAGTCAAGGACATCAACAGCATTACAGCCTTCATGCCTGTTTGTGTAAATCAACTATATTTACTGCAAGAGATCACCGGGCACCTTTTATTAATGGCAGACAACATGTACATTCTTGTTGTTTCTAGCGATGCGTATACCAATACACCAAAGATGGAGCCTTCCCAGCTTGATGTGTTTAAGACGGTGAAGGAAATTACTGGTAAGAGTGCATAAGACATGAGTAATGCATGACACATTAAATCCACATTAATCAGTTTCACAACGAACAACTAATGTGTTGCTTCAGGATACTTGTTGATTCAAACGTGGCCAGAGAACATGAACTCACTCAGTCCTTTTGAGAATCTGGTGATCGTTCGAGGACGAACAAAACGGTACGTTCCGTGTAAAGACCTCCGTACATTCACAACCACTCGATCACTGGCAATGAATTTGTTTTTCCCCAAGGCTGTCGTGAAATCTTTCCCTTTTCTCTTCTTCTCTTCCTGTTCCACCATTTTGTCTCTGGTAGGGGTAGCCGCAGTGTTATTATGGCTCAGCTCGGTATCAACTACCTGGGCCTTCGCTCCCTGAAAGAAATCAGCGATGGAGACGTTGTCATCCTTAAGAACCGAAACCTCTGCTACACAGACAAAAGCCACTGGAAGGGGCTTTTCAAATCACAACGCCAAACTGCTACCATCGAGGAAAATGCTGATGCTGCCACATGTGGTAACTTGCAATTGGTTTCCCACGGAGAATTCAGCCAAACCCTTTTTTTGAAACTTCTGATTACGCAATGCACAAACTACATTTCATAATTGAACTCTAATCTAAAAATTGGATAATTCTGTGGGAAAGATCCCTTCTTGAGATCATATGTTTGTTTTCAGCCCTGAGGAACAACACTTGTGACAGGAAGTGTTCCACAGACAGCTGCTGGGGCCCCGGCCCGGACATGTGTTTCGCCTGCCGTGACCATAGCCGTGATGGGAGCTGTGTTGACTCCTGCAACATCCTGGAGGGGTAAGGGAGGAATCTGTCTTGTTATGCCCTCTTTTAAGTTTTGAAATGCAGTCTTCCTTGTTTAAGACAAACATACAGTCTGAACATCAGATCTGTGTCCTTCACAGTTAACTCCTTTTAAAGTATATTTTCATACCACAAGCTTTCCAGACTAGATGTTAGACACTGGGGATTTGTTATTCAATCACTTGAAAGACCAAGAACGATTCCAAGGTATTTTGAAGTTAAACCTCCAGCAGATATAAGACAAACACTGTAGCTGAAATGGCACGTTCACTCACATCTGTTTATCTTTGCAGATTTCTGTCAAACATTGAATCTCGACACGCTTACAATTTAACTCGTGCCCTCAAAAAGGGGATCAATAATTTCGCTTCACATGTAACTGTTTGAAATGAGGCGAGCCAGCGGCGACAGTCTGTCAGCTTTGTTGTTGTTTTTGCAGAGAGCCTCGGGAGGTTGTCGTGAATAAAACCTGCATGGAGTGTCACCCCGAGTGTCAACGCATGAATGGGACCGCAACCTGCAATGAACCTGTATGTGTGTCACACCAAACTATTGTTGCAATTCAAAATGACTGTGAAAATGTTTTGTGGACATTATTTACGAATCTAAAATGTCACCAACATATTTCATGCTCTTGTAGATTACAGCAATTACGCAGCATGAAATCTGTTGAAGTTTCGGCGCTCCCCATTTCCCCATCAACAGAAGCCTTATTCGACCACAATGCAGTGTAGCCACAAGGCATGTTGCGTTTGGGACGAGGGGTGTGACTGTTTGCTCTAGTTGGCTCACGGTCTACTTTTAAATGCTCATAATCTCAGTCTTTGACTGAAAACAACAAGTCCCGGCCACCTTTCTGGAGCTGGTTAAAGAGCTGTAACTAACTGGGAATGTACAGTAGGATGTTGTTATTGACGAGACAAGTAGACACTGTGAAAGAAAGTATTACATTGCAGAAGTTTATTGCAATAAGTCGCTCAGTGAACATGGGTTTGCTGCTCCAAAACTAAACTACCTGACACTTCTGGGGGGTTTTATTTTTTGGCCAAACATTTACATCTTCATGAGGAAGATGGCTCTAGCTTGCTTTATTACCATGAGACAGTCATTCACATAAAATGTACTACTACTACTCCAGAGAGAGAGAGAGAGTTGTAAATAGTTTTTTTTTTACTATTCTTTCAGGGTTCTGGAAACTGTACCAAGTGTGCCAACCTCCAAGACGGCCTGTTCTGTGTGCCTCGATGTCCCCAAGGCGTGCCAGGGGAGGACGACATGCTGGTGTGGAAATACGCAGATGAGATGAAAGTTTGCAAGCTGTGCCACAAAAACTGCACTCAAGGGTAAAATCATTGTTCAGCCGACCTGAGAACTGGCACTGCCTTTCTCTGTGTTGCAAACATTTGTCTGTCGCAATGTTGATGCAGTTACTTAATCCAAGCGAGAAGGGTCAGCTGTGGCTCTGTTGGCACAGACTGGAGGGAGAGGGAGAGAGAGAGGCTAACATGAGGAAATCTTTGCTGAGATTAATGATAAAATAGGAAAATATAGGAAGAATCTGGGAGTATAGGATTAAAAGAATATAAAGAGATTTTATTTGAATGATAAATAAAGTTAATCATATAACTGTTTACTGTTGGTTTCATTTCAGTATTCAACGGATAGAGGTCTGCACAAAACAAATAACTGACAGAAATGAACAAAGAGTTAATGTTCACATTGGACTATCAACCGCTGTGGTGACGGCTGGTTGGTGTCCTGGTGGTTACTGTGGTTCAGGGATACCAGATGGTCCTTTAATCAGTCCTTGGTGGATGGGCTTTTGTAGCCGTATCGTACAACTTTGAAATAAAATATGATGAAGTATGTCCACAACTCGTCTGTTTCGTTGGACTACATAGAAAGAAACGGACCCCAGTGGCCCCCCCAGTGATCGATGCATTCAAAGTATTTACTCTTGTAGACTTTTGCAGAAAACTTGGATGCTTTTGCTGGAAGGAGTTATCTTCTCATTGTTTTTGCACTCACGCGTTGAAATGAAATAGGAAACATAGAAGTGTGGCAACAGTTACAGATTTTCCGATGAACACTGATTGCAACACCGTTGTTCCAGATTGCTTGTTTTAGCTTCATAGAGAAACTTGACTTGTGATTTATGCAGTGTGAAATCAAAAAACGATGGTACGGTTCCAGCATATTCTTTGCGTTGACTTCTTTACAGGTGCAGGGGACCTGGTCTCAGAGGCTGCCAGAGAGGTGAAAGGTGAGTAAATGCAGTCACACTCATCACTGATGCTTAATTATACACTGGCATGCTGACTTTGCCTAAGTTGGACATTCTAATCTCATCGCTCCTTGTTTATTGAATTCGTGAATGTGCTCTGTTTTCTATCTGCGTTCCTAAATTTGCTCCCACCTGTCTTTCAGCCGCTCTGGCCTTTCCATGATTTCGGCCGGTGTAGTCGGTGGGCTGCTGGCCGTTCTTATTGCAGGCCTGTCTGTGTTTGTGTTGCTCCGCCGACGCCACATCAAGAGGAAGAGAACCATGCGCAGACTTCTCCAAGAGAAAGAGGTAAGATGAGCGGACGGAGTCGGGAGACGTCCAGATGTTAGTCTGTTGATGATCATTTACAGAGATACAAGCCTGCTTTATGCAGAGACAGTACACGCCATCAATTTCATATTATGTGAACAGTATTTTACTTTTTTTGTATGATTTCTTTGGAATATTGCACCTACAGTGCATTTTTGAAAGAATCACCAGAGCTGTTTGCACGACAGTATGTAAGATATTCACTTTTTCTTTTACAGTTGGTTGAACCTCTGACTCCAAGTGGAGAGGCACCAAACCAGGCTCTGCTGCGGATTCTGAAGGAACCCGAATTTAAGAAAATCAAAGTGCTGGGATCAGGAGCTTTTGGGACAGTTTACAAGGTAATGACATGCTTCAGGTTTGTGTTGTCTCAAAATTCCGCTCCAGCTCTGAACTTTATTGACGCTGGAGCTCAGGAGTTACATAACCAGTGTTTTCATCTGTTGTCATTTTTTCAATTAAAAGACACATTTTTAACTTTGCGGATCATGCATGAGTGACTCCACTCTCACTGTCAGTGCTGTGTGTACGTGTGTATCTATATAGTCGTATTAATCTCACTGTGGGGGAAATGTGTTTCACGGTATACTGTGGGGACTTTCGCTCACAAGGAGACAAAAGGCTGATCTCTACAAAGTTAGGCCTTTATTTTAGGGTTGCTTTTAGGACAACGTTATCGGAGAATGTAAGTCAATGCCATCGTCTCACTTAGAACAAAAACAAGTTTGCATGTGTGCTTTTGAATTGATGTCTTTGTGAGGACCAATTTAAGTGTCAGACCTTGAGAGTTAGGACATTTTTAGAAAGTAAGGACATTCTTTCAAAGGCCTATTTGCGGGTTAAGGCTTGGTTTTAGGATTATAGTTGAAGACACAAAAGTCAGGGTCAGGGTTGGGGTTAGGTTAAGTCAGTGGTGTAAGAAGTATTGGCATTAAAAAAGTGTTCTATTACAAGTAACGTGTTACATATATTTGAACTGGTCATATGTTTTGTATGTAAACACAGCAATTGAATACATGAAGTGTAGTGAAAGGTATTATCTTCTGGAATGTAGTATGAAAGTAACCTAAATGGAAGTAAAAGCGCCTCAAAATTGTACTTAGGCCCAGTACTTGGGTAAATGTACTTTAAATATTTTCCAGCACTGGGTTTTCGGGGAGCAAGGGTCCTCACAAATACAGTACAAAGTGTTGAGATACATACATGTCAGCATTTTGTAATTGTACTGTGCATTGCATGTATGTACTTGCGCTCACTTGATGATTCCGGTGTAATTAAAGCATGTCAAATGACAAACTTGTGTCCGTACAGGGCCTGTGGGTTCCAGAGGGAGAGGATGTGAAGATCCCGGTGGCCATCAAGGTTTTGAGAGAGGCCCCATCACCGAAAGCAAACAAAGAGATCTTGGACGTAGGTTTAATGATTTATGTGGTTCCTTTTTGAAGCTTAACTGTAATTCTGAGTCGGAACTAGGAAAACCATTCATTTCAAACGTTGTTCCCCAGACGACTTCAGTAAAGTGTGTGCTGCTGCTGGGAAATCGCATCTAAAAGCTCGAACCTCTATGACATTATTACAATATTTCGACTGGATTAAAAGTCAACCTCAATGTGTTGCACAAATTGAATGAAAGTGTTTGCTTCCCATGTGTCAATTCAACTGTAATGCATCCTGTGATTTATAGCACATGCAACGTTATTTGAATCCAACGACGACTTCATTTCCTTGTAAAAGGGGAATGGGTCATGTTTCTACACGGTGATGCTCTTACGGGCCTGTAGGAAATGGAGGGCTGTGTGTGGGTGTTGGTTTTTAATCCAAGGCTGAAGTGTTCTGGACAGGAATGCAGTCCTGTCGCCGCACTGACAAAGCAGCTTGCTCAAAATGCAATACGCAAACTGCTGAATGTGCATCTTAGATCCTGTGATTTTGTGGCTGCGTTGCTCAGTCACTGCACATCTGGAGCTTGTGGTGGACGTACACGCCCTCTGAACTTCATGTCTTAAGGGCAGAGGCTTGTTTTTAAATGTGCGTTTTAAAGCCTCTTCCTCATCAGACTGTCAAAATTACAGAGCTCCTAACAATCAAGTGGTTCTTTACTGAACAATTATGATACTTTATGGTCATGTCGAAAATATTTGGGGTACAATTAATGTACTCACGACAGGAAACCTACTAAATAAAGCTCAGTTTGAAGTGCTGTTTGCACAGATCTCCTTGGTGGTGGCCAGTGCAGATTTTTCTTTTTTTCTTTAATTCGTTTTTCTGTTATGACGACTGAGTTTCCACTCAGCTGATCCTCATAAAATATGCTTGGCTGGGCATGACTGCTGCTAAGAAACTTATCACCAAACACCAGATATTTCCACAAATGTCATGTTTCTTAAGCTATCAGTTTCCAGAATAAATGTAGACTTTCTTCCAATATTGCGTCAGTGGAAGACGGAATGGGCTGTAAGACGTTTTTCTCAAACAGACAATTTCATATTTTGCACCGTCAATCCATCAATGTGAATGCCAATTGTCTCCTTTTGTCCATGCACTAGGTACGGGGTGTCGTTTGCGTCACCTGACTGCTCCAATTAATAGAAAGCATTGAACGTTAAAACTCTTTTTCGCGCGTCTAACCCGAACCCTGCAGGAGGCCTATGTGATGGCCAGCGTCGAACACCCCCACGTGTGTCGTCTGCTTGGCATCTGCCTGACGTCCACTGTGCAGCTCGTCACCCAGCTGATGCCCTACGGCTGCCTGCTGGACTATGTCAAAGAGAACAAGGACAACATCGGCTCCCAGTACCTGCTCAACTGGTGTGTGCAGATCGCCAAGGTAGGAGAGAAACCCTGTCAAGACATTAAGTTACATGTTATGGTCTATTCGACATTATGATAAATCCAAAAGTCACTGAGTATTCCTGCAGAGCAAGTCAAGTTTTGATTTGCAACTGCTATAAAGCACAGTACATCCTGCCTTTAACTGTTGAATGACATGACTTATTACATGATGATGACAAGTCTATTTTGAAAGCACTCTAACAACTTTGATCATGTTTGATCAAGTAGTGTTTCCAAGAGCACTGTGCTTATGTAACAACTTCATCGTTTGTTTGACAAAAGGGTATGAATTACCTTGAGGAGCGCCACTTGGTGCACCGTGACTTGGCAGCGAGAAACGTCCTGGTGAAGACTCCTCAACATGTCAAGATCACCGACTTCGGTCTGGCCAAACTGCTCAACGCGGATGAGAAAGAGTACCATGCAGATGGCGGAAAGGTTGGTTGAAGCAACCATATGTATGCCTTTTATAGCCGGTCACAAATGTGATCTTTGTCAGACGAATGACTTCCTGTAGATGAATGAGAGATGTTATTTTTTTTCTAGTTTTGCTCTAGATTGTATCTCATGTAAGTGAGTATTAATAGTTCTGTCAGAAAGAAGAGAAATAACAAATCAGATTAGTTCCTTCTCTTATCAGTGTTTTCCCTCACAGAAAAATGTGTAGCGCTTGTATTTACTTGTAATTACAGCGTGACCTATACACTTATTTCCGTAGTACCCGATGATGTAATATTTTGATATGATAATAATTATAATTATAATTATATGATAATTACCCCAAATGTGCATTCTTTTGCTTCATGGTCTAAAATCCAATTATACTGTAGAACTCCTCTTTATTGCTGCATTACCTTATAATGTTGTAACTTTATTACATCAGTGGTTTATGCCCGTCCATCCTCACCGGGCGGGCAGATGTGCAGTTCTTTGAAATTCATCCAGACAAAGCTGGACCTCAAACATAGACACTTGCTACTGCTGACGCTTCCTTTATTTGTTTTAGTTTGATGCAATTCTGAAACGTGTTATTGATTGAAAATGACAGGACAGTTTTCCACACAGGGTAGAGACATCCATTTAGTATGAGACTTCCGTCTGCAGCAAACCATCACAGAAATCATTTTTTTAAGCTTTTTGTGATGCAAACTGTGTTGACATTGCTGGAATGTTTGATGATTGCAATTCTGCACCACTAGGTGACAGTACAGTTACATGACATACTGTATATGGGAAAAACGGAAATGGATTTCAATTTACCAAAGTAATACAGCACTTTGAATAAAGAAGCCAAATTTGACGAGACAATATCAAGATACAAAAATGATAGACGTTGCTGTTGAGAGTCCACTGGCAAGTGTACAGTTGAGGCCGCTGTCTCAATAAGCTTCTCTTCACCTAAGTTACTGCAATATTTGGAGATTATTACTTTTTTTTTCCCCCCCGCAGGTACCAATTAAGTGGATGGCTCTTGAATCAATCCTGAACAGAACATACACACACCAGAGTGACGTATGGAGCTATGGTAAGTGTAGCACTTTATCTTGTGAATACATGCTGGACCTCTAACCCAGTGAGGCATGAGCCCTGCTTGCGATGCAGACTGAGCTAAATCCTTGTGCAGCTTCAGATATATATATATATAAAACAGCTGTTTCTGTATTCCCGAGGAGTTTTGGTGACAGTCTCACTGGAGCAATGTGCATTCATTGCCAAATAAAGTGTTTTAACAGCAAGTGAGGCAAAGAGAGGAAAGGCATTTTTTGTATTTTATGCCTCTGTGCCAGCGACAGCCGTGGACCAAGGCGTTATATACCAGCGGTCTCAGAGGGACAATATCACGTCAGAAGAGGTTGCTGCCACAGCAGGAGCCGGGAGCGCACGTATACCGGGAGCGCACGTATACCGGGAGCGCACGTATACCGGGAGCACACGTCACGTAGACCAGGGGCACAGATATACACGGATGCATTCACACACAGCACAGCTTTATTGTGTGGGCCAGCTCCAAATGTTCCTTTCCCAAGGGTTTTGATCTTGCCTTCCGCTCAATATGGCGTAAGCATCAGCAGACCCTGGCAGAAGTTACTTCAGCTCTTCCAACAGAGAGACGCATCCTGCCAACTCCCACTCCTGCAGGCAGAGCCAATTTGTCAACATAGCTATTTTGATACTGTGTGATATTCGGGAAGCTTACTTCCTGTCACTCTCATCTCTCTTTTATTGGGAGCAAAACAAAGTGAATGACAGCTCAGCAGAGTGACGCGTACCAACTGTCTTGCTTTCTGTAGGCGTAACCGTTTGGGAGCTGATGACATTTGGGACAAAACCGTATGACGGGATTCCAGCCAGTGAAATAGCCGGGGTCCTGGAGAAAGGGGAGAGACTGCCTCAACCGCCAATCTGCACCATAGACGTCTACATGATCATGGTGAAATGTAAGCTCGGTGGGCCGCGGTTGAAAGCTTCTGCTTTTCCGAAGTGTATTCATACGATCATTTCCTTTATAATACGCTGATGTTCCGATAATTTCCCCACAGACGTTAAAAGTCTCATTTCATCTTCTTGTCTCATGATGATATCTGCTGATATGTTTGTACAGGTTGGATGATTGACGCAGATAGCCGACCGCGTTTTCGGGAGCTAATAGCTGAGTTCTCAAAAATGGCTCGGGATCCTCCTCGATATCTGGTCATCCAGGTGTGATTTTACCTCAGATCTAACAGTCTTGAAACTTCAGTTTATTTGGTAATGTAACTGTAGTAACCTATTAGTCACACCGAGATGACGAGGTACATTTTATTTCTATTCCAGGGCGATGATCGCATGCACCTGCCGAGTCCCACAGACACTAGACTGTACCGCAGCCTGATCAGCGGGGAGGGCATGGAGGACCCTGTGGATGCGGACGAGTACCTGGTGCCACAACATGGCTTCTTCAACAGCCGGAGCAAGTCCACCACCCCGCTGCTTCACTCCACAGTAAGCTACTTCATAGAAAAACACACACACACATCAAAGGTGTGGGATCAAGTGTGTGTATGTCCATCTGCCTCTCTGTCTCAGCTGACATTTAGGTGCTGCAGCTCAGATTTATTTTGCAGAAGCAGAGACTATGATGCATCCTGCATGGCTGAAAAACAGCTGATATTTCATGAAAATAGATTTGAAGGGAGAATTATTTTCACTTTGTGGTCAGACATTTCAAAAATAGAAAATGAATGCTGTAATTTAAAGACAAGATTACTAACTCTAAATCAAACAATCATGCACTGACCAAAATCATTTATTAACCCAACTGGCCTCTGAGTCACTCACTGTGACGACTGATTAGTGTTTATGTATTTAGAGCTTCTTATCATATCAAGGTTTTACACAACTCTAGGAAATATCTGAATATTGTCACATTTATACAGTATAATATAGATTCAACAGAAAAGGGGAATCTGTTCATGTAATGAGACACAGATACCTTTTTACTAAAGAAGGCAGACTCACTCACATTTACCTTCTCTATCCAAACAGTGAATGCCAGCTGCTTTGGAGGAAGCGAGCAATTTCCCAGAAACGGCATCATTAATTGATTAAGAACTTGCACCAGCAGTGCACACTTTACCAACATGCATTCAACTGTTTGAAAATGTAATTGTGCTATTTTAACTGTGTTTTGGGAAATGGGATTTCTGCATAAATCATCATTACCCTGTGCGTCAGAATGGAAATAAACGAATGCAATTATCTTTCGCATGAAGAAGCAGAACGCTGACAGTTAAACTGAATCCAGATGATCGATCAGCGAGGAGAGTTAAACTAATAGATCCGACTTGAATCTGAGCGGCCAGTCCGTACTGAACCCTGCTGCCCTCATTCTGTTCAAGTGTCACCAGTGGGACTATTCCTCCGCTTCCTGACCCCGATACACACTCGGCCTCATCATCATCCCCTCTCCCACGTTTCCTCCCAGGTGCCCTTTGATTGATGAGAACTGAAGAAGGAGAACTCTTCTCCTCCAGGTTCAGTGAAGGCCATGCGTAGGTCTGGCTCTTGTATCTGGGAACATTGCCGGCCCCTGACAGCCTGGTTAGCCCATACGAGCTTTGAAGTGTAATTACCTTTGCAGGCAACTCTTTAAAATCGTTGTCCAATAAAAGCTCAGCATAAGCCTGTGTTTTTAATATCACTGTTGGGGCATGGCCCACTATGGGTCCAGAATCATTTTTTGTACAGATGGTCGCTCCTTCAGCGTGTTTAATTTCCTTTTCTTGTTGAAAGTAATTGCGTTGCCACAGCTGTCACTCTGTTCTCTTTATTCGCCCGGTTTCCATGGTTTTGACACCGTTCACAGTCCTTTGACTCGAGACGTTGACAGACACAACAAAGCTTGTCAGATCGCCTGAATGAATATGAATCTACTCGTTTATTTCGATCCTCATCGGCTTGTGCTGCGATGACAGCTCTGGTTCCTCGGGTGCCATGAACACACATTACTATCACTGTTCAAAGGGAACTTATTATCCACTGAGAAGCGTTGCAATAAACCACGGTGACTGAAGGAAACGCACTTTAAAGAAGCTATGAATAAAAGTAGAAAGTAAGAATCAAATACCGTACTGTACTGTACAGTACTGTGAAAGAAAAAGATCACAAAAATATAGTATTTGCCTAAATATATTGTGGACCGCTTGTGTTGTGCATTGCACTGAAGCTACCTGTTTGGTTACATTTTAAACCTTTCTTCCCTTAATGTCTGCTTTATGGATAACTGAGGAATATCAAAATGTGTTCTAGATCTATAAAACACAATTTCCTGCTCTGCATTCAGACATTAACTCTTGTTTATCTATTTTGCAGAGCCTGAACAGCAGCATTGGAACGTGCCACAGCAGAAATGGATTATTCGTAAGTGAACATCAATCCTTTAAAGAAAATGACTTCTATGTTTCTGTCAAATGATTTGTATTATGTGCAACAGTTCTACAAAAACAACCCCTGTCCTCTGTTGCAGAATGCATTCCCGAGCAGAGATGGAAGCGTGGTGCTCCGCTACATTCCTGACCCCACAGACAAACTTTTAGACGAGGCCTTCCTGCCATCTCCAGGCAAGTATCCTGCAACTTCGAACCCCTCAGTGGCACCGCTTTTTCATGTTATTCAAGTGAATCTCAGTGGAGCTCTATCTCAGTGGAGCTCTCCCCTTGTCCCTGAACAAGAAGAGCAAGAGGGACATCTAGTGCACAAGGAGCATATTGCTGTACTTATTGCCACAGCTGAAGAACATAATGCCGTTTACCATTTGGTGTAGTCTTTGTTCCAGTGGCTTTATGGTACCATTAGCGCATACATCTTTAGTCTTGGAGTCCTGCAGTGTGGGTGTGTGTGTGTGGGGTGGGGGGGTGGGGGGTTAAAATGAAAAGTGGCATCATTAGGGCTGTGCTCAGGACCATAACAACATCAATCATGTATGTATTACCACCAGTACCACCGTAAGTAGATATTTAAACAAACTTCTAGATTCTCATTGTCCTTTTCACAGCAACAGGATTTACTTATTGTTTGATTTGAATCCTTTGGAAAATGTATCCCATAGATACATAGCTTTTTGACGGCAAATAACATCCAACTGTATTGCCACTTGATGTTGATGTAACTTTGATTTAAAAAGTAAGTCAAATGAAAGGCACTTAATTGGCTGGTTGTCTAAAGCAAGTTTTTAAAGTCTGTACGTTGATTTTCACTGCCTGCTACCATTAAATTGGTGCGCTACTGTTTTGGTGTTGCCCTTTCATAAAGTTATGGAAGATTGGTCAAAATCGATGCAGCCAAGAGGCCAGGATATCCTGAATTTTAGGCCTTAGTAAGGACCAAGATCTAAAAACACTGGATTCTACATTTCCCATAATGTGTCTTGATAACACTTTCTAAACATCTACTTCTTTCAAACTCAATGCCCAGAGTTTGTAACACAGAATATATTGTTGATTGTTATGAGAGACCGAGCAGTACACTTAATAAACTGACCTTTATGTGGAAAAATAGCGAACTGGCCCTTTAAATCGTGGCTGCCCGGAAGGTTGGGAGTCAATTTGCAAACTGAAAATGATCAGCAGCGCAGGGATGTAATGGTGTGCAGTTAACGGCCTGAAACATGCCACCATTATGTTCTGTTCTGTTTTTATAAATGACCTGCTAGTTTCTATTTAAGCTGTGTGTACACTTAATGAGAAACTATCCAGTGCCCTTGCTAATGTCAGTGTCTTTCTTACAGACTACATGAACCAGAACGGAGTTTCAGACATGATGAATCCCATCTACCAGCACCCGGGTCCACTTCGCACCGGCCGTCCCACCATCTCTTCAGACGACACGGAGACCGAGTACCTGAACTGCTTTAAAAACGAGGCCGTCGAACCCGAGTACCTCAACGAGATCACGTCCCCCGCCATCCTCCCCCTCACCTCCAACGGCACGGTCCACAGCGTTCAGAAATACCATCCCCAGAATAGCATAGACAACCCTGATTACCAGCAGGATTTCACTCCCACCTTCAAGACCCACGCCAACGGCCACATCCCAGCGGCTGAAATCACAGAGTACCTGGGCCCAGACTGAGGACTTAGTGGATCCAGACAATACAGAGGAGACTGTTTCCTGTTCCATTAATAAGGAGCATTGATGTATCGGCTGAGAAGGCATAGCTAAGTGGTACCATCAATTATTATACGTGTCTTACGGAGTCAAGTGACACTTTGTACGAGCTTTCCGTGTTGTTTGCATGCAGGCAGAACTGTCAGGCAGAACCCCTCTCATTCCAAAGACTTTTTCTTCTCACCACCAAACTACAAAAATGACTTTTTCTTGATTAAAGCTGGACGGAAGATGACTCAGTTGACCTGAGAGTTGCTGGATCAGATGTGCTCTGTGTCCGTATGTCGTAACCCCCCCCGTCTGAAAGTGAAAAGCTCTTCTGAAAATCTCTCTAAATGTTGGAACTGATGTTGTATGTCATTCAAATGTGTCAGTGGAAGACTGCTTGACAAGAGGACGTAAACTGCCTCCATTTTTAGGAGGCAGAAGCTCGATACTTCAAAGAGCAGAAACTTACAGCTCAACCCAAATCACAACCGAAGGTACTTGTGTTGTGGAGTCACAAGTTAGATACACAATCAGTCAACAGTATTGACATGTTGGACTTTAAAGGGTTGACAACACGCGGCGCTGCACGCCCCTGTGGGTAAGTCAAGAAGATTAAAGGGAGTTTTTAAGAGTAGAATGCTGGCTCGACTGTTGTCCTTCAGAGGCCTGACGACACTCATCCTGAAGGTTGAGTCAACGAGGAAAGACAATATTGCAATGTACAGAATGTACAGTCAGTTTAAATGGGAATACTGGAGAATTGTATTGTTTAAATATGTTACTTTTATGCTCTAAAACAGTTCTGTATGAATTACAAACTGGTTGTTCGCTCTCTCTTAGGTAAGAGTTTCCTGTGTCCCCTGATGTGTGATGTGTAGAGAGTGTGACGGTAAACATGTGAGTGGTCGTATTCACGCTGGGTTCCAGTTGAAAACCTGCAGCACTCCTGTAGCATGAAGCACATTTGTGTCGACCCACAAAGTCAGCGTTATATCGCTGTGGCACATCAGTCTGTGCACCCAGGAAGTATTTTCTGGTGCTCCTTACTGATTACTTCCAAATGTTAGCATTTTTTGACTTTCAGCTTAAAGTTTCTATTAATGCAACAAAACAGATTTTAAGTTTTTTTTTTTGTTGTCTCTTGTTTGAAGAAAATCTGGTAGAACTGTCTTAGGTCATGTGAGTAACGTGTTAGAAGTATGTGTGTCCCTGTAAACATGTGTTGTTTTCCAGACTATTTGAATGGCTCAGAAACAAAGAATGTTTCTGATCTTTGTGGTCTATTATTAGCAGCTGGAGATTTTTCCTTGTCGTTTTTTTTTTTAACAAAAATGTCGACAGTTGTTTCACACAGGGTGTTGACAACATATCTATGAATCTGCTCCTAGCTTTAAAGTCTTGTAGTCTTGCAAGACCATTAAACTTTGCAAATATTATTCCGAGTTTTAAAGGAATATACTATTGTAGCAACCTGAAAGCCTACTTTTGAAGATTTTACACAGGTACATGTACAGAAAACGGTAATATACCCCAAAATAGTCACCTATCATTTATACTCGGTACACCGTTTTGTCACATCATACGTGAATATGCACTTATTCCTGAATTGTGATAATTTCATTCAAAAGTGAACTTGAATAAATCTTCTTTTTTTCTATGGAAAGATGTTGTTCTCCCCCCCCCCCCCCCCCCCACACTCACACACACACATCTTACAAGTGAAGAGCGAGATACAGGAAGGACTGGGAGCCCAGTGATTCACTGATCTACTCAAGTCGATTTATCTTGATGCCTGCAGAACTTCAAGACTTTCAACACTTTGATGAAATGTATTGAGCAGATTATCAGCTGAAGGGAGCAACATCCAGTCTGTCAGTGTGAGCGCCGATGATGTGACTTGAACCCACCACTGATGAGATAAACGAACCTTGAGTGAGCATGTGAGACACAATCTCATTGAATACACAGAATAAAACAATAGCTTTCTGTATTTCATTGATCAAAAGTGATGTGGGTTGCTGATGTTTGTTTTCCTAAATATGCCCTTTCAATGCTGTTATTCAGTTTAAAACCTAACTGAGGAGTGTATTTACTGGCCCTGTTCTACATGTAAACTAGGGGGACTGAGTAACTCATTTAAATGAACAAGGGTTTTCTTAAACAGCAGGGCAAGATATGATGCTGTCTGCTGTGTTCAGGACATAAAAAACTAATTAAAATGTTAACCCGAGGGGAAAATATTAGATTAAACTGCACTCTCGATGAACTGCCAACGCAGCAGATTTTGACCAATTTAAAACGTTGGAGTAAAAGATGCATTACATTTGAGATGAAGTTAGTATACATTTCTGCAGATTCTAGAGATTAGATTGCAAACTGTTTTATAAGCATAGGTCCTACATGTTAAAGGCTGTACGGTTAGAAATTATAACATTTATATTAAATATTCCTAAATTTAGGAAATCTTGGTTTCAAGTATGTCTCAATGACCTAAAATATTTGTAACTAAATGAGCACAAAGTAAGGGGGAAAGAAACATCCATTGTTACCATTATTGACAATTCAACACAAGGAATTTTTCAGTTTAGTACTCATCTGCTGAATCAGGACTGTTTGGATTGGCTTTAATCAGATTGGATTGATCACAAATGTTAGAGAAACTAATCATTAACAACAGAGACCAGGTGGAAGTGATCACATGAAAAAGAGCACACACATTTTGTCAATGTACTGTTTGATTTCATTAATGATTAATAAACCTAAGGGTTTTAAATGAGTGTATTCAGATTTGAAGATCTGTTATTTTATAATGTTAAAATTCATCAAATAAATCCTTGTCTTTCTTTTATAGTTATGAATCTTCTATCTGTCCATAAAGATTCTGCATGAAGAAAATTCCATGGTGACCCAAAACCAGAATAATTGTTCTAAATGTGGCGTTCAATAGTAGTTGATATATTCAGTTAAACATGGTGTAAAGGATATTACATGAATTGCTCACAGGGAGTTTTACGATTTTTTCAGGAAGGTGGGTATGTTCATAACGTGTGAGCCGGTTGAGCAAACTTAAATCATTAAGTTTAAATTGGTTAAGGTTTTCTTGGTGTCATGGAATTAAATAAACTGCTTTATTCAATTTAAGAAGAGTCAGATTTGCATACCTTTAAGGCCAAGTACACACTACTTCCTGACAGTATTCCTTAACGGACTAATCTTCAAAAGGTTTCATTTTTGTTTTTCCTTTTTTATATATTGACGTTTGCATGTAAAAGTTGTCTTTTACTTCTTTTATGTCTTTAAAAAAAACTATATCACGTGTTACCTTGTCTGCTTCCTGAAACATGTTATTCATTGTGTGTTCATGTGATTCAAACTTTCTTGCCCTTTGGTCACTGTTTGCTAATGCTTCTTATCAATATCAGACATTGGATTTCCTTCTCTAATTATATCCCTGACACAGTCCAATCAGTTGTATTTCATAAACAAGCTGTCAAATGTTTTTAAATATTTCAAGAAATTAAAAAATTGGTTCTAGGAGATGTAGTGCCTCCTCAGCATCGTTTGGTGGCAGCACTGAGACGACAGTTAGTCTCCGCCCCTAACAAATAATACAACGAAGAAGAAACCATCAACAAGATCTGCGAAAGTTTATCTGAGCAGCCACTTCGTTTCGGTCGTTCCAGTAAGAGCGATGGGGGTCCTACCAGGGAAAACCCTTTCAAGTATACTTTTCTTCATTATCCTCCTGTCAGAGGGACACTTTCGATGGGTAAGTTGTCAACTAACGTCCGTATTCTCGCGACTAAAACATGACTCAGCTCGGTCTCCCTATTTGCTAGTGTGATGTTTATCTGAGGCGGCTAGCAGAACTAAAAATCCAGGTTAGTTTAGCTATTTAAGGCTTTCTGTTTCTGTTTTTATTTCGGGGCTAAAATAGCGTTAGCCAGTAATTGGCTTTAACAGTAAACTCAAACATAACAGCTAGCGTTAATGTTGGTTAAAAACTGCACCAGCCTCGTCAGCGATGACCAAACATAGTGAACAGAGACGGTTGATCCAGAACCGGTGTCGAAAGAAGTTTCGTGCCGTCATGTCTTGGCAGATTGACACCACCCTATTTCAACTAACGTTAGGTATTTAAACAAAGCGCAGGTAAATGTGCTCCAGTCAATGCTGTGAGCACTCTAAGCCAGGGGTCTCAAACTCATTTTCACTCCGGGCCACATCAGCGTCACGGTCGCCCTCAAAGGGCCGGTTGTAAATGTAAGACTGTGTAAATGTAACTACTCCTAACATATTGGTAAATAACTGTCTCTGCATTTGATTATTGTTTATTCAAGTGTAAAAATATTGTACATGCAGTTATATAAATGTAAACATATATTTAAGCACATTTCTGTTATTATAACTTAAATCCTTTTAATTTAGGGTTAAGAAACCCACATTACTCTATCAAAGCTCAAACTATTAAAGAAAATAGCAAAGACAAATATCAAACACAAGTTATTATAATAACTTTGTTCAAAGCTTAAAATCCTTTCAAGGGTGCGTTTGCACAATCCGACATGAAGTATTTCATGTGTTTTTAAAGCCACGTTTGAAGTAGTCTTCAATGTGCTCTCAATACATTTCCATTTCAAATGTACAGTAACCAGCCAAAGAGCTGCTTCTGTGTTTAAGTGTCTCATCATTATGTCTTTCTATCATAGTTTTGACTTTCTATCTCGGAATTATGACTTTCTACCATAGTTATGACTTTCTATCTCATAACTTCGACTTTCTATCTCATAATTTCGACTATGGGGATATTTTTATTATCAAGTCTAACTTTAATAAAAAAAAAAAAAAGATGTAGTTGGTGAGTACTTCCAGGCCTCTCCAAACTGACGAGGGGTCGTTGGCTGAAAACTTGTTCTTCAGCTTTTCAGTGTAGCTCCTCTTAGCTACCCTGATCTCCCTCGTCAATGTGTTTCTGGCCTGGTTGTACAGGATCCTGTCCCCACTTCTGTAGGCCTCCTTGGCCCGACGAAGCTGCCTGAGGCTTTCAGTAAACCAGGGTTTATTGTTGTTGAACGTGCAGACGGTTTTAGTCAGCACACGCATGTCCTCACAAAAACTGATGTACGATGTCAGTGTCAGTGAGCCCATCCAGGTCTGTAGCAGCAGCCTCAAAAACACTCCAATCAGTGCAGGCAAAGCAGGACTGTAACTCCAGCTTTGCCTCGTTGGTCCATCTCTTCACCGTCTTCACCACAGGCTTTGCAGGTTGTAAGAATATAATAATACATAAAGTAAGGAACATTACATAGAGATTACAAGAGACAACACAGTCCTTGGGGTGCACCTTGATGATATTAATGATGGCAAAACAAGATTTACTTGAAATTAATGATGGATATAAATATGTATATACATTGTCCACCTTTTACATATTTATTACGAATTTTTCCTATTCTGGAGAATGTGATTTTTTTTTTCTCATGAAGACACCATGAATTATGTAAATCAAGGTAAATTAGTGTTTTTGTGGTGAAGTTGTCATTTCAAATCACACCAAACTATCTCATTTGATTAGAATTAATCAGATTTAGATAAATACTCTCTGTCTGCATTGTTTGCATTCCTATTCGTGAGGTAATTAAGTCAATCTCACTCCTTTGCTAAACATTAGACCACTCGGAATATGATCATTACTGTTTTCAAGATAAGATATCAGCGTTCTGGTAAAAGAAATAGCAAGGATGTGGTATACGAGTAAAACTGTAGAGTATTTGGAGACTGCAGTGGATAAGAGGAGAGGAATATGTGTGTGTGTCACTTCCGTTAGAGGGGTTTGTGGTTGTACATCAGGTTTCTGTTCTGTTCATGAACTACTTTAAAACAAAACCCCTGGTCTTACTCACTAAATAAACAAGTATCTCACAACTATTTCTGAGTTTTGCGGGTACACTGCAAAACTCAGTTGGTGCACTGTAGTTTGAGTACTGGCCTAGTCTGCAGCTGCATAAAACTCCAACTGAAACAATAATGCGAGCGCTGCCCTTTAACTCAATCCCACGAGGCTCGAGTAGGACAGAGTGTGACACTGCGCTTACTCTTAAAACAGTTTGTGGAGTAAGTGAATTAACTTCCCCTCCCAAAACAGAACATGTGAGAGCTCTGATGCTGAATAGACAGATACCAGACAACCTAAACTACAGCAGCAATATAACATGTTTTAAGTGCTCGCATTGAACTTGGTCTGAGGCATAACTGCAACAGCAGTGGTGTTATGTTGTCATAGAAATTTGACCACAGTTCTCCTTTCTCTTCTTTCTTCACGCTGAATGTGGTTGAATCACCAACATGATGGTGCACGATGTGACTAAACTGGCTCTGGGTATTACCAGGCTATCTCCTAAAATGCAGGCGCCCAAGGAAACAATATTGCAGAAGTGAAATTGTTATTTTCAGACATACAGAGCACGCGATACTAGAAACACAGGAACGAGGCATGACTGGAGGTTCAACTTGGTAAACCTCAAGGTAAAGAGGTACCGCTCTCAGCGCCCATCAGACTTGTTAATTCCTTTCTTCTTCTTTTTTAGCAGCCAAAACTAAGTTGCATGCTCCAATAGTGGACCTTTAGAGGAACTCTATACGAGCTATCTGACTTTGATTTTTTTTTTTTTTAGCAAAGACCTTTGTCCTCATTAGATAGCAATTGAAGTAGGCGACTCTCCGTAAAAAGCTACGTACGATTCAACAGACTGACTGCAGACCATCGCACGAAAACAAATGCATTTGCTTTATGAACAACATTGCACAAATGATCACTGCCTTTTTGTTGTCTTTCTGTCAGGTTGCGGCACAGCACTGTGTGTGGTATGGGGAGTGTGGCGAGTCCCTAAAGGTGCACGGAAAGAAGTACAACTGCAACTACACTGGTCCTCCCAAACCGCTGGACTCCCAGAGTTATGACCTTCTCACGGTACAAACGGCAGCATCTTGATGTTTCTGTCCTGTTTTTGCTGACTTTTGATGCTCAAAGCAATCATCTGTGATCTACTTCTGCTTTCTAGACGTGCTAAAGTTGAACAATTCTACAAAAGTGTGTTAAAGTGACGCCATTCCTCTTACTTGCAGGAGCTTTGTCCTGGATATGTCTACGGAAACCGAAGCCTCTGCTGTGATGCTAACCAGTTGAACACCCTCAAAGGGAGTCTCCAGCTGCCCCTTCAGTTCCTGTCCCGGTACGCACCGCGGTTATAACATTAACTGATGAAGCATGTGACGTGCTTTGTAGGGCATTATGAATTGCTGAACACAAACAATGGGAGTGTTTGCTCTTTTGAATCCGTCCGTACGTGTGCTGCTCCAAAGTTGTTGTTTGAACATGCAAGCCGTGGCTTTCCATGTTCCAAATAAAGGACAGACTGTGATTTTATAAGGTTGATTTTATTTACTTTACTGCGTTTGTTATTGCCTTGTTTTTTTCTTTGCAACTGTTTTACACTCTTAAACTTTGACATCTTGTTTTAGGTTCTGCAATGGCCGCTTTCTCTTGTTCTGTGTGCTTCTCGCGCTCACTACCGTGTGTCTGTGTGCAGGTGTCCCGCCTGTTTCTTCAACCTGATGAACCTCTTCTGTGAGCTGACATGCAGCCCTCACCAGAGTCAATTCATGAACGCCACCAAGTTCAATGTCACCAATGTCTTGGAGGTGCAGTACTATATTGGACAGACATTTACCAACGGTGAGTTCACAGCCAGATGTTGATTTAGATATGACAAACGGCTTAGTTATCTTATTTCCATCGTGTGTACCTGCTGTGTAAACTATATTCGTTTCCTACTTTAACATGACGTTTTGCAATCATAACTGTGTTTTTTTGGTCAAATAAAATAAGAGTTTGTTAATTTAACGTAGTGAAAATCTGGAGTTGTTCCCTGAATTAATCAAATGTTTTTTTTCCAGCCATGTACAATGCCTGTAAGGACGTCCAGGCGCCGTCCAGTAACTTAAAGGCCTTATCACTGCTGTGTGGAAAGGACGCAAAGGACTGCAATGCTACCAACTGGATTCAATTTATGTTCAACATTGACAATGGACAGGTTCCTTTCTCTATCACCCCCATATTCTCAGGTAAAGCATTTTAAAGTACTTTAATGTATGAGGTCAAAATCTCCCTACGGCTTCCTTTTATGCCATTCAAACAGATGTTTACCTGCTGCTCTTTGCTGTGTCTTTTGCACCAGACGTCCCGGTGTCCGGTTTCACTCCCATGAACAACAAGACCTACGACTGTACAGAGGGGCTGGAGGACGGCTCGGGTCCCTGCTCCTGTCAGGACTGCACCAAGGCCTGTGGCCCCAAACCTGTGCCTCGCCCTCTCCCCCCTCCCTGGACAATCCTTGGCATCGATGCCATGACTGTCATCATGTGGATCTCTTACACAACCTTCCTTCTTTTCTTTATTGGAGCTGTACTGGGAGCTTGGTGTTACAGGTAAAGGATTTATTTTAATGGTGGATTCACCATCAGACCCACTGAAAACAAACACATTGGTTCTGACGCTTGCTTTAGGAGTTAATAACAAATTGGCTTGCATGGTTCTTTGTGCATACAGGAAGAGGACCGTCATGTCTGAGTATGGCCCCATATTGGACAGCACTGGCCCGCTGTCTCTCAATGGTGATAATCCGGACCACGGTAATGTAACTCATGAAACAAGTGAAAGCGTTAGTCCTCTTTCTGCAATCAGTTTCTTGTAATAACGTTGTTGTGTCATTGCCGAGCTAACTCCCGGCCTTTCTCTCCTCTAAAGTAAAAGCATCCTGCTGTGAAACAATGGGTGAATGCTTCGAGAATGCTCTGCGGACCCTCTTCAGCTGCTGGGGTTCCTTCTGTGTGCGGCGTCCCTCTCTGGTCATACTGGGCAGCCTGATGGTGGTGGCCGCCTGCTCTGGGGGACTGGTCTATATGCGCATCACCACCGACCCAGTTGAGCTGTGGTCTGCTCCCACTAGCCAGGCTCGTCAGGAGAAGGACTACTTTGACAGCCACTTCGGACCCTTTTTTAGGACCGCGCAGCTCATTATAACCACGCCACTCAATGACACTTTTATTTACTCTCCATACTTTGGAGGATTAGATGTCCCGTTTGGAGCCATCCTGGACAAAGGCATCCTACACCAGGTGGGTTAGGGGGAGAAGTCCATTTGGGAGCTGGATCAATAGCAATGTTTTGTCAAGTTTTATCTAAAGAAGTATCGTTTCTGTCACCAGATAAAATAGAAACATTGCCCGTGAAGAGCAGCTGCTTCTCTGAAAACTGTGGTTGATTGGTTCTCTCTTCCTACTTTCATTTTTTTGCAACCATAACCAACCAGGTGCTGGATCTCCAGCTCGACATCGAAAGCCTTATAGCGACATACGAGGGCGAAAGCGTCACCTTGAAGGACATCTGCTTGGCTCCACTGGCTCCTTACAATAGCAACTGCACCATCCTGAGCGTCCTCAACTACTTCCAAAACAGCCACGCTGCGCTGGACCACAGGGCAGGAGACGAGTTTTTCGTTTATGCCGACTTTCACAGCCACTTCCTCTACTGTGTCAGGTGAGGTTTGCTGCTTCGTTTTGTGAATTTTGTATGGTGACCAATTAGCTGGCCCTCCGATGGTCTTAACATTGTCTTAACTGCGCGCAGAAATCTATATCCGGTTGAGGAAACGGTAAAGTAAAAAGGTCAAAACCTCTACGTCTCAATCGAACACCTGCAGTGCACAAGAATCTATTTCCTCCAGACACTGGCATCTGCATTTACTGAGAACTGTTGCGTGTGTGTGTGCACGTGTGTGTGTCTTCTTAAAAAAAGCACAATCTGACTTCCTCATTGGTTGTCACGCAGTGGTTCTTCATCTGTTATTCTTAACTGCACTACAATTAGGCCAGGTACTGGTGAAAACCCGTACCGATGACTGGGCTCATCTAATAACGGCCGTTGTTGTTCAGGCGAATAACTCTGTTGGTCTTTTCTCCCGCAGTGCTCCAGCATCCCTCAACGACACCACTGTCCTCCACGACCCCTGTCTAGGCACCTACGGTGGCCCCATCTTCCCTTGGCTGGCCCTCGGGGGTTACGATGGTGAGCTGGATTAACACCTATTTTGAGGGCAGAGAAGAGTTTGGTCTCCAGTTGTTAATGTGGTTGATAACTGAGGAGTGTTTTTACGCGACATTTTACAATGAACGTGTCTTCATTACAGAAACCAACTACAACAATGCCACTGCTCTAGTGATCACCTTCCCACTCAACAACTACCTGAACGACTCCGTCAGGGTGGGCAAAGCTCTGGCATGGGAGAAAGAGTGAGACAACCACCTGTTTCTACAGAGAGAGCTCTTTTTAAGCTTCCAAACAATCACTAATAATGATGTCTTTGCATTGACTTGAATTGTGTTTTTTTGTTTGTGTGCGTTTCAGATTCATCAAGTTTATGAAGAACTTCAAAAATCCTAACCTGACCATAGCCTTCAGTTCTGAGAGGAGTATTGAAGATGAAATAGACAGAGAGAGCAACAGTGACATCGGCACCATAGTAGTCAGCTATGCCATAATGTTCATCTACATCTCCCTGGCCCTGGGTCACATCAACAGCTGCAGGAGAGTGATGGTAAGAAAGTCCTCGTGTCGTGCATTTTATGATTTACAGATGACGCAGTGTAACTCTTCTTTCTTGTCCGTGACATAAGAGCTTGACACACTTCTTTGATTCAACATGCTGGACAACGTCCTGCTACTCGAGCAGCTAAAGGGAGGAACTTGACTGATCCTCTGTCCCCTTTGCCTCCACAGGTGGACTCTAAGATTTCTCTGGGTATAGCAGGGATCCTGATTGTGCTCAGCTCGGTGTCCTCCTCACTGGGGATCTTCAGCTACTTTGGCATCCCCCTCACCCTCATTGTGATCGAGGTCATTCCTTTCCTGGTGCTGGCTGTTGGGGTGGACAACATCTTTATTATAGTGCAGACATATCAGGTAACCTCCACAATCCATTCAACTGTTGCGTATTAACCCATCTGGTTTAATGCGTACGTTCACCTTAATTACTCGTGCTTCGAATTTATTCACTTGAAAAGTGACATCAAACCTGTCAAACCAAGTTTCCATCTGTACTTGTGAACAGAGGGATGAGCGGATGCCTCAGGAGGAACTTCACCAGCAGATTGGTCGTATTCTCGGAGACGTAGCCCCGAGCATGTTCCTCTCCTCCTTCTCAGAGACGGTCGCCTTTTTCCTGGGTAAAATACATCTCCTATTTAATAGACACGTACACCGGCAATGTGAAGTGAACTTTATGTCTTCTAAGTGATAATATGCCACCTTAAATATAAAGAGATATGTATGGACAGCATTGACTCGGTGCCATAGTTTCCTGGTGAGTCGCGTGCTGATCAAAGTGTTGACTTTTCCTTCTGTAGGAGCTCTTTCCAGCATGCCCGCAGTGAGGACTTTCTCTATGTTTGCTGGCTTGGCCGTTTTCATTGACTTCCTGTTGCAGATCAGTTGCTTTGTCAGCTTGCTCGGCTTGGACGCCAGGAGACAGGAGGTGAGACGGGAGGAAACGAGTGTGGCATAAATGATTCCACTGGGAGGGGTTACAGATGGCAGATTGGGAACTTTGCATGATTTCCGAAAGATTTAACAACTACAAATGTTTTCATCTAATTTCAATGTTTACTCCTCACGCACACGATTCAAGCTTTACATCAGTTACACTTATCAAATGCTCTGTGGTCTGTCGTGTTTGAAAAGGGGAATCGACTCGACATCATTTGCTGTGCGAAGCTGCCGGAAGGTCAGGAAACGAAGACGGACAGTTTCCTCTTCCGTTTTTTCAAGAAAATCTTTGCCCCGTTCATCCTCAAAGAGTGGGTCCGACCGATCATAGTAAGTCCCTCAGTGACACTTTGCCGGTATTATTTCAACGCGTTGATTCACTTTGGCTCATATTTTTCACCGAGTAGATTTAAAGTGGTTTTCTTTTCGTCTCCCTTTGTTCAGGTGGCAGTGTTTGTGGGAATGCTCTCCTTCAGCATTGCTGTGGTGAATAAAGTAGAGATCGGACTGGACCAGCAACTCTCCATGCCTGATGTATGTTTTTGTAGTTTCTACCAATGCTCTGTATTCATGGTTTGTGATTGAATCTTTTAATAGATGTGTGCAAAGTAGACTGGTTGTACTAGTTGTAGGAGCATATCTATCTATCTATCAGCAGATTTTCCCTAACGTCGCATTCTTGCATGTCTTCCCCATACAACATGTGCCTTGGTTAGCGTTTCTGTGCTCATGGAGGTCTACTCCGATGATCTGTCTCTTTATCTAGGACTCGTATGTGCTGGACTACTTTAAGAACCTGAGCATGTATCTCCACACCGGAGCTCCAGTCTACTTTGTGGTAGAGGACGGCCTTGACTACAGCAGTGCAGAGGGCCAGAATGCTGTGTGCGGAGGAGTCGGCTGCAGCAACAACTCTCTAGTCCAGCAGGTCTACAGCGCCTCACTCATCAGCAACTAGTAAGTCTGGGCTATGAGGAAATGACATCACAGGTGGTTTATTTGCGCAAGACAAAGTTGATCATTTGTGCTGCAGGATGAACCCAGACGTGAGCTTTGCACTGGTTCCCTCTGGTTCAGATTAGGCGACGCTCATGAAAGGACAAAACGTCTGTCTGATCTGACCTCTGGTTTTATGATCTATTCAATTTCACGGTTCCCTTTTACTCGCAGCACAACCATTGCCTTCACGCCGTCCTCTTGGCTCGATGACTACTTTGACTGGGTGAAGCCGCAGTCCAGTTGTTGTCGATACTACAACGGCAGTGAGGACTTCTGCAATGCTTCTGGTACATTTTTATCTAATGTCAACATGCTTTGAACCCTCGTTCCCCCGCTGTCACAAGCTGCTGTTGGACATTTTAGAGACGGTTTTTCATACACAAAATAAAGTGAAAGAATATTGTTTAAAGCACATAATCCATAGCATTAACGCAATTATTGTTCAAGTAGTATGCGTTGTATTTAAAACTAAAACTCCGGTATTGCAATACTTAAACTTTATGAATGACGAACGCAAACGTCCCTGGTTAATAAAACGACTGGCATACAGTTAAACATCGCCTGCGTGTCAACAAGATGCAGTTTATTTGAGGAACTGGCAAACAGGAAAACTCTTCGTTCACATGGAATATTTACTGTACATTGAGTTGGGCAATTTAGCTGCATGCAGTTTCAGGAAGGACATGAAAATGTTAATAGAGCCATGGTCAGTATTTTTAGTATTGTGTAACTTTGAGGTCTTTTTCTCAGAACAAATTTGTATATTTCTCCAATCCTGTGGGATGGATGAAAAATGAATATTGTTCTGATATTGTTTCCCAGTGGTGAATCCGTCCTGCGTCCGCTGTCGGCCCTTGACTCCTGAGGGAAAGCAGCGGCCAGAAGGAGAAGACTTCATGCGGTTTCTACCCATGTTTCTGTCAGACAACCCAAACATCAAGTGTGGAAAAGGGTAACTTCATAGCTCTGCTGATGATTTTACTTTCCCTCTGACATGTCGAATACTGTCACTTTAACTTCTGTTTATTATGTTGCTTATAAGAGTATCTCAGCACAGTTGTACCAGTCTCTCACAATGCGTCCATGCTCTTCCAGCGGCCACGCAGCCTACGCCACAGCAGTGGACCTGTATCCCAACAACACCGGGGTCGGAGCCACTTACTTCATGACTTACCACACCATCCTGAAGGAATCCCCGGATTACATAGACGCTTTAAAGATGGCCCGAATCCTGGCTGATAACATCACTCAGTCCATTGGCCACAAAGTGTTTGCCTATAGGTAAGTCCTGTTTCACTACATTAATAGGATGCATTGCATTATAGTTATTGTGGTTTTTGTGACCTTAAGTAGGTGTTTTTCAGTTTCCCTCACTGCCACTGTTTTCCTGTTGAAGTGTTCTAAGTTGAAATACTTGTTCCTGAGGTTCTTCTTGTTTTCAAGTCAATGCTCAAGGACATTGGAGGGAGGGAGGGGGGGGGGGGGTTGTTAAGTAGGTCACAGATAAGCACACAGCAAAGAAAACATTATAAAAGGCAATGTAACTGATGTTTGACCTCGAGTCCCGAATTCATCTTGCTGTCAGGTTGAGCAACAATTCCAATAAGTTGACTTACGAGTCTGTATGAGTGATGCACGACAGGATAAAACTAAAGATAGAATCAAAACATGAATCACGGTACAAAGACATCATGTTCTGTCTATTTCAAAATAGCAGTTGTCAGCGCTCTTAAGGCGTGGTCTCTCAATTGTATTTCCTTTTTTGTTTGTTTTTACAGCATCTTCTATGTGTTCTACGAGCAGTACCTCACCATCGCGCGTGACACGGCTGTGAACTTGAGCCTGTCCCTGGCGGCCATATTTGTAGTGTCGACCGTGTTGCTGGGCTTCGAGCTGTGGGCGGCCGTGCTCGTCAGCGTTACCATCGCCATGATCCTGGTCAACATGTTTGGGGTCATGTGGCTGTGGAACATCAGCCTCAATGCAGTGTCCCTGGTGAACCTGGTCATGGTGAGAAGCAACATGGATCACCGGAACGTTATCCCGAGCACAAAAACAAACGTGTTTTTAGTGAAGCAGGAAAAAAAAAAAAGATTAATGTTATCATTGTTGGCCAAATTTGAACATTTCTGCCTTCGCCGCTGAGTTGTCTCCTGTCCTCTGTTGCAGTGCTGTGGGATCTCGGTGGAGTTCTGCAGTCATATTGTGCGAGCGTTTTCCATCAGCGTGAAGAAGAACCGAGTGGAACGGGCTGAGGAGGCCCTGGCTCACATGGGCAGCTCGGTAAGTATTTCACCAGAGGAAGCTTTTCCAACACATGCAAGTCAGGAGCTTTTAGTCTTGAACATGTTTTTTGTAGACTGGTAATGTGGATATCAGTGTAAATAAGCTCGTAGGGCAAAATAAAGCAGTAAAATAAAGTGATTTTTGTGAGGAAAACCTCATTTACAAACATTTAACTGAACATTTAAAAAGAAAAAAAAAAAAAAATCAGTTCTAAAATGATTTGCTTCTCTGTACGTTAATACTAATTTTGGTCGTCATCATCATATGACACTGGTTTGTTTTCGCAGGTGTTCAGTGGGATCACACTAACAAAGTTCGGAGGGATCATGATCCTGGCTCTTTCCAAGTCGCAGATCTTCCAGGTCTTCTACTTCAGGATGTACTTGGCCATCGTGCTGCTGGGGGCCACGCACGGCCTCATCTTCCTACCCGTGTTGCTCAGTTATATCGGTCAGTAATGTCGCTCGTTTAAAGGACTAGACACGAAGCATACAAGATTCTACCACAGATTTCATTTAGAATTAAATCTAATGTTTTTTTTTTCTTTCACAGGTCCCTCGGTGAACAAAGCGAAAGTGTTTGCCGCTAACAAGCGCAACGCTGGTACAGAAAGGGAGCGCCTCCTCAACTAGTAGCAGGCCGTCTGGGACAATGAACAATGAACTATTTGTCTGAAAGAGACTGTGTGGGTGTGAGCACAAGCCATTTCTCTGATTACTGACACACTCGTCGTCGTCGCCGTTGCCACTACTATGCACGGATTTAACTCAGGAATAAACTTGGGAATAGGAATGCCAGAGGACTAGTCCAACTGCAAACCTACAGATTTTCTCAAAAGACTTTGACCCCCCCCCCCCCCCCCCCACCCTCCTCCTCGTCACACTACAGTAAAAAGGCCTGACTTCAGCATTTTTGATTGTGGAAGTAGAGGAGACCCCAACATCAGTTTACAGACAAACTGCAGTCAGTGCCATATGCTATGAGCTATCGTGATTGGGAAAACTCAAAAGGGTAAAACTGGTTAGTTTTTTCATATTTTGTTTTTTTTCTTCTTAGTTTAAAATATATATATATATATATATATGTGTATATATATATATACATACATATACCAGAAATTATTTACTGACTTTTGTTTAACTATTTGATATTCGGAATCATGTATTGACTGGAACACGGCACACAGCGGAGCTAACGGATAACGACATCACGGGCCCTCATGATCCCTGGCATCAACATCGCACACTGTATTCTAAAGCAGGACCGCTAGATGTAGCAATAATGTGCTGCCTGTGCCACTTTGGATGCTAATGTTTTCACTCCATCACCCTGGATTTGAAATGAGGTTTGTGAGAGCCAAAACAGTCCCAAGTACTTGTGCACACTGCACCCTTAGGTGTTGCGTGTTGCTCTCCAAACTGCATCCTGCCATGTCTTTTATTTCCACATTGGAAGTTATTTAAATGATCCGGAGCAACATTTAATTTCAGAGCTAGTTGATGTGTCTTAAGTGACCTTTTTGAAGTGTTTGCGTAGCTATATTGCCTTGACTAAAACCCCGTGTGTGACATCAGTCAAGATGCATGTGGATGCCAGGTGAAGAGGGTGCGATGAGGCGATTATGTGACATGTTTTTTTTTAAGTTGCTGAACAGGACAGTTGTTGCATTAAGAGGTAAAGAGGCGCTTTACTGTAAATGGCTTACACAGGGCTAATTTAGAGGTTTTCCTTCGTCATCTAGAGTGTGTTGGTATAGAGAACTGTAGAGTGACTGGATAATGGTACAGTCCTGAATTTTTCATTCCAACATTTAAGTTATTTTTTTGTTTTGACCATTACCATTTAGTTACCATGCATAGCTTTCTTAAAACCAAAACTGAACCCTTCCAGTGACGTTTCAAGTAAAGGCATCGCTTTGTTTTCAAGGAAAACTAAAAAACATCCCAGAGCCGTGGGCGTCACCGGCACCACAACACGTCCCAGATGATCGCCAACTAGTTAAATTTAAAAAGGGTTGTGACACCAGAGGAAGAGGATGTTAATATTTTACCCAAGCTGCTTAATATCTGCTCGGGTCTTAAAAAAACAAAACAAGGAAGGGTACCGTTCCTTTTGTTTTTGGAATGTAAGAAAGAATTGTTGCTGCAGTTTAAACCTGGATGTGAAAAGTTTCCGAGCAAACGACCAAATAATTTGTATCGTGATTAACAAAGAATTGTGCTTGTTAATAACAGTGCTGTACATTGAAAATGACAAATCATCTCTGACATTGGACAATATCACTGTGGGAAAAGAGACTGAACCAAGCGTTGAATACTTTAGTTTTTAACACTTTTAGTATTAAATATGATATTAAATACCTCTCAGAAAAGTATATGCTGCAGCCTGCCTCTCCTTTGGATTGTTTGTGGAATTACATGTTATTTAATATGATAGTACCCCAGTTAGAATGGGGTACATAGAATAAGCACTGACAATATTTGGATGTCTTGTTTAAGGTTTGTGTAACTGCAGTGGATGCTTCTGTAGCATAGAACAGACAGTTCTATGCAGACTGACCACTGAGTGGCGCCTGAATCTCTTCATGCAGCTCTGTCTGCGTCGTGCTCTCAGTAATGTAGTGGGAGTGACCTAATTGTGTCTTGAACAGCAGCAGTCTTGCCATGCTCTTACACAGTCGGTGAGTTTCATTCCTGCAGGGTGCGAATATTTCAAACGCCTACTCTACAGCGCATATGAACCGAGGGCATCTTAATGGAGCGGCTTGTTCGGGCTCTAAATCTGCAGCTTTTGGGATATTTACGCCAAAAGCTTTGACAGCACATCAGTCACTCGCACCCCCATTTGAAAGTGGCTGCCAAACCCCGCAGCAATGTACTTCCTCCCAGCGCGTGTTGTTGTGTCTGTCTGTCCAGCCCTGCTGTCACGCAAGCCTCCAGCTCGTGACTTATTTATCCGCTGCCCTGTGAGAGCGGGGACTGTTCTTTGAATCTCGCCGACAGATTCAAATATTAATTTCCTCTGCGGGTCTGCTGTGCTGTCTGCAGGGGAGGTATGGAGGATATGCCTGCTGTGAGAGCAGTTATGTAAGGTCCGCCTCTCACCGGACTCTGACCGATCCCCATCTTTCATCATGTCGCAAAAGCACAAGCTGTTCAACATGATGTGAAACACATTTTAGGATCAAAAATAGAAACTGAATTGAAAGCTGACAAATATAACTGAATACAAGGTTTCCCTCACATTTATTTTGGCTACAAAACAATCGGAAATGAATAGCCCCGCTCATGAGTACTCTGAGGATTGTAATGTATTTTTATGCTATTTTAGATATCGGGAGATGAAATATACTAAATACTATGAATTTTTTTATACATAGTTTACATTTGTATGACCTTATTGACATGCTCGACATATTTTTCAAAATACCTTTCTTGATAAGCTATAGCTACTACGACTTTTTGACATACTATACTATGACGTTAGATGACACTTCTTGACGTGCTGTACTGAGTTTATTTAGATAATTTCTTTTTGCACAGGTTATACTATGGCTTTTTTTTTTTTTTTTACATACCACACTGACTTTTGTCGACATACTATACTATGGCTTTTTGATTTTTTTTTTTTTTGACATGCTATACAGTACTATGACATATTTTGACATCAATGCTATGACTTTTTCAGAATCAGAATCAGAGCAGTTTATTGCCAAGCAAGTTTTCACCTGCAAGGAATTTGTCGTGGCGGAAGGTGCATAACATTCAACAATAAACTGACATTTAACTGTCAAAATAACATTTGAAATTTTTTTCGTTTAATCATTTTAATTACTTTGACATATTTTCCCTTGACTTTTTTCAATCTACATACACATTTTATGACTTCATGGCATATTGTACTATGCTTTTTTATGACGCACTGCTTTTTTATGACGCACTGCTACAACATTCTTATGACATCTGCTTCTGAAACTCATTGGGTTACTACATGGACTGTGCTCTTTTCAAATAAAGTCCTATGCATGTCCACTAGCCCTTCCCTGTGCTTCCTCCCACATCAATAAATAAGTGTAAGAAGCGTTTAATGTTCTGCTTTGCGTCACTGGTTTTATGTTACAGTGAGTTCAGTTGACTCTGAAATAGACTCTTGGGGTGGAACAGAAGGGATTGGGTAGCCTTGTCAAACACGGGAGGATCAGATTTTCAGGTCAACCTGCAGTGGTTTCCCCTCGTCTTGACCACGGCCCACGTTGCCGTTAAAGTGAAGAAAGAAGTCTGGGGATTTGAACAGATACACTTGCCTGTTAACCTTAGAAACATGCCTGTACTATATGTAAATGTAATATTTGTAATAAATGTATGATTTGTATCGTCAAGATTGTAATATTGCTGCAAAAGAGAATCCACGATTAAGGAAATCAAACAGTTTCCCATCCATTTTTTTTTGTATTTAATGTGCCACAATCCACTTCCTTGTTTACAAACTACTAAATGGCAGAAAAGCCCCGAGTCACAGTATCATGACAGGAAAGGGGCAAAATGCCGTTTCAGCCAAATTTTAAAGGGAAGGGCAATAGACCGCAGCTTGCCCTAAACTGCTCAGGAAGGGCTGTCAATGGACCCCTTTATGAGGCGGTGCAGGGGGAATTAGGCCGTCAATGGAGGGGACTAAGCCACGTATGCCATGTGTCCACACTCGACCCTGTTCTGTTTGTTGTGATGGCAGCACGAGACCGGTGTGACTGTGGGCCTTGTTTATGTTGGATGTGTGTCGGGAGAGTCCCCTCTCGATGAGAAACCGACCGCTCAGATTGCATCAGAGCAACAGGTGCAGTCCAGTTCTATCGTCAACACTTCTGGGGTCACACCTGATTTACTGTATTGAAACAATGAGTCATAACAGTTTGAAATATGAGTTGTGCATTTTGCAAGACAGAGGATTCATAATCCTGACCAGGCTGTAGTCTCGGGGGACAAGTTTCCAACAACCAGGAGTCTACTTGGCCTCCCAGTGAAGTAGACTCCTGGTGGTGGGGAAGACGAAATGAAAATACAAATCGCTTTCTCAAGTCTGCCACTTTGGATTGAATTCATTAAACAAACTATCAAAACGGACATGGATCATACAGCCCCCGGTTAGTGAGAGAGTAAACACAAAGATGGCTGACGCTAACTACAGGTCGATGTCACACGTGAAGATTATAAAAGGTTTTTTTATTTGTGTATATATATATATATATATATATAACTGATGACTGAATTGAGGTTGTATGGACTCAGTCGTAAAGGTGAAATGCTGCCCGTGATGGTTCAGAACATGTTGACAACTTTAATCGTTGCTCTGCCATTAATATGCATCTACGGTGATGCACAGGCGTACTCCAGGACCGTGTGACGTCACTGTTGGGTGTGAGTTTCAGGTGCAACGAACACCAAAAAAACAAAACAGGCTTTAAACTTTCCACCAGAGAGAGCAGCAAAACACTGCTTTTCAACCTGGTGTTAAGTTACATTGGCGCCAAACTAAAGGTGAATTTTAGAGGCTCAGTGCATCCGGGAAGGCGTGAATTGAGGCAGAGAGAGTGGTTTCCATCCACTCAATAATACACGCTACATCAGGTGAAGCAAAAACATGTCAGAGTCTCGTTTTGATTGAACAAGCAAAGCAATTTATTTACAGACATACACAGGTAATGAGTCTCCAGTGTGCATCTTTTAGCGGAATCTTTGGGCTTGCAAACAGAAACAAGTTCAGTATTTTTTCACCTTAAAATCAGCACAATTTGGTTTAATGTTGTGATCATTTCAGCTAAAATATCATTAATACTTGGAGCAGCATTAAATACCCTTTTTTCTCTCTCAATACTGTATTGTGTGAGACAATTTCAAGATAATAAAACAAAAAAATAAAATCAAGTTGAGATACATCAGATACATACATGCCAAATGACGGAACGGTATTTTTGAAATTGGTCACGCTGGTTGTCATTTTTCAAATTTTGTTTTGTTGGTTTCCTTTCAAACAACTTAGCTTTCAAGTCAACAAATGCTGATTCAAGTTGCATGCAAATGTTTGATCCGTCATTGATCCCTGTTGGGATCTCGTTTAGATTTGACTTCTCCTTAGAGGTCAGAGGTCAGGTCAGATAAAGTGTCCCTGAAGCCTGACGGGACAGGGTCTTAGTCCTCACCCTCCAGGCGAAAGACACTTCCCCTCAACACTAGAGCACCCTGCTGCTGATCCTGATCACGGTTTAATGGCATCTTGGCACTCAAACACCTCTTCAACTCCCTCCCTGACCCCGTTACAGCACCGTAAATGTGCGAGCAGTACACTCTAACATAGAGCACAGGAAATGTGACATTAATAAAAGTGGGTCTGGTCGCTGTAGATCCATAGCAAGCATTAGACTGGTAGAAAATGAATGGAATACTTCAGTGAAAATAGGAAGTCCCATTTTGTCTGCAAGCACCTGTATGCAAACAATCAATACTTTTCATGCGGATTAGTTGTGGCTAGAAACTGTGAAGAGAGAAAATTCAAACGGTCCATTCAAATGATTGTGGTGTTTATGAACACAGCTTATTTTTCCAGGGTTAGCTTATTGAAACTCTGAAAACATGTCTCACAATAATCAAAAAGTGCACTTTTAAGATGACGACTTAGGGAAAGATGAGTCACTCTGAGGAATTGTATGCAGGTTCGGCGGCAACCAATCATATCAGATTGTATAAAAGAGAGATTAATGAAAAGAGATGATACAAATGTTACAATCGTTGGTTGCTTTAACTGAGATAAAAAAGTTCACCGTCAGATTCAAACAAAAAGAGCTCTCTTAATCAACAAGAGAGCTGCGAAATGTACAAAGTGAAGATGAAGACGTAAGAACATGCAAACTAGAAAAACAACCTGTTTGCAGACGGTTCAACCCTTTTTTTTTTTTTTTCCCCCAGAAGTCTGTGTAGTGATGATGAATGTAGAAGTCAAACAATGGAGGAAAGTTGTAGAAATGCGTGTTCCCTTTGGCTGATTTCCGGTCTGAGTGTTGTCGGCTGTAGTTGAGAGACCGGCAGTACCTTAGGGCTGTCAGACGGGGGGGGGACGAGGAGAGAGGTGGAAGGATGGATACCGCGGGGAAGCAGAGGATCAGAAGGAGAACCTGGTGGCCGTCCTCCTAATGGGTCACTAATGCTAGGAGGTCTGCAGGAGGCGTCTGTAGTGGGGCATCACCTCGTGTTCTGGCAGGTGCAGGTTGAACTCTAACGCCACCAGGACCGGGAACTCAAAGGCGATCAGCTCTCTGCGGTTCACTCTGAACCTCTCTTCCAGTTTCTGCCACAAAAAAAATAAAATAAAAAGAGATGGTTCATATGAAATAATAGATATGTGCGATCCTGCATTGCTCATCGCTTCTCATTAGACCGGCTATTTTTAAACCAGCATTTCGTAAAGGATTGGCACAGGAGGAGATTTGGACAAGAGGAGATGAGTGATTGGATGTTTGACAAACCTGCTGTTGATGCGTTCACCATAATCTACAGGTCAACTAGAGACTGGTAGGTGAAATGTTAGAATGTGACAGATAGACTGTAATAAATTAGTTTTAGAGTTTTTTTGCAGTTCTACAGAAATCTAGATCGACGGGGGAAAGTTTGCAACTCTATTCTAGAGAGCGTTCTAACCCTCATGATGTCATCAGAGTTAGCTCTGGTGTTGCTTAAGACTTCAAACTCTGATACATTGTCGGCGGCTTTGTCTGTCCCTCTGGAATCCATTTCCTTGTTAGTCAGAAGAATCCACAGTCTTCACCGCGTGTGATTTGTTGACTTTGAGTCGAGTGATCTCACAATTGAATCTGGTTGCGACGCGAGCACACAAATTATCATCGACGCATGAAAGAGGCATTGACGTTCAGATTTTCGGAGGTGCGAGTGAGGGCGACTTACGTCTATCAGGAGCTTGACCTCGTGTTTCTTGAGATCGCCGCCAATCTTGGCCGCCAGAAGGACACAAGCTCCAGTGCAGAGTTTGCGATTCTGCTTGTTCAGTTTGCCTTGAAGCACGAGTTTTTCAAAGTAGACGAACGCCATGGCCACTGTCGGCTCCTCGTAGCAACATTCATCCTGGGCCAACTTTTTCATCTCCCTTTTCAAACTGCAGGGAGGCGGGAAGAAGAAGAGGAAGAGAAAGGGATCCATACATACGTTGGTGTTAAAGAAAAGAAAAACAGGTCACGGTAAAGTGAAATCATCTGTCTCATCATGCTTAATATGACAGTCTATACACGTCTGTCCGGCGTACCTCCTAATCTTGCTTAGTGTTAGCCTTATGTGGGGGAATTTCTCCTTGAAGGTTTCGTTCATGTCCTTCTTCAGGTCAGAGGGTTTGACGTATTCAATGACCGTCGTCTGAAAAGGAAAACCAGAGACGGTGTCAAAATGACCAGACTTTCAGCACCGGGCAGCGTGACTGGATCCTCGCACACTGGTGTTGGATTCCACGGCGTTACCGATGGCGGTTGTTTGTCGTGTCACTTGAAGGATAGGTCTGGTTGTATTCTTTATCTTTCCCTATTGTCAAGAAATGCCACGAAAAGACCAGAAATAGCAATGAATTGATCCAACTGACACACAAACCCCACTGTGTGCATCCGAAGCCCGATGCATCTTATTCTTCTGTGCCACAGAGCGCCATTGTTGTCCAAACACTGTTAAAAACTCCAATGAGCCACACTGGGTGACTTGTTCCTTCACCCCAATGAACACACCCACTGTGGTTATTTTGAGTCGTACACATTTGTGTGCTTACAGCAGCAGAATGACGCATCAATCAGCCGATGACCAACCGTACTTAACGTCATTGTTTACCCCCGTTTGAGTAATGCTAGCTAACAACTACAGTGCGCTGCTGTTTTAGCAACTACTCCAGGAGATAAAATACTTTGGGTTCTGGACTGGTGGTCAGCGCTACTTGAGGATTTCACCTTGGGCTCTAGAAAATGTATAGTTTTTGAAATTTCACGATGAAACCAATAATCAAGAAAATAATCTTCAGATTGATCAAGAATAAGATGAATCGTTCGTCGCTCCTCTGTTACGGTAAACAGTGTTTTCCTAGCGGACAGAAGTGATGGCAAATGTACAAAAATAACACTGAAGTTACAAAACAAATTGGAATTATTCGATCGCAAAGTGTCCACTGAGTTGAAGCGATTAAGGACACACAATGCAATACACACATAAGGACGACTCTCAAAATGCATGCGTGGTATTGCAGGCATGTCTATGAGTATGAATAATGGCATTCACACTGAACACGTCGCTGATCATGAACCATGAAGGAGAACGAATGCTCATTGATGATCTCAGCACCGAGAAGTTAACATAAAGCAGAACGGCACCGACTTTGCGTAACAGAACTCATGTCACCAGATAAAAACATTTCATTATTACATGTTTTTACCGTGAGGATGCCATTACACAAATCAACAAGCTCCTCAACCAACCACATTCAACATGCTATTCATGGTGTTCTAGGTCACACATGTTTCCTAAATTGCGTGCAGAGTACAAAAACTATAATTATCCTCAGCTTGAAAGTTGTTGCTTAAGAGTCACGTCTTCTAAATAGCCTGTGTTCAATCTGTGAAATCATGAGAATTTACTGGTTCCAGTCCTGTAGTGTAAACACAAAGGCCATTGTTGTGAGATGCTGGGTTTTGTAATTGGAGGAAGAGAACAAAACAAACCAAAAACCCACAACAAAACACATCGCCCGGCTTTGACTTTACATTTCAGTCATTCGTTGTTGTGTATTCTGCCGGTCTCCGTAACAGAAACAGTGCCCGGGAAAGAACGCGGTGGGAGTCGAGTCAGGTTTTATTTATATTTTTCTAAACACGATGACGCATCTGCTCTTTTCTGGGAAAGTAAGAGAGGGGTTAGTGCTGGGACGAAAACACGACACTAACTGTTGCAACTTAATAGCTCCTGCCCACGATGCTGAGATAAATGACGTGGATTCATTCAGGTCCCAGAACTTGGGAGAGAGTCTGGGCCGGTGGCCTTGCTGATTAAAACCTTCTGAAACATCCTCCTGGCACCTTTTCAAAAACAGAACGATTTTTTGAAGAAACAAACTGTCAAGGTGCGTTATTGTTCTTGGTTGTGGTGGAAAAACTGAGCACAAAAGGCCCATAATGACAAAAATAACCATTGAAAACAAAGGAAAAGCATCAACAGTGAGATATTATCGGACATTTCAACAAACCATGTCAAAACATAGGTGGTTCAAAGACATGGCTGCATTTTGCTGTTGTTGGTATTCATGATGCGTTTCTCACCATGTAGGAGGGGAAGGTGAGGACTCTCTTGTGTTTTCCACAAGGCCACTGCGGGTCATCCAGCAGATTGGGGTCGTAATCGCGGAAGTCCCCCAAATCATTCCCTGCCACGGACACAAACAACAACAACAGAGTTTAAGCTAGACGTTAACACTACCTTTTTCCAAATAAGAACACGCACTGGAGGAAGGAAAAGAAGGGAAGCACACGTTGGCAGTCGACTGACCCGTGTCCGTGCTGCTCTGGTTGCTGTTGGCTCGGCCCAAACTGAGGCTTCTATGGCTGGCGTTGCGAGACTGAGAGAAGGACGAGGTTGAGTCGATGGTGTTTCTTCGACCGCCCAGCACGTTGGTGGGATACAGGAACTGGGTGTAGGACACCGTCTGCAGACACAGGTGTCGTTATAATGGCCGTTTCATAATAGCCTGAACAAAGTTGTGCTTTCCATTAATCTAACAGGTTGAACAGGTATGATGTATTGTTTTCACCTGCTTGTCAAAGCAGGAAAAGGCAAGTTACCAATAATCTTAAGGGTGTGCCAGTATATCACAGCAGTGAGTCAGCATGCACAGAACAGGAGCCTGGAACTTACTTTCCTAAATGGACTGCAGCTTTTAACAATGTCATCAATCTAAGAAAAAAAGCCCATTGCCTGGTTCAAATATGTTGATTTATTACATATGAAACATGTAAATATTCTTAATTGATCAAAAACCCAGTGCAATGTTTAGCTAGCTTCGTACCACTCCATGTTCTGCAGTCGCAAGCAACGATACATTTGATGAGCCGTCTAATTTTCCTTCAAGCTGTGATTGAGCAAATGTGTTGAGCGGACACAGATTTGACTCACGTGAACGAGAAAATACTGTGAAAGTTTATGACGTAGCTGCTATACCATTAGCTGCCACTTTTGGAATGTTTATGAAGCGACGGCAAACATCTTGCACATTAAAAGAGAGTAACTTTAAGCTAGTCTGGGAGACAAAAACATTCTATAAATTATACATTTTTCAAACTGTTCAAAATGAGCACGAATGTACAATTTGTTTTGGTAATTGTGTGTGAATTTTCTTCAAACATTTTTTTAAATCGTTAGTGTATCGTCTTATATTCATTTAATTATAAATACTTAAAAGATGACGATATCCCCCCTCTCCACACAGCGCATTTCTGCTGCCATCTCACCTTTCCATCAGCTCCCAACTCCACTCCCTCCAGCCCGATCACCATCTCCTTGGCACTGACGCCTCCTGACGGGTGCCGCTGACGCCCTCCTCCTTCCAGCTTGACATCCCTAATGAACGCAAGACCTTTAGAGCTTTCACCGTACACACAAACCTTCCTACAGCTTCTTTTTTACTCCCATCCCTTAACCTTCTTGCGTCGGCCTGTTCTAGCTCACCTCAGCTCTACCTCACAGCCCTGAATCGACCCTGCACTCGGCCGGTCTAGTGTCGGTCATTGCCTGCATCTTTGGGTGCATCTGAGGACAATCAGAAATAAAAGAGCAGTCTTGGGAGGACGGCTGGAGTGCGAGTGCAGCTTCTTTCTGGCAGGCCGGCCTCTTCAGAATCAAGTGCTGAAATGCCATACTGCTGTGGGAGACTTGCAGGAGGTCAAATGTTCTTCTGAAGTGGGAAACTGCTAAAGTGTGTCAGCGGAGCAAACGGTGGAGAGCAACCGACTGCACACATTTTGTATCGGCCAGTCTGTATTTAAGGTTTGAGGTTATGGCAAGCTGAAGACTCAAATTCTTTCCAGAAGTTTAAGATTAATGTCAAAGCAAGAAGACAAAAGGCAGCCAAATATCCACTTACACTTGTGTAATCTTAACTTCAGCCTTATTTTAGCACAATATTTACATTGTGGTTGGATTTCAGAATGTCAGCAGACATTAAATCGTAACACTAGTCTTGTTTTTCTACTCCGCCCTTATCTTCCCCTAGCTCAGTCATGCTTTCGGATTAAAACGGTGCCCAGATAAATGGAATAAATGACAGTCGGCCTTCACATGACTCTCCCAGTGTTTTGATGACATGTGGGGCCAATCTGATATAATGTAAACCGTGTTATTTGGCAAACAGGACACGTTGTCGATGGATGCATCATAGACATGGAGGTCCCCAGGCAGCAGACGTCTCACAGAGCAGTGGAGATTAAAAAAAAAAAAAAAAAAGAAGGGAAAAACACCCGAGACGGAAAGCTTTCTAGGGAAAGAGCTTTTCTAAGAAGCAATCCAGAAAAGAAACTGTTGCGCTTTAGTCTGCTGAGACTAAGGAGAAATGAAAGGAAAAATACAAGAAAAGCTGACATTGCTTTGTAACATGCATGGACAGGAACCACTGGCGTCAAACATCTGTATGTTAGTAGTGTTATAAGTGCTCACCATGCCCTGCCAAATAAAGCATCAAGCACACGAAGCATAAATATTAACATGACTAAAAACATCTTGACCCTGGCTGGCTACTTTACTACCAACTCATACAAACTGTTTAAAGTTGGCTTTTAATAATATTCCCCTGCGGTCATGCCTGAGCTTCACCTATTACGCTAAACCCATGAGCATCAATAAATAATACTTTATCAACCCCAGTGAGGCTATTTCCTCTGCATTTAACCAATCTAACTTTTTACCCCGGAGGCCAACTGCGACCACAATGCAATGCCAGGAGCCTTACCCAACATGCATATCTTTTAGGGTCGGAGAAACTGAAGCATATGGGGAAGCCCATGCAAACACAGGGAGAACATGCAAAGTCTGCAAAGAAAAGCCACAGTTGACCCCAGCGGGGTTTGAACCCAGAACCATCTCGGTGTCACGAGACAGTGACGCCCCATAAACAGATGTCCAATCAAATAGTCTGTTGGTCTGCAAAGTTTCTCACTGGAATAGTTTGACATTTTGAAAGAAAAAACTGCACCTTTTTTGCTTTTTCATCGACAGTTCGATGAGAAGATGAATACTCACCACTCTCCTCGTCAGTACGCTAAATATGTGGCTGCAGTCTGTTAGCTTAGCTTAGCATGAAGACTCGAAGTAGGAGGAAACAGACAAGCCTGGTTCTGTCCAAACTTAAGGTTTAACAAAATAACATGTTATATCTCTTTGTTTATTCGGTACAAATAAAGAGTCTTCATGTTCTGTTCCCATTTTTGTTTTTGGGACCATCCCAAGGCTGCACTGCAAAATCTGGCAATTTTGTTCATGGGGCGGTAGTTACATGTAATCATAAAGAAAGAGAGAGAGAGGAGAACAGAAATCAGCCTTTTGGGGCCCGGTCGTCTAATAAAATGTTGTTTTGCAGTTACAACACTCGTAAACCAAAGTCGAACAGAAAACTGTCAATTAGCAGCAATGAGCGGTCAAATTGGATGTCCCTGGGGGTTTATTAACCCTCGACCTTAAACTGATTGGCTGGCTTTGGAAATTCCCCGAACGGATTGAGCCTTTATGCTCTTAGTCTTCACTCAGCCCCGGTGTGAAGCTTTTATTTCTGTGCATTGTATTCTCTGGCGCTTATCTTTCCCCCGTTTCTCTTTCACTTCCTCCAAAACACACCGTTTCATGTGACTCGTCAGAACCTAGGCTGTACCGGAGCTATCCCCATGGAAGCCAGGTGGGTTCCCATTACATGGAACCAAGCGTCGTCTACAGATAAGCCAGAAATGTTTTTCCTTCTACCACCAAGAGAGGTAAACTTTTAAACAAGGCTAAGATTAAACAAAAACGGTTTATTACAAACGGTCATGACTGTGTGCAGTATTGTGGATAATTCAACCAGTGGACAACACATGAAATAAATGAAGAGCTCAAGATTCTAAATCTGGAACAGGAAAAATAAAGAAGTGAGACTTAAATGCTAAAAAGCCAGCGACAGTTGCAACAGACAAAAACGGGTTGATTTGAACAAAAAGGAAGAGTGGCTAGAAGCCACGGGAGCCATTATGGAAAAAAAGCAATACAAGCAACAAGCACTGGGCAACAACTGACGAAATTAATCCTTTTAAGCCCATTTCAGCCCACTGCCTTTTCATTTATCAAACCGTAACGGTAAAAATGCATTCACCAAAACCAGCCCGTAGCAATGTATGCACCAGTCAGAGGAGAGGACATCCACAGGAAAAGAGCGATGAGAAAACAAAGGGAAAGAGGGAGCACAGGCTGGAGGTTAATAAGTTCGGCATGCTGTAGGATACATACCCTGCTTGGCTACAATCTCGATAGGGCAGGACAGAAAATACACTATAGAAGGATCTTCTGCCACTGATAAGGACTATCCTATGAAAACAGAAACGGAAACAAGCTAATCAATATCTATCTGACAAGATCCACAGGTTAAAGTTGGAGAGAATGAGATGAAACTGTGTGAAGTGTGTGTTGTTTTGTGGTATTGTAGCATGTAGTCAGGGGGTTGATGCATTTGTTTAATAAGGTAACTTCACATTTTCTAATTTTAGAACAAATGTCCTATTATGTGTGTAAAAACATGCACGCGTGACCAGAGTCAGCAGCACATCGGGAAGAATACTTAAAGTAACGCTTCTTTCAGCAGCTGCAACTCTCAGACGCTTAATGAATCGGACTACTTGGACCACAATCAACGTCAGATACAAACGACACGCGAGTCACGTGTTTCAGCATCTGTTGATCAAGAAGCAGTTCCTAGTCGCGTGGAAACATCCAGCTCACGGTTATTCCACGTCAGATATGGACGTGCATATATAGGAAGGCCAGCTTGACCGATTAGGAGTCCCAATTTAACAGGATCAATGAATCAAGATGGTGCACTGGTTGTCTAAACAAAGAGATACTGCACTAGCATCTGCACAACTCAACTGGAAAATGATTTTCTAAGAAAGCACCAGAACTACACTTCCATCACAGAATGCCCTGAAAAACAGCTGACTCAATTCGATTTCAAATCCAAAGAATGTGACTTTGATCGTGGTGAGAATCCCCAGAGCGGTGAATACTTCCTGGGACTTCTGGCCTAGATTGAAACAACCATATTTTCCTTTGTTTACATCCTGCAGCACATCAACAGTAACCATTATTGTTCTATGTTTCGGGACTTGTGCGCTGCATACATGCTGATGTGCACTGTGATACAATATGTGATTTCGCTTTTTGCAGTGATTTCATGGTGTGATTCCAAAATGATTTAACAGTGATCAACTGAAGATTAAAATGAAACCAAATCAGATTGTGCTCCGTGTGAGATGGAAAGGATTGTCAATCGATTACATTTAATTGATGAGTCAGAATGACATGCAGTGAGTGGGCCAGGTCTGCTTACGATGCGGCTTGTAAAACATCCACACTGCAGTTCATTGACTGGGGCAGCCTGCCATTATCCACAGAGGACTTGTATTGACTAATGGGTGGTGTTGTTTGCCTTCATACCTTCCATTACGAATATCATGTTGCCTCATGTTCTTTATGAAGTGGATCTTCTTGAAGCTCTTTGGTCGGGGGGAACCCGATAGGGTTCGGCATCTACAATGTAAAACAAAAACACAAAACATCAGTACCTGAACAAACGGAGAATCCCAGTGGGACGCGTCACACCGAGTGTCTCAGAATCGTATATACAGTGCATTAGACAACGTGACCGGTATTTCAGTGCAGTTCGCTACCTGCGTAGAGGAGCATTCTCCTCAATGTCCTCTAGCGTTTCAAGCGAAGAGCGCTGAGAGATGAGTCTCCGTCTGGAAAGACAGACAGAGACGAAAGTTAGAAGACGTGAAGAGGCATCATCGTACCAAACACAGGACCAACCGGCCCTCTGCAAAACAGCTTCGAGGAGAACTAACTCTGGCAAAATAAGGATATATATAATCCTCGTTGTGATCAAACACATGGACAAATAGTCCTGCAAAGCAATTTGATTAAAAGGTACAACACTAAATCAAAGCCAATTCCACAGTGCAGCAATACCTAGAATGGCAAGAGCGGGCACTAAAATCAATCCATTTTCCTCACAAGCTGAGGTGAGTCTAGCTTTTAGAATAAAACCGATGCATCAGCATTCAGACTTTCAAACCACATCTCCATTTACCTACTTTGTGTAAATCAATGAGTCAATAAGTGGGTAAAGCCAACAATACACTATTTGTTGGTATCTTTTGAAAATGTGTGCCAAATCATACACAAGTTTTAGTTACAATGCCTTCGTGTTAGGACTAGAGGCAATATTAACAAAATGTGTAAAACCACTCTGCAACAGAGTTTTTTCTTCAAGAAAATGTTTTCTAAAGTTGGAAAAGTTTCTAGATTTAGACAAAGATTTTATCAAAGAAATAACCGAAGAGTTTGACCATGCAGACAATGGCAACTTTCGATACTCTACACTTTTTGACATTCAATGTCAGACGCATTTGATTCACAATTCAAAAAGCATTTAGGTTCGATACAAAGCCATGAAACTAAATACGACTGTGGTCACCGAGGCCTCGGAGCAAAAGGTCAAACACTGGTGTGAAATCATCACCCGTCTGCGTCTGTTCCGCGTGGTTCATTTACAAAAACAAGTCTTGGGCGGTCGAGTTATGGTCATCCATCAACACCACTGTGTGGTCAATGATCGCTCCTCGATCTGGCGCACATCACAGAGAAGTTTCCAGGATCAGAGCCGCTAAGAGGATAACGAGCTGGCTCGGCAAGCTCTTTGTGTGTAACACATTTTGTCACAGATGGCCTTTATTTTACACTTTGGTTGCACGACTCAACAGGCTAATTCTGCTGGACCACTTTCATACGATCGGCTGCCAGTTTAAGAAACAAACCCCTCGTGTGATAGCCAAGTATGCGTGAGCTGTTCCAAAATTTGATTGCAATTGTATGTTTAGCGCCACGATAACAACATAATCCAACATCATTAATCTGCTTTATAAAGTGCTGGAAATTAACACATTAGTGGTGAAATAACTAAAACGTGACGCATCCTCCAAAAAGGGGTCCATCAATAAATCTGCAGAAGCAGAGTCGGCAAAGCCAAGTAAGACTGCAAACAAATGTCTGTTCACACCATGCATCATGACTTTAATCTTGGACCACGTAATTCTTTTCACATTGTCATGCTGTAGAGCCGGCAGCAGTTAAACAAGCTTGCCCTGACCCACCCCTTCTTCACTGAACATTTCAAAAAAGGGGGCGACGGAGCGTTAATCAGAGAGGCTGGTTAATGAACGACAGAGCACGAGGACAAATTAACAAAAGATGACCGTGTCCTTGAGGATGTCGCAGGGTTTAAACAGAGACAGGCCGAGTGAACAGTGTATGCCCGAGGAGACGGGCTGAGACGAGTGTGTGCACGAGGACCCGGACAAGAAACCGAGAGCCATTATACTGGCTAACATTCTGCACTGTACGTTATGACCCCAACGATCATAAACTGGGGAGGAGGAGAATGAAACACTCTGCTAAAGAGCATAAAGAACAGCACATTATTTTCGTCCTAAGTGGAACGACGGACAGCTGACATGGTTGTTATGAAGGGGCGTGACCGCTGCCTGGTGGTCAGACAAGTGGCTCATGTGTGGTCATGTGATTTATAGTCGGTGTTACATCATCCTTCTGATGGAGGAGAGAGATTGGCTGGATAAAGATCTGAGACTGGACAGTCTAAGTGGACTTACATCTTTCTCATGATGGCGCATCACTTCATCCTTCAAACTACTCAACATTAAATGAAGCTTTTCGAACATCTTAGGTCATAAGAAAACATTTCCATGTTGTCATGCTTCCATATGTTGATAGATTAAGAGCTGAAATGGGACACTGGCGTGAATCATATTGCTGTCCTTAACTACCGAGAATGTAGAAATGACCTCATCTGACTCTTTCATCCAAAACGGAATAAAAGTTTGAGTTTCTAACGGAAGGCTGAACTTAAAGCTGCACTCATGGATATTTTTGTAGATGGATGAAAGGATTGATGTGTAATGTGAGCGGTATGGCATGTAGCATGGAACCGACAGGGAATCGTTAAACGACACTGCAGAGCGCTTTAAAACTGTTCAGCTTCTATTTTTGGTTTTAGGGCCGACAACTTTACTGTTTCGGTGCCCTCTCACTGGATGCAACAAGGCAGCTGTTTAAAAAACGGACAGCCCCAGTGAACGCGAGCAGCCGAGCATGAAACAACAGGAAAAATAATTAGCATCTTGAACGGAGCATTTCATCACCCAATGAGCCAGATACTGTTCTCAGGAGGTGGTCGAGACCATAACAGAGCTAAAGAGAGTGAATATTTGACTTGCATTCACCAGGTGGCCACGACTACAACTGGATGCTCATGTTTCTCTGTCAGCTGGATGTGTAGGGAGCTGTTTGCCAACACAATGTTATAAGATAATAATAGTGTGTGTTTTCAGCTTGTTGAGCCCAAAGGTTTAGATTTGTCACCTCTTAATATATGACTCATACGACGTGCACATTGTGTGCTGTAATCATTCTTCCTGTCCATACGAACATGTCCATCCACATGTATTACCCTACGCAGCAACAACAAAAAATGCATGGTCAACTTCAGCCTATGCCAAAGCAAAAAGATGGGATTTCGTACTAAACAGCTTGCAACGTTGGAAGCTTGATTTCATTAACTTCGACTGCTGATGCTGATGTGGCTGGATTTTTGCAGGAAACGAGGAATGTACGGTCGATTTTGTCACGTCGTTTACGGCGACCAATAGCACTCAATGTGCATACAGGCGTGACTTTTGCTTTAGGACAGGCCGAATAATCCAAACATGTCCTCTTAACTCTGCAAAGAGTGTTCCACTGTGTCCGCAATCTGTGCCATGGAAGACATCACCTCTTATTGCAGCCATCGCTCTCCATTCTGTGTGAGGTTTTGCCGTTATTCCAGTCCAAAATCTCAGTGAATTGTTACCGATCCTAAAAACTCATTCACTAGCGGGGCCCCAAGGGAACGTTCCCAGTTCACGAGGACAACGGCTGAACTGTGAGGACTTTGATCGGATCCAAGGACCTGGAGGTCGACGGCACCAGCAGGACATGTTTTTAATGCAAAAGACGTTTTACAGGCCGCTACAAATCCTGGAAACAATAACAGTGGGTCGGCCACTCATTCACCACTCCTACCAACTGCAGTTAGAGGAACAGTCTTTACCGGGTTTGACATTAACAAGGCCGGGCCAAAAGCGTCAAAGAAACCTCAGTATAAATCAGTGGCAGAGGGGCAACAACAAGCATCCCTCAGCATCCCCGACACAGTCGCTGCTATCGTTGCCTCGAGTGATTTTATTTAGGCATGTTTGATGAATGCAATCCAGGTACCATTAATATGTTTTCTACTGCAAACACAATGCCATCCTGCTGCAATGAAACCGTTTCCAAAAAGGCGATTGATAAACCTGCCCAGCAGTGCCATGCAGCGATGCTATAAAACTCAAGTGGACTATTTAGATGCGGAGATGAACCAGTTTCACACGTACGCCCTGTTGGCAGCTCGCCACAGGACACAGTCTTCCATTTTGCCGGAGAGTCGCCGAGTGGAAATAAATGTCATGTTCTGGGTTTCTTCACACAAATACAGCAAAGGCAAATCGCAAATGTGATTATTCTGATGGGGGAAAAAAAAAGAAATCCAGTCAGAACAGTTCAGCCTCTCTGATCCTCAAACACACTGGGAGTACAAACAGGATGCTTAGTTTAAAGAAACAGAAAGACAAATAGAATTGTTCTTGGGAGCTGTTCAGGGTGAGGAACACAGCAACGCATGATGTGGAAACTTAACTCCCAGATTCAACTTATAAGTGCACAAAGAAAAGCACACGCTGACCCTTGTTACCACGTCTTATACTTGAAGTGGGTTTCTCAGTCAAATCTTAACGGCTTTTTTTTTTTGGAGTGTTAGCTGACAGCTCAGACACTGAGAAGGAAAATGAAGCATTCTTATATAATCCTGTGATTATGCCACGCATGACCTCAGCATACAACAATCAACCTCATAACCAGAAGTATGTGACCCGATCACACAAAACTCCACCGGGCCAGTGTAATGACTTGCTGCTGCTGGTTTTCCAGCCACAACTTCTGCTGCCTCATGTTAAAAAAAACTCTTGTAAAAATACAGTTAAGAACATGAACCATTCGGCAGTGCCTAATGATGTTGGGAATGTAACAAAAAAAAAAAAAAGAGGACGTGAAAACACCTGGATGTGTTTTATGGGGGGAGAGGATGAAATGAAAATAGCTCTACCCCCCTTAGGCAGACAAGGCCAGATGGTAATATGCTATATTTAAAGCTGCAGCTCTTAGCGTGCTGATTCATGACGGATAAAGGCTGAGGAATGGAAGGAAGGCTGGATATGAAATCAGCCATCATTTTCATGCATTGGATTCTGATGAGGATACGGTCTGAAGCAGCTTTGGCCTTAGAAAGTCGGTCATTGGCAGCACATCAGAGGCTCTCTGCGACTTCCTGAATGGGAGCAGGACTGAAAGCTGAACGTCTGAGGGGAGAGTGCGTCTCTGATGCCTCTGGGAGAGGAAGTGGAGGACGGAGCGCAGAGCCAGGCTGCTTCTCAGAAAGCCTGGGCATCCTGCCTGTCCCAGCCAGGGACCTCTGGACACGTTTCCACCAGCTGACCTCAGAACACAAACCAGGCACTGTGCAGAGCGCTCGTCTGTCTGCGCGCCGCAGGAATATGGCCGCGCTCCGTCAACAGGTTGCTTACTTTCCAACGTTAAAATTCGTTTTCTGTGGACACCCTCCAAGCACATTCCAAAGGCAGAGTACAGTCAGACTTCAGACTGTATTTACTGGCTTCTTTTGTTATTTTATTTATTTGAACGGGACAGTGCACATTAATAAAAACATTTCTGCAAATGTGCCAGTTAGCCAAAAGGCTATTTTTCATCTGTAGTCCCACTGAAAGATGTTTTCATTGAGCACATGCAGTACAAATATAAATCAATAAAACGCCCTGCCAAAATGAAGCATTTAAATCTATAAAATGGTGTAATTTTGTGAAACTATCGTTCCATATAGTATATTACATATACAGCATGTAAACCTGTTTGAACCATGATATTATCATTCTAAGATTGAAAGTTCATTCTGGACCTTGAAAACAGCAGTTGATTGAACAATCTCACCACAAGGTCCATTCGGTATTTGTTCTGGAGCTTTCGATGGTGTCACATGATCTTACTCAGCCGGTGGAGTTTTCTCAGCCGTCATTGGAATTGTAGATTTTTTTTTTTATTTCCATTTTTCTAAGCGCTTTGAGGATTTCTGGTCTATGTTGGCTCAAAGGTTGAAGCTCAAGAGCAGCTGATAAAAAGGCCTCGCGTCGAGAACTGTCGTTTCTAAAGGTCGAGAATGAACTTTCAAGCTCGACGTTTGCGGCAACATGAACAGAAGGTCCTAAAATGTCAAAGAAAATGGAAATATAAACATCTTTAATCCTATGACAACTGGGCAAACACCATATGCAGAGGAAGAGTGTGTGATATGCTTGAAAACTCCAAAAACAGCTCAAAGAGCTTTGTGATGAGACCGTTCTGTCAAATAACCTTAACTTCATTTTTTTCGCGTCAATTCTGTTTAATTTGAAGCCCCAGTTAATGGATTGGGCTTCATTGTAAAAGGTGTTTCTGATAGTTTGTTTATTCCCTGTGTTTTTTGAGCATCAGTAAACTGTAAATAGCCTCTCAGAAAATAAATAGCACACTTTAAAATGAATAATGTCTTTATGTTATACAACTTATTTAATGGACTTCTTTCACGATCATAAAGTACAGATTAAGACTTTCGGAGGCCGTTGGTTTGGCAGCACAATTTCCACGAGGTCAGGAAGGGGAACTAAATGCCTATTGAGTGTTTCCCCCGTGAAGCAGAGCTTCCTGAGAAGTCTGCCAGAGACACCAGAGTGAGGGGAGGATTTTGGTAAAAAGGGGGGCTCTGAATGCAAAGCAGGGCAGAGAGGGTTTGACAGCAGGATCTGACATCGAGGGAACCATGAGACGACTGTTACCGACAGCTGTCCAGCGAGGTTAGACCATCTGAACTCTCCTTGTGCCGCCAGCGTGAAGGCAAAGTAGACAGAGAGGACAACTGAAAGACATCCACATGGAGCAGCAAGCCCCTGTTTACGCAGTTGAACAGAGGGTGTAGAGTTACAGGACGTTTACGTCACGCTGAGGAGACGGCAGGTGTGTGACAAGAATGACATTCACGAAAAATAATTTGAGGTCCAGTAAATGTGACAGAGAGCATGTGCTTAAGTAAAAAAATTAAAATAATAATAAAAAACAACTTCTGAGGTGTGCTGCTGAGTTCTCTGTCTCCTCTCTGGGGAAACTAGGTCACAGCTGTGATCATCCCGCATCTATCCATCCCTGCAGAACAAGACTAGGACCACCTGCATGCAGTACACAAACAAACAGCTGAACTTTATCCTTCTGCTGTGTGGTGCTGCGTCCAGGCAGACTGCAGAACCGAAAACACCTTTCCAAAACAAGTTGACTTTAAAAATAAACTGTTCCTAGGGTTTATTCATTCAGGGCCCCGGTTGACCCGAGAAAAACAAAACACAAACACTTTTAAAGGCATCAGAAGTTCAATAACCGATGTTCCAAATTGTGAAAAGAAAAAGAGAGAGACCTGATAATCTACTGTAGGCTGGTGGTGAATGCAAAGCAACAAGGGGGGGGGGGGGGGGGGGGGCATGGTGAAGTTTGCTTTGCTTGCTGTGATGACAGCGATGTTCAGTTTAACGGCCTGACTGTGCAGATCCCGCAGGCGAGATTGCACCTTTATCGCCATGCCTCACACCAAGTCACACTGTACAGCACGTTCCCAAGCAGCTCTCACACAGTTACCTTGATCGCTGCAGCTCGATCGCAGAGTTGGCGATCTGCACGCCCTCCAGGCTGCAGTTCTGCGAGGTTTGCCTGGAGTAGGCGGCAGGCAGGATTCCCTGAGTGTACGTCTGCAGCCTCCCTCTAGTCGACGCTGGGACCGCGGAGAACGGCGAGCTGAACGTCGAGGGCGCGAAAGCGTCGCCCTCCGTGTCTGCGGCTGCGGGACCCGTCCCGAAACCGGCCCGACCGCTGGCGAAGAGAGCCTGGTTTGCAAAAGCGAGCGCCTGGGCGGCCGTGGTCGCCGCAGCAGCAGCAGCAGCAGCGGCAGCGGCAGCGGCTGCGGCTGCGGCAGCCGCCCCGCGCGCCGAGCGCTCCGGAGAAACCAGGCTCCGTCTAGTCCTAGCCTCGAGCGAGTCCTCCTCCTCGTTCTGATCGTCTGCATCGTCTTGCACGGGTCGCCCGTCCAGAGAAATGTTGCTGAGAAAGGACAACGCCGCTTGCCTCCTCCGCGGGTCTATGCGTTTCCGCGTATGCTCGATGCTGGAGTGCTTGATCTGTAGCGTGGATGTGTTGCTGCTCGTGGCAGCCGCCATGGCCCGCTCCCAGTGATCCGAGTACCCCGCTGTAACGATCTCACCTCGCTGGCATCGATATATTGTGTTAATCGGGCTTGCTTGTGTTTGGGGAATGGTAGTGGCCTGTCTTTTAAGTACACGCGTCCAACTGGGTGAAAACAGGCAGGTCACGTGTGGGCAGTATTGTGGCAGCACACAGACAATTTGGACCAATGGGCTGTCAGGAATACATGTGTTTTTTTCTCTACCTTTTCCCGACTGCTGAAGCTCGCTCCTCTGACAGCAGGGTATGCCCAAAATTACATCAACTTAGAACTGTATCTCTGAAACAGGTCTGACCTGCACAATAACAGGCTGCAAGCAACATGTTTCACTGTGCATCAATTTGGAAAAACACATTCCTACAAGAAAAATGTTTAACATAATGGCAGGAAAGCGTTACAGCATTCTGCATTACACATTTCAGTCAAGCGAAAGAGCCGCTTGCTGCTTCCTCAGTCCGCACAAGGAAGGAGCATTTGTGTGCACAATGATCAATGTGCGCTGACAGAAAGGGGGCCTGGCTCTGTTTGTTTTGAGAAAATAGATCATTTTTTTGAATCGCACAAGTCAGCATTTCTGCAGCAATTGCGCCATCTGTCTGCTTGACATGCATTGCGTGTGCTGTTTTTTTTCTTCTTTTTCTTTCTGTCGACATAACCCCATTAAATATGACATCTAGTGGTTTTTGGGTGACAACAACTGCAGGAGCACATGCCGTTGGATGGCCAACACGTTTTGACGAAGAGCTCAAGAGAGACAGGGTTGGGGGACAATTTTTGCCTTTTAATTGAAGATGTCTCATGTATTGTTGCCTATATGCTTCTATATGGATCTTCATTTTAAGACAGAATTGAGTAAAACATTAAAGGGAAACAGCCGCGTGGGGAATGCTGCTTATTAGTTTGACAAAATGAGTTTGTTGTTTGCACTATTTGGCAAATAAATTGACATTAAATACTCCCTGCCTTGATCAGATTAAACTGGGGGAACAAAAATGTATGTAAGCAACATAATGCACATGTGAGCTTCTTCATTAGACCCACAACACAATCAGTGCTCCCATAACTACATTTTATTAGGTTTCCTGTGCGTCTGTTTGGGTCAATTCAAACAACTTGAGTTGGGATTACACTCCCTGTGAGCACAATATGAACTAAAAGTCTTAACATGTTGACATGGGGCCAAAAAACCAAAGGGAATCTTGGGAATGATGAACCATTTGGGTTTTAACCTTGTTTTACAAATATGCACTTCTCCTTGCTTCAAAACCAATTGTGATAAACTGACATGTTCATAATTACAATCACACTCATGACGTGAGGAAGACATTTAACCCAGTAGTTCACAGGCATGTTCCTCCTGTTCAACATCACCACAAGATCCAAATGTAATGAAACCTCTTTATCTCTCTCATGCACTCCCACAAGCAAGTATTATGGCAGCAACAATGTCAGTAATGTGAGACCAAAAACAAACTATAGTTGTGACAACTAAAGTTCATCAATCACTCAAAATCAAATTCAGGAAATGTTCACTTTAACCATTTGTGATCACACTTTATGTGTATAAATAGATAAAATGTTAAATTCCTTTACAATGGGACACAAACCTAAATGTTGCAGAAGCCAGAAACACTATTAACCCCGTCTTCATCTGCAGAGTTGGTCTTACAAAACAAACAAAATATGTTAAATTAGTCTTGATTCAATCATTAAAAAAGGTTGTGTTGGTGTATAATTTGCTTTGTTGAGACCGCAAACAACATAGCACTTCTTTACCACTAGAGATCACTCTTGGACCTCAAATCTGCACTTTGCTGCATGTTTCTTCCATTCTACATTTCACAAAGGAGCACATATAACTGAAGTGTATAAAACCCCTGAGTGGAGGAACATCATAATATCAGTGTATGTGCCTTAAAATCCCTGGTGGTGTGTTTTATTGCTGATATAATATATCTAACACAGGTTAGAGGCACTGATGACGTCGTGTTAGTCACTCATCCTCTAAGGTTAAAGACATATACAGACATATCACAACTGATGAATAATCTTTAGGAAGAGTTTTTGCTATAAATATTAATTTGACTTCACTTGTGCTCCCAAAAAAAAACAACCAAAGACGTTTTAAATTTGGACTACTTTTTGTACAAGGAAAGTGTCTCCAACACTCAACAACCAGAATCCTATAATCTACATTTAACATTTAGCTTGGGATAACAACTCCATACCCTGCAGATCTATACTCTGATGCCTCCCCGTGTATCAGCCTGAGCAACACTAATGTGTTGGAACTGCAGGTTCTTTGGCCCCAGTTAATCTGAGCGGCCCATCAGTCCCTGCAGCGCCGCAGCAAAGACGATGAGAAACTCCGAGCTTCCTGTGTTTGTGTGAAGCTTCCTACTCGTGAAGTACTTCAGCACCTCATTGTGAGGCTTCATGCACATGACTCTGCTATTACTTTCACAATGATTAAAGACAAACATGCCACCGGGCATCATCAATTTCCCTCTCTGCCCCAAAGAGGTAGAAACACAATACTGTGTAATTATAAGCCCAGTTATTATTATTAGTTTAAAAGACAAATGGGATTAAGGTGAGAGGACAGAATGTGGGAGGAAGAGGGCAAAGATCAGAGACAACAATAGGGAATATCAGTCGTTCAGGTATTTATTGTTATTAAAACCGTGCAATTTAGCTCTCACTTGGAGAAACTCCCCGTCAGTGACGTTGGGTTAGTGTTTCTGGTAATCCTACGCCTGGGAAAGGTTTCACCCTTTTTCTTTTCTTTTTTACACCAATAACATTTTGAGCCATTGCAGGGTAAAGCAATTAAAATGCCTGCCAAGCTATTTCAGGGGTGCTAATGTCACTGCTTGCCTTAGTCGGTCTTGCCGGGACTCACTCTTGACATGTGTCACACATATACACGCACACGCATACAACTATGGCCCAGTAAAGCATGACAGCATCACCTTTAGAGTGCCTTAACTCACTGCACCCAAGCAAGAAAACTATATATGACATATCATATAGAGTCCATAATACCGGATCCTATCTACGATGAGATAATGAAATGGTTTGTTTGATTTCTGACACTGAATTCCCCCATATTCCCCAGTGGAGAATCAAATCTATCAACATTAGCGGCCATGGTCAGATTAGGTGCCTGTTGATGAAGGATTTAGATAAGAGCGAGTGTGTGAGGCCAGCGCTGAGCTCTCGCACAGGGACAGCTCGTCTTAATGGGACCAGGGTCTTATCAGAGGGATCGAGAGAGCTCCCTGAAGTTCACCTCAGTTAAATCGTTGGCTTTTATAGACCGGTGATGTACTCGGTGGAAAGGACCATTCACTTTCACACAATAAAAATAATCATGGATAATAAGATCAAACAGATTAAGCAAAATGTGTTTTTATGCTGTCCAGGGAGTGTCGATGAGTCAACATTTCACCGAGGAAGATGTGAGGAAATAACCTGCACTGCTCGTTGGGATATGCACTTATTTCCTGTCTTGTTGAAATTGACATGAGAAGATCTACAACACCCTGATCTGTAACCCTGATCACAGATGAAAAAACAAGGTGCCCTGCACTGCATTTTTTTTGTGGTTAAAGAAGCCCAAACAAATTATTGCAACCTCCGAACGTTAGTTTACCGCAAACCATGAACCACATGCAACCTACGAGTTAAAAGTACGGTTCAAATGTATGAAAACAACTTGTAATCTCAAGTTCAGCACTAATTTGCACGTGTTAACTACGGTGATGAAGTCAAATAGCTCTGTACCCAGAAAGAGCCTGGCTCTGTCTAAAGGTAACACAATCCACTATCAGCACCTCTGACGCTCACTAATTCTTGTAAATAATCTTGTTTGTTTAATCTGAAAGGGCAAAAAAAAAAAAAAAAACACAATGTGGGTTTATGAGCCGGACTATTTCTTGGCCGGGAGCAGTGACTTCCTGGAGTCTCGTCGTCAGAGCGGTTGCCAGACGACCAGCCCCCTAAACTCTCTGCGAGAAAGTGAGTTAGTGATCATGATTCCCCAAATGTCAAAAGTATTCTTTTCTTAGAGTCCGGTATATTGAATAAGGAATGTGTCTGTGAAGGATATCAAACGCCTGCCATCTCAGAGTCTGCCTGTTTGTGCCTGACACACACAGATATGCTTATCCTGGTTGAGTGTTAGTGCTCTGTGGTCAAGAGGGCAGGGCTGGTTGTGGTCGGGTTCACGGTTGGAGGAGGAGGAGGAGGAGGAGGGGACAGGAGGCGTGTAGAGCTGGTCTGCGGTTGTGGCCCGGGATTGATGAGTCTGCTATAGGTCGTGGAGAAAGAGCCCACCCGCGTGCCACAGCCCCCCAACATCAAACATGTCGTATATTGTGTTGATCTATGGAGATGGCTGGGCAGCACTTTCAACTGAGTCAGGCCAGGTCCATCAAAGGATTTATCTCTTCACAAGATTAAAGGGGGCCAAGGCGTCTGCCAAACAAAGGCTAACTCTGAGGGTCAGCCCATGTGAACTGAGGGATTTACACTGAGACAACCTTCAGATCCAGAAGAAGACATTTGAGGCTCTGTGACGTCTGACAGCTTCAGTTCAATCAGATAAATGATGGATGCGACAAAATATGATTTTGTCGTACACGTCTCTGTATATGAACGGCACATTTTCCGCAGCATCACCTGTTGCTATAAACACATGAGCACACGCTTTCCGTCCGACCGTGAGTTATTCAAAACCTCCTTTATATTTCTGACATGTTCCTGGCATCTTTAAGAATTCCACAACAATGACGAAATCACTTGCTGGGAACATTAGGTCAGATATTATTTTTGTATTTCTTGTTGAATAGTAAGATGGGATCTACAGTGGATCTTGTATGTGAAAATCTGAACTGCTTTTGCACAAATTCATGTCACATCCAGTGACTTTTTCCTGTTGCTTTGACCTTTGCACTCCTTCCTATTAGTCACTTTGTGATGTTGTTAGTCGAGGAATGTAGGCCTGTTTCACTGGTGCACGTATTGTAACATGATTTAACAGCTAAACGCCCAAAACATACACATTTTAAATTCATATAAATTAATGTGGACTACAATATGAGAATTAACTATCAACCATGAATGTTAATGCTCTTCCTTATCATCGTTTTGCTCTTCTACAGTTTGAACACCAAATGCAGACATAAACAACCATTTGGCCACGACTTTATTATTGTTTTTTTGCAAGAATTTCCTACTTTTGTTTTTCTTTTAGACGAGTTTGCTCCTTTTAAGAGTATTAGCCAGTGTTTTTGGTAACATACTTTGCTGTTTTCGTTCTGTCTCACAATGAAAACACTCATTTATATTCATTTGGAATCGAGTGGGTGAGACGTAACGTGAACTGGCTGCAAGATACGATCGGACGACGTGGGCTTGCACACATGAGCAGCGAGGTTTTAAAGACTCAAACTTGGGCAAGAAAGTCTTAAATCATTAAACGCATTTGCAGGAATGCACTTTCACATACCTCGCAATTGCAATATTTGTCTCACTTAGAAAATCTGTGGTTGAACGTGTCGGGTGATGTTAATGGAGGGTAGAGATGAAGGGAAGAAAATACTTTTATTTGAATTCTTCCCTTCCTCTAAAGCAGTCAATCCATAATAGCTATAAAGTGGAAGAGAAATGTGACCCGTGCTGATGTTTTTACACCTTGTCATTAATAAAGCTGCTACACTGTTTTGATTAGCAGCCTCATTGTCTAGTCGTTCATGGATAACATGCTGAAAGACTGCAGCTGAGCTCTTTGCTACTTGCTAAAAGCAAAAATATTGGAGCAATAAACATTAAAAAAGCAGAATTCATTTCTGCAGATTCTGAACTTTGACTGCTAGGAGCTAATGTCAGTCGTTATTCCTTGAGTGTGTGGTGTGTGTGTGTGTGTGCATGTGTGTGTGTGTGCGTGTGTCTGTTGGCCTATCAGTGTATGCACATATCAGTATGAAGCACAGTGTTGCTACGTGCTTCACCACCAAGCCTCGCCCATAGTAGGAGGAGAGTACAGGGCAGGGTCAACACTGTGTGAGCCAGAAGAAATGCTGTGCCTGGCACCACCACACACTAACACACACACACACACCTACACACACACACCCTGAACAGGCAACCTTGGGAATCACAGCCAAAGCAGAACAGAATGTACATTAAGGAGGTCGTCTCTCCTCCGGTCTTCTCCTTATTCCTCTCCCTGCACCCTGCTTCCTAACATGGTAAAAACTGAGGTGCAAATTGGAGGGAGAACTTCCTCATTTAAGTTACTTCCTATCGGCTTCACAATTGAGGAATGGACAATAGACAATTGGCAATTTCTTTCGTTTAAAGGTTGAAGAGCAGTCCGCCATAATCAGGCCCTCGCCCTGCTGCTCCCTTCCTCCTTCAGTCACTGTCAAGCAGTTTCAGCGTTGGAGGTCACGTTGCCAAACTTCGCCTTGTAAACACCCATCGCACGGTTTCACCTTTGTGTTAAATGTCCTGCTTTAACAGTGCACCCAATGAGTAGCAGATGAGGGGAGTTGTGTGCGTAAGGTTTATCGGCGCGCATGTGTCAGTGTTGAGTGTGCTGTCATGTCGGACTTGGAGGATCTATTGCAGGTCTTGGGACTTTAGAATTAGTATAGGGGGGGGAATAGTGCTCTGTTTTACAGGCAAACGGTAACTGACCCGCAGACCACGAAAGAATCAAAGCCGAGGAAGCTAAAAACTAAAAGAGATCAGTTTAGAGTTGTTTTTTTTACTTCTATCAGGAGCTGCTGATTTGATCTGTAAAATAGATACAAAAAAACAATTCTGGGAAGTTTATTCAAGTAATGTACTCAGCTCTTTATGTGCATTAAATGATCATTTGGGTTTACTACAATTTGGGTTGTAGTTTTGTCCATTATCCCTATCGGTAATAAGTGTTGAACTCAACTAAATTCGGAGATAAGGGAACACAGTGACATTGTTAAAAGAAGCCAGACTGGGAAAGGAACACGACCATACAGGTTTAAATTACAGCCCATACTGTTCTGAGCTCACAATTTACTCCTAAACATTCAGTGCCAAATGTAAGTCTAAATGTCATGTAAAGGACCAGAGTTTGGATGTTGTACCGTAACCAACCATCTATCCCTCACTCTGACCGCACAGTATAGTTTCCATGCACAGACGCAACGCTGCCATTGAACCGACAGCAACGATTCATTTGGACATCGTCCAAAACCTACGTTCGAGTGTGACGAAACGATTGGGATTCAAACCAAAACCCCAGGTCAGCCAAACGTCACAGTTCATCACAGTTTACAGACTCCCTGGTCCAACTTTCACCTGCCATACTTGTCATAGCTTTTCTAGTGCAATGACAGATTGATACCAACATTTTGAGTGTGCTCACTGTCAGCTTTACTTTAAATAAAGTTGTTGATATAAACTGTTGGTTTGTGTAATACCTGTCTGATTTGTTGTTTCTTGCCCCAACATACTTGTCACCGTGGTACAATGTTATATCTACATGGATACGAAGGCCAAAATTAGTAAACGGTATGTAAACTAAATGTTGCCGTCCCTGATTTGTTTCTACCTTGGTAGCCTTGTTACACGTCGTACCCCTCCTTTCCCCCGTGTTTCCCGTCTGCATCTACACTATAAACTATCAAATAAAGACAGAAATGCCAAAAGAACGATTCAAAAAAAGCTAATTATATTTGACTGACATTGTTAAAGTTCACACATTTCAGTCCTGTCTCGACTGCAAGCTCACCACCTTGTCCCACCTTGGCCTGCTCTGGATCCCTGTTGCTGCTGATGAGAAAGGGTTGAGGGAGAGAAGAGAAAACACAAGCAGCAGATTTCAGGCATTCTACAACGCATTAGGTCATGAGAATTGGATCTCGTGCTGTTTAAATGATGAAATGGCTCACCAAAGGGACCTCGATTGAGGTCCACACAATTGGTCGCCAAGAGGTCATCGCCATCCGAGAGACGAGAAGGAATGAAAAATACGCTCGGCTCCACACAATTATTAAATTTCTGTGTTCTTTTTTTCCCCCCTTCTCAACAGTGACTGAAGTTGTTCTTGAGGGCTGTTTAGGTTCGAACATGGGCTTTGTCTTCGTGTGGGAATTTGAATGTGACAGACACACAGAGAGCGACGAGGGCCAGAGACTAGAGAGGTCGTAGCCAGACATCGGAGCTATTTTTGTTTGTAGAAAATCAGAAGTGGTTCTGTTATCCTGGAGGCGGCCTGTGTTTTCCATATAGCTCAGCGACTTGGCACGGCTCTACAGGGGCAGTTTCACATTGAGCCCCCTCCTGTCCCTCCCTGCCTCAAGCTCCCTCTCTCCCCCCTTCATCTCCCCCACCCTTCTCCCTTCCTCCCTCTATCCTCCTCTCACCCCCAGCAGGAAAACGTCAGTGGCCCGCAATGGAGACAGCCTGACTGCGCAGGCGGCCCGGCAGATGCACTGGAGATAAGTTTGTGTGCGTAAGCTGGGCCGCGACCCTTGGCGGCAGGACATTGACCAGATCCTGTCAGTGAGAGGGCAAGAGCCGGCCTAGCACCTCTTCTGCTCATTTGCTTCTATGCTGGCCCCCCCTCCTTCTCATCCTACTCCTGGCTTCCCCAGCAGCCCAGCAAGGGCCGGAGGGGAGGACAGGCCCCCTGGAGCCAAGACTTTCCTCTGGGATCCCAGACTCCAGCCGTGGTCTCCCGACACCTCCTGTATGCACAGTAGAGGTGCCACAAACACATAGTCAAAACTCCACCGGGCATACAATAGGTCCCCAAGAGAACTTCCCCTGTCCCACAGAAAGATAATGGATAGTGGTGTGTGGCAGGCGTTGTGACAGAGACGCCGAACTACTTATGAAAACACCATCCTTCATGCCACATCAGCACTTTTTGGTTTCTTTTGTCCGTGAAATGGTTTTGGGAGGAAACACCTAGGCTGGAAATGTGCACTATTTGTCATGTGAATGTGTAGCTGGTGGCACCAAGTGGTGACCATAAGAGAAAGATCAGGTTTCTGAATGGTCAGGGGTTTTCCTCAGCAGGGGTAGTATACAACAGGATTTGTTCTCGTCTTGAGTCATTAATTGAAAGTCAGTGAAGCTAAGAGAAAAAAGGACACCATTAACTCATGAAGTACAGAAACAAGGTCTGGTTGAATAAATGCCTTTACAGGGATGATTGTCTCCATATACTATACAGTGCCTTGCCGACATCCCTGTATGCCAAACAGTGCCCATGACTTCCTGACTCCATGTAAGTGCCTGGCCCTAAAGGACCATGGGCTGAGATGAAAGAACTGGCACAACTTGAAATGCCACGGGGAAGTATTGACAATTTGGCTGCTTTGAAGTCGAGATAATTGAGCTTTCAATTGTTTTTATCTCCTCCTGAGACTATATTTAAACCAGCGTACACTGGCCAGCGTCATGTAGATCTTTCCAGCAAACCAGTGGCCAGAGCTCTGTACACACAGACGTATTTCAGATATCCATTGTTGTCTATTCATTCCTACACCAGAGAGGCAACTCAATGCTCTGCTCTATGCAGTGATAACAACAAAAGACTTGATGTTCACAGTGATGGATACACAACATTGACCTTGCATGCAAGCCGGACATTGTGCGATTGATCACCTATCACACAAAACTCCATCTCGTCAGGCAAAAGCGTCAGTTACAAAAGAACAAAAGAAGAACCACCTTGTGGCACTATTTGGCATTACAGCAATAGCACAACTCTGGCAAGTGTTTGAGCATTTTTCCAGCTCATAGTTTTTCTTATGTCCCACAACCTTACTGTTTTAGTTTACTCTCACTGCTCTCATTAGCACCTTTTACAGCAGCTGCTTTCAGCAAAGAAGCGCTTATAAACCTATTTTCTTGCTACCTGTCGAGCAACACATGCCGGACATTTAGCAACTAGCTGGTGAACACAGTGGAACATTTATCTCATGCAAAAAAAAACTAGAGAAATCCCCTTTTTGTTTAAAAAACAAAAAGGGGATTTTAAATTGCAGAGTCATGCATATACGTCCCTGTCTGCTACAGTGACTAAAAGGTGCTTGCATGCTGGAAGAAACCTCAATCCATACCTCCTTCTGTCCTGAATCATAACCCGCCACTAGAATTCATCTCTCACCAGACAAGCAACTCCTCCACACGGAGCAATAAGAAGCTGAACTCATGCTGCTCATAGCCGGGAGGTTAAACCTAGTTTGTCATCAGATTCCAGTGGGAGGGAGGGATGAAGACGTTGTGCAAAGAGCAAACCAGACCCGTTCACCGGCAGCATCTGACTCTACAAATACCTCTTCTCAGAAATCTCATCAGAAATTCCCTTTGAAACCAGAGGCTTCATGTCTTTCAACACTGTGAAGAAAAACCTTATTGTGCGGCCACTCTGGAGATTCTAGTGGAAGGTATGGTGAATAAAACCTATTTTAAAACTGATTTCATGTTCAAACGTCTTACCACTCAAAGCATGAAATGCTTCTTGATGGTGGCACATGTTTGTCTCTAGCTCAGTGATGAAAGGCAACAAAAGAAAAACATGAAATCAGACCCTTCTTGCTCACACATGACACATATTCAAACGCTGCATCGTAACAATTGCTGGGAAATAAAACGGATGGTTGACACAAGCCAGCGGGGATTTATTTCATTTCTGCACAATAATTCACCCCAACTTCAAGAAAAACTCCCAGCCAGCTGAGGGTATAGCAGTAGTTTTTTTTTGTTTCATGAGAGATGCACCTGTCCACCTCCAGCTGATGAATAACATCCAACAAGGGTTTATAGCAGTAGCTCACCAAGAAATAATAAAGTTAACTGCGGCCTATTAAATCTGGTGTTAGACAAGACATATAGTGAAGCTTGTTAGCCAAGATCCGATGACTCGACATCAGTCCGACCCACAGACGTGGAGCGTTGGGACCAAATGAGACGTCACAGACGATTGTTTTTTTTAAAGTGACTACACATGTGACTCAAATTTACAAAGGTTACATTTTTGGTGAGTCATTTCTTCAACAAACATCACCATCACACCCACTTCATGTCAACGAGAAAGAGGTATTGGAGTTTGTGGAGGCACGTTAAGAGAACCGTGTGGGACTGGGAAAAAGTCAGTGACGGTGCTCATCAGGTGTTGCGGTCTAAAAGAATAATGTAATGACAGACATAATGTTGTGTGCAGCCTTACTCCCTGCTGTCCCCCTATGAATTTCCTGTTGTATTTCACAACTTGTGAGAGGCTGAGGGCCAAGGTAAACATGGTCACAACATGATTCACCCTGAAATCATTGAGTGCTCAGGCGGTATTTTGATTAAAAAGAATGGATTCATCATCTGCGTGCTGCCGTCACAGTGACACTGGGAATGTAGGAAATGCTTTTTTACAGACTGATGTCAGGCTCATCACATGCAGAGTACTTTACTTGAGTATTTCCATTTCATCATTGCTTTATACTTGTACCTTTCAAAGGAAGATATTTTTTTACAGATAGAAGATTTTACCGACAAAACGGTATTATGATTATCTTGAATGAATTGTCAGAGATTTAAATAGACGTACCAGTGTGTGTGTGTGTGTGTGTGTGTGTGTGTGTGTGTGTGTGTGTGTGTGTGTGTGTGTGTGTGTGTGTGTGTGTGTGTGTGTGTTAATTTACTGTGTTATCAAATGAACCTTACATCATAAACCATGTTGTTGTGCGTCTTTTGGATGTGTTTTCCAAAAACACTCTAAGCAGCTATTGATTCCGGCCAAAAATCCATAATCAACTTTTGACACTTGCTTAACTTGTGTAATCTATCACAGTGTGCATCACATGTTTGTGCTTGTTGACAGAGTGTTGGAGGGATGACGTATGTATGTAGGCCAACCTGGAAGTTAGCATCACACACACACACACACACACACACGATGCTAGGGGCGCATTAATGCAATGAGGGAAGGAAAACATGTTCAAAATGTATGACTTTTACTGCTAACACTAATGAGCACAGTACCGGGTCAACCGCTGAGGCGTTGTTACAAAAAGTCACAATGTAAGATGATCTATTTATAGAAGGTATGAATGTTATGTTGTTTTGAAAACATGTGGCCGCCAGCTTTCAGAATCCGTAAACCAACGTTGTCCAAACTTTGTATTACTACGAGGTAGATTTAGATGTTAAAAGTATATCTTTATCAATGTTGTGCGAAGACATTCAGTTGCATCTTTATGGGATCTTGGTAATACTGCCTTTTAAATTGAGATAATATACAGGATAAAATCGTATTTCTTCCTTTATTGCTTCTCCATTTACCCTTGAATGGTAATATAGTTTAGACCAGATATATGTATACATGCTTTATGCTTGTGCAGCTATTCCTGATAATACAACTTTATTTAAATACAAAAAAGGCCACAACATCATAACTATGTAGCCTGTTAAATAAATAGGCCCTTTTTATGGGTTGCAGACAGCATCACCCCAATAGCTACTAAATAGGTGTTTTAGTACAAACAGTTTTTATTTGAAGTGTGATTCGCATAGTTTAATCTCAAAGACACAAAGCCTAGCAGTATCCGTGTGCATGAACACAATGATGAATGGTGACACTGGCTGTAAGGCAGCGGCTAAGGTTTTTCCTTCGGCACCACGTTGCTCAGGGCCAGCTCCTGATCAACGTGGATTCCTCAGCTATGAATCTTCTTTAAATCAGTCCCTATTTGGGGATCTGCATTCACTGTCCATTCATCATGTGTTGCAGATATCTTCCCGTGAGACGATATCTACCGTTTCGGTTTGTTTTGTTTTCTGCCGTCACAAAAATGAATGGTGCTGTTTAAGAGAAATTACTACACTATAACTCATGCACTTCAGTTTCAATTAGCGTGTGAATGACCATGTTCTTGAGGGAGTGTCTTGTTACAATTAACGTTCAAACAACACCATTCCTAAGCACGGCGCTCAGCGATCGAGGGAATATGTTTTCTGTTCTTAGGAGCTCGTCTTTCAGCGCAAGCAAGCTTTTGTGCCGAAGCTGAAAGATTGAATGAATATTAAACATGTTGGGTTACTTCCCAGATAAGAAGATCAATGATGTTGTTTGTTCCCCAAACTCTTCTGAGAACGAGAGAGGAACATTAGCGAGACAGATGTGGCATATTTGCGGTGGTTATGGCCGAGCTGTCCTCGGTTTCACTGCAAAACATCTTTGTTTAATTTGGATAAAAGGTTTCCATAAATGGTTGACAACATTGAAACATGTAAAACTAATATAAGGCGTTCTAACAATTCTTTTCACTGAGGCTTTGAGTTCGGTGAGGTGGGGCCTCGTATTTTCTTTTGTGGTGCGTGTGTGATTTAAATATTTTATTGCATTAAAAATCAGATCATTAACGTTCAGTTCACTTTATTCACAACAAACTTGAAATACATTATACAAGTACAATCATAAGACACAATGGAGATATGGGAAATGGGACACCCTGAGAACAGGGCCCAGACATTAAGCAGATCATATTTATAATATGTGTTTACTAACATGTCTAGATTTGGAAAAGTGCAAAGTTACCACCTTTAAGCCCAGCTGTACATCTACAATATCATGTATACAACTATATACCATCATTAAAGACAGCAAGTAATGTAACATAGGACACATTTATACCTACACTTTAAAATTGACACTTCTTTCATACCCAACTGTAGGGAATTTCAGGAGAGAATACACACACTCTTGGCAGCCCCCGGCCTTTCAGTGATAACTATCCCTCAGAAAGAAGGACGACTGGCATCAACATCCGCTGACTAAAAGTGGAGTCAGTAGAATATTGTCCTCTGCTGTTTACCTCACACACTGGCTGCCCTTTAATCTCTAATCCCTCAGACAACACAGGCCAGCGGACCCATTGTATGGAATTCCACGTCGCTCTCTCAAGGTGTGTGATTAACCCCTACTGTACATAAGAGCAAACACGGCATCAAAGGCAGCCACAGAGGGTGTCTGCAGGTGACGGGTCAGTGGGAGGTGAGGGGTCAGTCGCAGGCTGGCAGAGCAGCCAGTCTGAGCAGAGGTGGAGAAAACAAGCCAAGAAGAAAGCAGGTTTGCTGAGTGGAGGACCGGGGTGACCCCAAGTCCTCCATCTAAGCTGAAATCAAACCGTGGCCCTAAATAACAAAATAATCCCAATGTGCCAGATGAAGAATGAGCCAACGAACACCGCCGCTGCTCATAAAGTACACAAGACGTATTCATCAAAGGATTGATGTAGTAATCTGTGTGAGTCTGAATCATGTCGATGCCAGTAAAATATAACAGAGTAGACACATTATATGTAAACCATATCAATATAAAAAATACATAAAAACATGCGTTACATAACGTGTGTTTTTGTTCCCATGCCTCTCCTGCATGTTTCACATGATTCCTGAGAGAATTTTGTGTTTTAGTCTCCGCTTAGTTGTGGCGTCGTCCCATTTTCTTTGAATTTCTTTGCCTCAAATTTCGGCTTACATGCATCTCTAGGTGATTATAAAAAAAGAAAAAAATCCAGTTTACAAGGTTAAGATCGTAAAAGATAATCTTGGTTCATAATTTATTTTTACAGTGGACAAGAGAGTGCAATGCCTTGCAACTTAAGATAACATCCGCAAATAGACAAATCACAAGCAAAGGATAGAAGAAGAAGAAGCATTCCTTCATTCGTCCCACAGTGGGGAAATGATTCTCTGCATTTGACCCATCCCTGTGTATATAGGCAGCAGTGGGCTGCCAATGACAGGCGCCCGGGGAGCAGTTAGGGGTTCAGTGTCTTGCTCAGGGACACTTCGACACAGGACACGGTGCCGCCGAGGATCGAACCGGTGACCTTTCGGTTGGCAGACAACCCTCTCTACCCAGTAAGCCACGGTTTATTGGGCATCATTATCAGAACTGGTCTTATAACTCAAACAACTCATTGTTTCCTGACGCACAGTAGCGCACATTCAGATGCAGGTCTTTGAAGTTATTGTAGGGTGACAGATGTATTTAGCAGGTGCTGGCACCCATGTGGAGCCAAGGTTGGGCAGTGATGTTACGGTCTATAAACAGAGTCAGCTCAAACACACACACACACACACACACACCTCTTCCCACCGACAGAGAACTCGCCACAAGACCACACAAACTGTATTTACACCTTGCATTTCTTTCTTGCATAAACACCGCTGCTATTAATTGAGCTCCCGCTGTTTGTGTACTACTCTGGAGAGTCTTTTGGGAAAACAAAGATATTTGAGATTCCTCCTCCTCCTCCTCCTCCTCCTCCTCCTCCTCTAATTGAGTGATTCAGAACAGGGCTCAGACACGCCGCCCCTGCGACTCTATCTGACGGGGATATTATCGGAGTGGCTGTCAGACCAGGGTCCAGAGCGGCTTGAGAGGAATGCAGCCTACAACTGTGGGCCAGCAACAGACCCTCTACTGCACACTGCAGGCCCTCAATTCCCCCCCCCCCCTCTAACCACCGCAGGCCAATCAGTCAACAGGACCCCAGGGGCCATTTTCAAAAACAATCACTCTCTCTAAGTAGTCAAGAGGTGCCAGGGCTAATTATAAACAAACTATTGATGTTCTAGCAAAGGATTGTGCTAGACTGTGCCAGTGCAGTAAATGTGTGTGTGTGTGTGTGTGTGTGCGTGCGTCAGGGTCAGAGTAAGGTTCTGCTTGACAGAGAATTCAATTGGCCATTTCACAGACCTCACCCGAAGTGAACACTCCATGAAGACGGCTACGGACTCGTAATGACAAGTGCCCGGGTTAATCTGAATCAAACAGCAAGAAGCTGTGAATAGGAAGAACAATGATTGCCCAAATACTTATCTTGATACCTTTTTGTCAGTTTTGTATTTAAATGCTAAGGTCATTGAGGAATGAGTGCAATGTTGTGCCATATTCACCAAGTAATTGAGAAAACAGTATTCTATAGAATAAAGTTTTCCAAATGCCAGCGACAACTATCCCTAAATATGCAAATGTCCTAAATATTAACTCCAAAATTAAAGCTTGAAATAATGGATGTATGCAGAAGTAACCAAGACTAAATACCGGTACGTGCCTTTTACAAGACAAACTGTGTGTTCCAAAACCTGACCATACTGTGTAGTAAGTACAATACTTTTGTTAAATACAGTATGACAAAGAAACCAGGATGTCCTACTGCATCCTGGTCACATTTCGCAGCATGCAAGCCAGCATGCTCTTCCGCCTATTCTGACCCACAATCCTCTGCATCCCGCAGCAGATATATGAGCAAGAGGGTAAAAGTTCAAGTTGCAATGTTATGAGGAAGTAGTTTGTCCCAATTGAATGCACACTGCATGCTACAGTACGTACTTCAGGGCAGCTGCAGTGTGTACTAAAAGTAAAAAGTATGCGATTTGGAACGCTGTGTAAGAGTCTTCGGCCACGCCAGCGGCTCTGTGAGGCTATATTTGACGTAAAGTGCTTTGGGCTAATGCCAACGCTTGCATAACAACATAATCACCATGACCATGCCGACATGCTGATGTTTGGTATGTTGTTTATCATGTTTTCTGTCTTAGTTATGCATGTCAGCATGCTAACATTCGCTGTTTCGCATTTAACACAAAGAATTGAATTAGTTTAGTAAGTATCGGGTCATTTAACCACAACAAAATGACGGTGGCACCATCAAGATTTCCTCATCTGTCAAATAGTTGAGACGTTTCACTAAAACACACACTCATGGTAAGAGGAGAAGTCAGGGCGACACTGGGATTCATCCTCTGGGTACCATGAATGTTCGTGCTACATGCCATCTCAATCCATCCAACAGTAGTTCAGATATTTCAATCTGGGACAAAATGGCCTGACCTGCTAGTTTGGCGAAAAAAAAGTTGTGTATGCCTAAAGAATATTAAAAAAGTACTGCTTAAACCAAAACCCACAGCCTCAGGTCATTAACTTCAGAGTGACACCCAGTGAATCTGGTTTCACCGCCGAGTGTCACCCACTTTAAAGTAATGTATTTAGGTCTAAATCATGCGATAAGAGTGCACGCTGCATGGTCTGTGCTGTGTGACGGAGACAGAGAGCAGAGTGACAGACGCTCTGCAGAGCCAGAGAGTTCCATCCTCCTCCGGTTAAAACAACAAGTCTTTTCCGAGGAGCTATCGCACTTTGACACATGGTCTGATCCAAGAGAGCCGTATTTATTTTCGTATGGGCTACATTTCTTTCCTTTAAGTAATGAATTTAAAAAAAAAAAACACTGAGCCTGGCGCTCGGGTGTGGAGATGTGTGGGAGAGAGCTGCGCGCACTGACTCACTGCAACCGGGGAAAAAAAGAAAAAAGATAGAGTTGGAAGTAAGGAATCCAGGGATAGGAGCATTCCCCTCATCCTTTCATCCTTTCTTGACCCTACAACCTCTCTCTCTCTCTGCTGAAGTCATGTTTTCAGTCCTCAGTCTCACAGAGGCAGCCAAACTTGGGAGGACTGGATGAAGTGGGAGACGGAGAGTAGTGGAGTTCAAGGGAGTGGGGGGAGGGGAGGGGCGTGGGGGGGGGGGGTTAGGGTTGTCTTGAGAGCAGTCTAAAACATTTAATGGCCGAGAGAAGACAGCAACTTTGTGTCTCTACATGATACGAGTATGAATCTGCATGGGCTTGTGTGTGTGTGTTTAGGTTAAGGTTAGTAACGGGTCAGCCAAAAAGAGTCGGGAGCAGCTCCCTCCCCTGAACACCCTCTACAGAACACCTTCTGCAGAAGGGTTAAATAAATGTTAGTGATGTGATAACCAGCCTGTTTATTGAGGGGCCCTCTAGCAGGACAGCTAGAAGGCCTGCTTGGGTTTCCTCTTTGATGATGTCATACCGCCAGTCCACCAAATCAGGCGCTCCATCTGTTCCTATACATTGCTTCAGAACTTGACTTGAACTTCAATCGGGAAAAAGTAAATTGTCAAACCACTCGCCGAATGGACGCGATCTAAGGGATTGCACTTGTGTGGCATGGCTTATAAAACGGTAATGCATGAAGTTAAAAGCACAAATGCTCTTCGGTTAGGCGTCAGTGGACACCTGTGAAGTGTCCAGTTTGGCGGAAAACACTGACAATTGTGGTACGAGTGTAATTCGACACTTGACTTATTCTGCATTCAAGGCCCTCTTGATCCTCTTGATCTTGCCAAATAAGTCATAAGTCAGCAGGCCGGTTTCCTCCGTGTTCAAATGAACAAATCACAAGAATATATATATTTTTTTTTCTTCAGACTGAAGAATGACAGGAATTCAGCCACTTGAGGAACAATGTGAAACCAACATGTTTTAGCTGCCAGATCTTTTTTTCCATGTTTTTCCATTACGTTGCAATTTTCATTTCAGCCAATTATTTAATTGTTAAGATGTTTGGACCAAACATCCCAAATAATGTTTATTTGTATGTGTGTTCTGGTACGCAACTTATTAAGGTTGCATTACCATACTGTACACAACAATTATGAGAAAACCTTAAAATGAAATTCACCTCCGTGGTCAGTCACCCTCTATCTCAAATCCATAATTGAAAAGGCGTCACAGAGAAGCCTTTCTCCAAAAATATAGGCAGATAAGACCAAACACTGATATACTAATATACTATAGTATGGCCCATATTAATAATCAGTGGGGTAAAATTGGTATGTCATGATATAGATGTATAGAGCATAAAATACTCTTTGATGGTACACACCTACAGTAGACTCACCTACAACCTCACTGATCTGGCATGAAGATACCACAGCAGAGAACAATAGATGGCATTCACCCGATATGACCAATAAAATGACTTCCCACTGGGCTCTGTTCTTAAATTAGGCCAAACTCCAGACTTTTTCAAAGAAACACTCACCATAAATTCCCCCCTTTTAAAACGCTCCACCCCTGGTTTTTTTTTTGCATCCGCGTACGTCTTCACTTTCTCCTCCTTTTTCCTGTTTTCCAGTGAAAAACAGTGCGGGTGAGGCCTGGAGGTGAGCTTCAGTTCAGAGTTGAAAAGGGCACCGCTGAAAAACTCTGGCAGGTGTTCAAGAAACGTGATGCATTTATGATAACACCTCAAGTTGACTTGGTGCTCTTGAACACCGGCTGTGGATTTAGTGCAACTGAAAAAGAAAGGGGGGAGAGAGACGCGTCTGCTGTCAAGGCCAGGGACTCCTTTACTCGAACATACGTGGCAATAACAATGCCGCACAGTGAAGCTGCAGCACACGGCACCATATCTGTGCGTGGACTGCTGTCGGCCAGTTGAATTGTGCAACGCAAGTGAAAGCTTGACCTCATAACTGCTTAGTGTTAATACTGGAGGAATTTACTGGAATTTTGTTTTCATAAATGAGGACAGGAAAGGGTAACAGTGGAGGCATAAATCAGGGAATTTCTTCTTTTTTTTTTTTCTCTCGTCTCAGAATAAGTGACCGCATGAGTGTAATAATAAACATCTCAGGCAGAGATTGATGTTGGATGGGCCTGACTCAGGGCACGTAGTTAGTAGTCTGTGCACGGGCTGTGCCAGCTTTGGGCACAAACTCGTCTCACAATTCCCACATTATTTGGGGGCGGAGCAGGAAGAAATGACAGACATCATTTCCCTGTGATCAAACATTGTTGGTCCGTACATTAACACGACCGATGCAATCTCTACTGGGCACAAAATAATTGAATGTGCTGCTGAAATTGGGAACTATTTTGAGGGATTTCCTCTCTTTAGGGCAGCAGGGAAGATTGGTTTAATTAAAGAGGGAAAAACAGGAAGTTTTAAAGTCACGTCTATAATTAATTGGTCGCCTCAGCCAAAGGGTCTGCCTGGTCAGGGGAGCATGAGGAAGCAGCTCTGTTGTTGTGCTCAGTCACTGGGTTCACATAAGACTTCATACATGCTACCGGGGATGTTTTTAAAAGGAAAACTACACATTATTATTACTTGGGTTATGTTTTTGTAGGTCCGGCCATCAGTTAAACGTATTTGCTGACATCTTGGAACGCAGCCACATTTTTTTTAAAGTAGGTCCAAAGGGGCAACAACCACGAGCAGTCAGACAATCGCACAGGGTGAAAACTAGCTGGTATGAGGTAAAGATAATAAACTGGTGAAAGTGAGCAGGTAGCTGTAGTGTCGCTCATCATCCCTCATTGCACACGAAAACCATGAGTGTGAACTTGTAACCCCTTCGGGAGACTCGTCACGGAGGGCTGCCACCTGCAGAAAATGTCTGTAGAAAACAACAACATGAAAGCATGCAAAGGTGGTTTTCATTGGCCTTTCTACTGTTGGAAGTTAATCAATGGAAAATCAACCTACATTTCAAGATGTCAGCAACTACTTTGGAGAGTACGCTGCAGAGACGGCTGAGGCTACGAATGCCAATTCTGTGATAGTTCTGTAAGATGTCGGCTTTGCATTTTAACTCCAAAATGAATACGATTGTTGTTGCATTGTTGTAAATATGTTAAAAGTGTAATATATGGTTAATAAAACCGGACTACTTTGACTGGTGAGATTTTAATGAGCAGCTGTCTCTTCTGTTTGGGAGCCTGCCATGCGTCAGCCTGTTATTTATTTTAGATGCTCATTTGGTTATCAGGAGTGTTCATAAGAGGTCTCAGTGGAGAGACGTCCAATCAGCAGGCAAGACAGGAGCCTCACTGGGCTCTTCTGTCAAGCTGCTGCATCCTGCAATTCATCCCCCGTCTTAACTGTGTGGCTGTGCTGCTATCTCGAGCTCTAGATGAAAATATATTACATTTCAAGTCGTCCCTGAGCCAAACGGCGTTTACACAAGCATACCTCGTTCTAAAGTCCTGAAGTCTGAGATGCCGTGTTGCAGTCTGGGTCGGCGGGAGGGGGCCGGTAAAATCCCACCAAACTTCTTAGCTCTCGGTGGACCCAAATGACTAAAGCGATGACTCCATGCAGATTCTCTAAGACCGGAGACTGTGAGCTAAATGTCTGATACCAGTCAGGAAGGCAGCGTTTCCCCCGCACCTCTTCATCCAAGTCAAACACAGACACACAAACACAAACACACATCATGGAGCATGGGAGAAAAGAAAATCCTGTCTGACTCCCTTTATTGTTTTGTCCATTTCACGACACACTTGGCAACACAGATAATGCCAATGGCAAACTGTTACATGTATCTTAAAACTGAGCTTAGTTGTGTCCTCACAGTCATGGTTGACTTCTGACCATACATCACCAGGGGAGAATTTGCTCTCCCCGTCGACATCATGATTAGCATGTTGCTTGTTGACATACGTTTAATTGATTAAAACAGCCCCGCTGTGATTTCGCCGGTTTGTTTTTAAAGGGCCGGGGCTCTGACAGAAATACTCCGGGAAGTATTGGATTTGGCGGCGAGCTCGGGTTCCCATGCACGAGAGCGCTGAACCTAATTCAAAACGCCTTGGACACAAGGCTGACTGTTGGGCTAGTAGGAGAGGAGAGATAGCTGTAACCTTGCATTGAACTCCCAAGAATCTCCGCGTACACTTTGGACTGCGGAGGCAGAAAATACTTACACGAGTTACATGATTTATTGGCTGAGTTTCAAAGCCCAGACCCCTTTAGGCAGAGGGCTTGGTAATTAAATCAAGTTTCCTTTAGAGGCTCAGAGATGTTACTTGAAAAGAAAATGGCTTTGCGTGCAAAAAAAATATTCTGTAACGAATATAGATTTTATTGACAATGCATGGAATAAAATACTTTCTCCATTCAACTGGATGCAAGGGATTTTGTAGGTCATAATAAATGAAGGGAGTAAATTGCAGTTAATACATAAATCAAAAAACAAACAAACAAAACAAACAATGTGTGGCTGGACTGCATTATCAGAGAGGTTGGAGTTATGCATGAAAAGAATAAGTTATAACAAAATATGGACCAAATTACGAATAATCCACCACTGGACATGAACCAAATATAGCCAAATCAACACTATTCTACAACACTCACACTTACCTGCTCACAGTGAGCTGAGGTGACTCAAACCACACAATGAAGCACACATGCAAGATGGCTACTCAGTATAAATGACAATAATTCAACAAATATTCAACTTTATACTATGAGCTAAAATAATTATATCTCATAGTTCTACAGTTGTATTATTAAAATCATAATTTTAAACATGTTTTTTTTTAAAGGGAGCTTACCAAACAAAGGCAGGCCTCTCTCTCAGGTGTGTTTCAGTGCAGGAAGAAAGGCCCAGGTGAGCTTCCCGCCCCTTTTTATAGACTCCGCCCCTTGTCTGGGTCCTAGTGCTAGACCGCCTGTTACCTTCTCTTCCACACTCATGTTGCAGATTCCACCATGGAACCAAAAAATGGTCCGATATAAGACTTTTGGAATAAAACTATTACAACAATACTTACAATTTGTGGGGACATGTGTCTGTACATAAGTACAACAAATGTAGGTACCGTTGAATGTCTTCAACAAGTAGAAGGGAGAAGTCTGTGTTCTGCTCTGTAGTCCTTTGTTTCAATTAAAATAGTGTCAATGATTGATCACCAAACAGAAATGCTTCCACACTGCCCTCATTCAAAAACAAACTGTCTACAACTCTCCTTTACAATGACCTGCTGTGTGTGCCAGTTTGCCACACCATTCGTAGCACAAAGTTCCCAGCAGTCTGCACCTTTAGGAGGAACAACAGATTGAACAAACACAAAACGTGACCAGCTTTTCAACCGCAACATTGTTTCATTTGTCTTGAAAGTTTGCATATCGGAGTAGAGCTTTATTTACCGTGTACCAGACGCCAAAATATTCAAGTAGAGAAATATTATTTTCCAAATAAACATGCATGTGTTATTTCTCTGCAGCATCTAGTCTCCATTGCTGAGGGATGGAGGACATACCGGCCACAGAAGTTCTATCAACGAAAGGAAACATTTTTTTTTTTTTTAAACTATGGAAGGTCACTTGCTCACAAAAACAGTGAAATTCAAGACCAAACATTCAACCCCCTCCTCACCTTGTCATCATTGTGGTGTTGTTTCTCTTAGTTGATTGGGTGCAGTGAGGTCTTCTGCATGGACTAACATTCCAAACATAAGGTCCCTTGTTATATTTAATGCTGTACTGTTGCTGTCGTTTCTGTTGGAGTGGGAGATACAGAGAAATACCCAAAATCACATGAAAACCAAACATCCCTATAAGGAAAGCTGCAGTGATGTGCCAGTCCAATCCACCGGTTTACTGCCAATAACTGACCTTATTAAACAGATCAAGTATTGACCATTATGTGACAGATACACTGTACATACAGTTTATTTGTCAATGTCATTATAAAATTCATTGTTTCCACTACAAGGTAAATTCCGTCACGGTGGCGCACGACGAGTTTAAAGCAAGAACTGGACTGCAAACAGAAAGCTTCTGAGTCTCTTTTAGGTTAAAGTATCGTAGGTTGTCAAGGAACTTTTCCTTTTTAATCTTAAGAAAACATTTTCCTTTTGTCTTTTCCTCCACTTTCAACCATCGTGCCCTATTCCTATTACAACTTCCTGCATTCCTTACAACACACACACACGTAATACTCGTCACTCTTCTCCAGAAGTGTCATTCCTTCCAACGCCCAACCTTCCCTGAACACACTCCCACTGTTTCTGTAATAAATAACACTGACTATACACAGTGACGTACTATCCACACTGTGAGGAACCAAACACTTTGCTGGCGTTTAGCTTTTATCTGCTGTTTTGTTATTTTGAGTTGAGTTTCTCATCATTGCTTTGCACTGAACCTCCCCTTTGTGCAACACACTTCCTGTGAGTAAGGCTGTGTGAGATATATTTACGACAGGGTTGGAGAAGGGGCGTTTATTCTTTCTGTCGTGGACATGTTTGCTAACTGAGAAGGCAAAATGCTGTGTGCACATAGCTTTGGAGGCGCAGCTTGGCTTTCTATGAATCTGACAAGGCAAATAAATCACAGAATAATCCAGGACAATAAATAAATAACTCACTTTCCATTCGAGGTCTTTTGATGGCACTCCAAATCTGAAAAGACTCCGCCAGCAGCACGGCTATCGTGTTGTTTAAGTGTTGTTTCTCCCAGAATGTGCCCCCGTGTCTGTCGAGGAAACCCAAAAGGGCTGAGTCAGAGATCCCATCTCTTCCGGAGGCAGGGCCAGCGGTGCTCTCCTTTGAAAGGCAACATGGAAAGATCAGTGGGCATCTCCTGAGGGAGCCACTGGGCCATACTGTGCTGCTGCCCCGTGGCCAAACAGCCCTGGGGCCTGCAGTCTGCTGCTGCTGCTGCTGCTGCTGGATTAGCTTGTTCTGTTTACTTTGGGAGGACTTTCAACCCTGTGCAGCCATCAAGATCTCTGCATTTTCCCTCTTTGTCTGTCTGTCTCTCTTCTCTCCCCTCTTTCCAGCTTTTGATCACATATCACTCCCGCTCTGTCCCGAAGCTGCAACTCTGTGACAAATATCACTTTATAGATAATAACTGCAAGCTTGCCGTGTGCATCAGCCTGTGTGAACGTGGTGGTTGATGTGACCCTCAGCTCATGCGAACATCCATCCACATGAGAATGCAGGGAGTATTTCTGCGCTGTTGTGTTTATATTTCCTCCCTCGCAGCACCATGGATACCAGTCAGACAGTGCCAAGGTAGAGCCACCTCGTAAATTCAGAAACCTATAAATATTTGCTCGTGTTCTGAGTTCAACACTAGTTTTCATTTACATATCTGAAGGTGATTTTGTAATTTATCTGCGTGGAAGCTCAAGGACTTAATGCCTGGTGGTCTCGGTGCACAAATTGTTTTTCATGTAACACCCAGCAGCCAGTGAACACATGCCAAACGTTTCCATTTGCCATTTACAGCCAAACTCGACACTATTAACACTATTGAAACAAACAAAAATGGATGATGGATGATCTTTGCCTAAAACGAATGGCAGTGGCTGTATGATTCGAATAAAATGTCAAAAAAGTTTGATCCTTTGCAAAAAAAAAAATTACAATGTTCATCTTTAGACTGTGGATGTGGCTGTTGTTGCTCTGCAGCACATTCCTCCACACTCAATAAACTCAGCTAAATCAATATGTCAAAGAGCAGACAGATAACGCTAAGACCAGACATCAATCCTAACCATCTCTAAAATCTTTTCATGTGGTATTACTCACAGGCCATATTCGCTTAAGTACAGTAAACATTGTGACAGGTACTTTGAGCTGCTGGTTCAAGAGGACACAGGAAAGTGGATTGTGCTTTGAGCCTTCGGGGGCCGGTAGAAAAGAAAAAAACTCTTAAAGTAAAAAAGCTGTCAGGAAGAATAAAGGCTTGCTTTAATGAAACATAAGCAGAATGTGGAAGCAAACCACCCAGAAAAAGCTAGAAATCAAAATCTGCAAGAATCATTTTTGGTTTGAAATGCAATTTTTTTAAAACATTTATTTCCCCATATATATATCCATATAGATATCCTTGCCTTGCATTAGCCAGTCTTGATTTCCCTTCCCAATCAAACATCTGAGAATGTAAAGCCAGTTTGTGTTCTGCCAGGGAGAAATGGGGAGTTAGAACATGGCTGTGACTGCCTCTCACAAAAGTATGCCTGAGTAATGTTAATATTATGCAAGAACGGGATTCTTTCCACATCTTCAAAAAATACTGATAATGTTTCTGTAAAACACAGGCTAACTGTAAAGTCATTTGCATTACCAGAACAATTTATTGGACTGAAATTTAAATAAAATAATTTCTTGTAAAAATTAAAAAAATGAAACAACAGCAAAAAAGAAGGCGAAAATAAACATATTTCCAAAAAAATAAGTCCAGAAAAATGAATGGCATGTCCTTTTTGGATGAAGCAAGTTGTGAAAGAAAAAAGATAAGAAATAACCCTCTTTATGCCAAGTTTCACATGTAACTAGTCAGACTGCCTTCAGGTTTAAATGGCCCAATGATTGTGTTTTGGCCTAAAATGACTTTTGGAGTCTCCGCCCACACCACTGCTGGAGGACATGGAGACAAACAGTGTGGAAATCTCAAACATAACCATTTGACTTTTCATTTTGCATTCCACCCGTACAGCTGTGAATTCAATGTGCATTCTGATGAAAACATCGCATTGTTATATAACTTGCTTGATTCTATTATTCCCTTTTTCAATGAACACCTCATTATGTTACTTGGCCATTACACTCCCTTTAATCCTCACAGTTAGTCAAAGTCATCACAATAACATGCGTTTTTACAGAGGTGACCTCACTTTCTGCTTTCTGTCTAATTTTGGTGTAAAATGACGCAGTTGTACACGCTTGCATTGTGAAAAGTACAGATTTTACAGTGAGCCAGGTAGTCAACAGTCTTCTTCTGCAGTTGATGTCTTGTAACATAAAGGTCAGTGCAGGCCCAAAGCTACTCTGGCTGTGCTTTGTTCAAACAAGGCATCCAAAGACTTTTTGTCGTACCTTAATGCTACCAGCTGACATTTCAGAATAAAAAAAATGGTCTGAAAGAGTTGATTATTTGCATTATTTCAGGAAATAATTAAACAAAACCATTAGATGACGTAGTCATTTATACCCTGTTTAAACCAAACTAGTTTCAGTCAAATACAGTAAGAGCTTTCAACAGAAAATGTGCAGATTCAACACTACTGTATTAAAAACAACCCGAAAAAAAACAGAAAAGAAGACATCAGAATGGTTTAACTTCTACTCTATATTGATATCTTTATTAACAATCATAGCCATGTTTTCAACAATGGAAGATTTATAAATACGTTTCTCTTTTGATTCATAAAAGTTGTCTTGGCACTTGTGGCATGATTCCAGTTGTGGAAAGAAAACAAAAACAAACATCTAAATTTCCTTACAGAATATAGAGCTTTATGAAGCAGTGGTATCCAATCAACAGCTTTTTCTTCGGAGAGGAAATCCATTATGTACATGATGGCTTTATTTTAAGAAAGGAGATCTGGTTCTGCCATGGGTGGATGGGATGAGATATCGACTGCATGGCGGGTCCAGACACCATCCAAAGCCGGACACCTGATTGATCATCTGGCCTGGCGATCCCCTTTGTTTTTTTTTAAGGCAACAAGATCCCCCACACCAATCTGGAAAGCAATCCCAGCTATTCCACGCTCGGTTCAAGCTTGCAGTGTGACTGAAGGTCGCCTCACCCTTCTTTCCACCCTGTCCGACTCTTCTCGCATCAGCTGCGAGGAAGGAAACAAACATTGCCCACTGAATACGTCCACACCACATAGCATCCAGACAGAGGGGCCACGGATTGCCGTCCTTCCAAAGATTTAGATGTTCAAGCTAAGGCCATGGGGCACCAGGGTTCAACCCTCACTGCAGCTACTTCTGATGGCTGGGACAGACCCACGCTGGTGTACAGGCCGTCCTGTCCCGGGTACTTCACCGCTGAGCCGGTGCCCTCCCCTGAGCTGGACAGCACAGACGAACTGACCTGCAACGCCAAAGCAAATATTGCATTATTAGCCCAGTTGAATTATCAAAGCAGACATTTATTGAATAGAAAAAGCAGTTGTCTCTGGAATGTGCTTGGTGTTTGGCTTTTGGACTGAGATGCCCCACAAAGCACCAGCTCTTGAGCAACGTGAAGCTCATCTCACTGCATGGTGACAAATGCTACAAAACTTTCAGTTTGTGCACTACGAAATATTCAACTCTGGGGATCCATCAAGGAAAAGGTTTGAAGTAAAAAAGAACTGTAAAAATGGTTTTAATAAAATATTTATTTCAGGTTTACTTAAAAACAAACTCCACATATAATATATTTCATTATTTTAATTCAAATTTGGCAAAAATACATTTTAATCTAAAAATAAATAAAATAATATGAATAATAATAAGTCTTACCCCTGACACCTGTCCCGTGGGAGAGCTGGTTTTCGAGCAATCTTCAGAATTAGAAGAAGATGTGGATGTGGGAGTCATAGAGACAGAGTTGTTATTTCCTAAAAAATATATATGTAAAATATATTGTTCAGATCATATTATAAAAAAACAACTTTTTGATGATAATTATCCACAAGAATATGACTAATAATTAACAGTGACTCACCAGAGGATCCCTTCGTCTTATTCAAGGTCTTCGGTTTTCTTTTTCTTGTCTGGATTCCCTCTTTCTTCATGGCGAGGGGCCGAGGAACCTGCAGATTTGATCATTTTAGAGACCAATAGTAATTTTGATTTGTATGAGCTTTGCAGAAATGTGACATAACATATTGACTCACCCCGTGCAGTTTTGTGTAGAGCCCACACGCGTTACACACGGGCTCTCCCTCCGCGTTTCTGCGCCACAAAGTGGTCGTGCTGGTTTGACAATTAGCGCAGGACAGGCCGATTCTTCTGGAGGTCGACTGGTGAGAAAAACGTAACGTTGGATTAATGATTATAATCAATACATGACTGGAACAGAGATGTTGGTGGAGTCTTTGTCTGTCACAGTTAAATAAAATGCATTTAAAGTGAAAGACACTCTAATTAAATTACACTTCGACCATTCACGCCCTATTTCCTAACAATAATACGCGTCCTATTATGATCTCCATTCAAATGTCATTTACGCACGGCTTTTGACGGGGTGTTTATTTTCAAGGAGGCTGTACCTGACTTCAGATTCCATGTAAAAGTAAAAAGTGTGCGTAATGCGCGTAATGGCACCAGGAAAAGATCTGCCCTGATTTTCACTCATTAAGATGTGATTACCCAAACACAGACACTGAATAGGACGACAGATTAAATGGCTGATTAATTATGTTAACAAATATCTCCATGTATATGTGGTTTTAATCTAATTAAGTCTGTGCCTTCAGTTAAACTAAATGATGGGACATTTACTAATAGACCTCTTGGAGAGCAAATCTTCCAAACTCGCATCGACTTCATTTATATGACTGCTGGCTGATGCATTTATATTTAGGTAATGTGTTAATACGTTTGCACAAAAAGCACATGTATTTTACGTTGTCCGTCACAGATGCAATGATACCAATATGATTCGGTGAAAACCCCTGACCTATCGCTTGATAAATCACAAAAAGGTTTCTTTTCTCATTTAGACACCATGGATATCATCGGCGATAACCTCCTGTCGTTGTTTGAAACCATTAGGGAGGAAGCTGAGCGGGTGAAGGGTCCCCCTGCTTACCGTCCGTTTCTGTGGTTTAATTAATGGCCGGCTCAGCCCATTCATTTTGCTGTAGAGGCCGCAGGCGTTGCAGAGAAAGTGGCCCGTTCCGTCGCGCCTCCAGAGAGGCGTGGAGATGGAGCCGCAGTTCACGCACTCTCTGCTCTCCCCCATGTCGTCGAGAATATCTGAAACTAAAATGACAGACTTTAGTCAATAAAGCAGAACTTTAAAAACACGTCAACAGGTTGTACTTTTCACGAGGAACTTTGTTATCTTGGACTTCGCTATGGAGGGGGAAAGTAATCCGATCCATGTCTTTTCATTGAAACTTTTTAAAACGTTTAGAGTATTCCGTAGTTACACATATCTTGGCCTATTTGTGTTCTTAATTGCAGGACTTACACACCTGCGCACTTTCAGACCAAATGAGGCCCAGTTTTAAACACGGTGGTACTTTATCAAATGTAGTTTGGGTGGGTTACTTCTTTTTGATATGTTTAAGCTCTGGCCTCCGCAGGGAGATCAGGTTCAGTGCGAACTGTAATTTCAATGCGCTGCCTAAATACGCATCAGCATTTGCATGCCTGATTAAAGGAATTTACTCATTATCATTATCCTAAACTGTGAGAATGACAATTGTTCCATCACGTCCTTTTCTACTTTGCATTCTCTTTTTCTTACCTCCGTTTGGTCCTCGAATCAAAGGCGCGCCTCTGCTCTGCAAGGTGTGCAGCATCGTGTTATCAAAAGGTACCCCGGTCCAAGGCGAGGGCAGCTGGGACAGCTGCGGTGCAACATATGGAGAGTATGGACTCGCGTAGGTCCCACTGAGGGGCCGAGACAGGCCGTACTGGTCTCTGCTGCTCACGTTCAGCGTGTTGCCGTAGCCGGTGTCCCTGGGCGTCCCGTTATTCATGGGCGGGCTTGGAGGGTAGTGGAACCGACTAGAGGTGTGCGGGCTCCCGGTGCTGTATGATGGGCTCTCCGGGGCGGACTGCGACCAGACCGAGTGGCTGGAGACGGCGTGGCTGGGCTGCACAGAGCCGCTGGCCTGCAGATACGAGAGGCTGGGTATCATGGGGCCCACCCGCGAGCTGGGGACATACACGGGGGAGTTGGGGTTGGAGTGCATATAACCACCAGAGGAGGAATCATATCCAGTCTGGCTCTGGGCTGCGGCGATGGCCAGTGTTTGGTACATGTCGCTCGGGTCCACCAGCAAGCTCGCCTTGTGCGCTCCGCTCGTGAGGATGAGTTTGCCGCCCTGGTCTAAATCCGTAAACAGCGGGATGTCCTCGGCATGGGTCAGGGAGTTGCTATGGTGTCCGAAGTGAACGTAGGAGTGTAATGACCTGCCGTCGGAGCGGCGGTGCCCCAGCGCGTCAAGGTCGATCGGAGGAGTCCTCAGCTCATCCGAGGTGGGACCGTCCCTCCTGCTGTCACCGGACAGGTAGGTATGCTCAGCCGGCGAGCCTGGGCTGCTGGATACTTCTCGCTTGACCATGGACCAGCTGTTTTCGCCCAGGTCCATCCAGGAGCCCTTTCCATACACCGTAGTGTTAATAAAAATCGTGAGGGAGTAGTCTACCCTGTAACAAATAATACAAAAAGAAGAGTGGGAACCGTTAGGATTGTAAATCAGGAGAAAATAAGCTTTACTCGTAATGCACAACTGCATTTTAAACGTGTTCCCAAAACATCTGGATAAATCTACCTCTGTTGCACAACTCGCTTTCATCTTTAAAAGAGCAGCCTAAATTCTGTCAATTTTTAAAAACTAACTCTGGATCCGACTATTCATTCTACGGCATGTCTGGCTCCGTATCATCTATAACTCCAATAAAACACATCCAATGCGCGCAGTGACTTCCATACTCCCATCAAGCGCTCTTAAGAGGCACTGCTGGACCCGTCCATGTCAAATCGCTGTCCTCCCCCACACACAAACACACACACACACACACACACACGTAACGCAAGTACACACACATCCCCATAACAGATAGGAAACAAAACGCAATATGTCTTCACAGCAAAAGAGATAACCGTTTGATAAGACCCGAACCAGATAAGAGGCCGAGAGGCAGGCTGGAGCGATAAAACAATACCCCGAAATGATGGTTGACGTCCTGCGGCGCTCACCGCCAGATGTTTAGTTTGGCATGACGGAGAAAAGACGGCGAGAGAGAGAAGCAGAAGAAGAAGGAGAGGAGACATTAGTCGCTTTCCACCACATACCTGCTAGTTATGTGCCATAGGTCGCACGCAAAGTTCCTAATAGCGAGCCGCTGCTTCTCCTGGAAGTAATGGGAAACGTTCTCGCGGTCTGACGAGGTTTATGAGAGGAGGCGCTTCTGGTGGCTGCGGCTGCAGGAGGCGGACCAATCATGAGGAGTGTGAGCGGCTGGAAACACGATGGGGGTGCCAGCCTTTACACTCCTCCAATCAATCACACGGAGAAACAGAGAGAGGAGAGAGAGGGAGAGAGAGAGGGAGAGAGAGAGAGAGAGAGAGAGAGAGAGAGAGAGAGAGAGAGAGAGAGAGAGAGAGAGAGAGAGAGAGAGAGAGAGAGAGAGAGAGAGAGAGAGAGAGAGAGAGAAAAGCGACTTGATCATGTCTGAAATATAATACTTTGCATTCACGTTTCAGAGAGTTTCCAACAACTATGTTTTGGACAGCGATGGAGCTCCACCCGTTCTTATTTGTTTTGATTCTTATTGTAATTAAATGTATTTAATCAACACCGGTCTAAACTTATATAAGATTTATTTCATTCTCCAGTATATCGTGCTGCTGCTTTTCTTTTCCTTTTCAAGCGTTGGTTTAAATCAGTTCCTGGAATATATTCAAAACGTTCTGCCGATTAAAACGGTGAAACGTAACATTTAATTGAATACATTTAATCATTTTCTTCCCATTTTTACTTGAGTGCCTCGAGTTTAAACTCTATACTTCTACTTCACTACATTTCAGAGGGAAATATTGAACTATTTACTGCACTGTATTCATGTGACCGCTTTGTGATTTATACATAACAATCGGTCGGTTGATAAAATAGAACAAATGATCACACAATGAAACTACCCAACAGCACAGCATGGAATTAAAATGAGCTCCAGATCGACCAACTGTCACAGTAAAATGCTACTTCCTCGTGAATGAACCATTAACAATTCAATCACAATTATTTAATATCTAATATATAACAACATATCAATCCAGGGTTGTCTGCATAACACACAATATCATAATACCTCTGTATTCCTTCTGAATACAGATTTGTTTACGCTGCTCTTTTTGCTGTACTTTTACTTTTGTAAAATATTTAAATACGTCTTCCACCATTGGATGATTATTACATCTATTCAAATTGTATTTAAGATGCACTTATAACTGCTGACTAAATTCACAATTGCCATACGTCATGAATCAATACAATGTATTTCATTGAGGAGTAATGTAACAACTGAAATGTAGGTTTATTTATCCTCCACGTGTTTTTAATTCTGATCTCCATTCAAGCTAAAAGTCTCGATTCAGGCTCACGTCTTCCTCGTTGTTTATTCTGTATGTTCACCGCGGTGATCAATACATCTCCCTCCTAATTAGTTTATTTAAGTCAGACGCTTTCATTCAGGACGAAGTGGCGCGAGCTGTGCAGCAGCAGCAGCACAAGCTCTCCGCACTCCTCTGCGCCGCTTTGAGCCGCGATGATTCGTTCAGCCGGAATATACATGGCGGTGAGTGAAGTGATCAGAAGTAGCGAGGTGTCAATCGAATCATTCACTCATTTACAGCTCGTCCTCGCGCGTGTTCATCACGGAGGTCCACAAACAGTTCCCCGGTTCATCACACTCACAGCCATTCAGCAAGTCGTTGTGTCTGTTTACATTTTGTCTGGATGGGAGGTGAGCTGAGTACCGACGACTGAGCTGATCTACTAATACTACGACAAATACTACCCAACTGCAGGGAGACCTGTTTCTAATATGAATACTGCTGCTTTTAAAGCGCCGCTGCAATATACAGACCGTTTACTATTTACCATTTAATACCAACATTTACTATTAAAAGTACTACTAATATAACCACTACAGACATCTAACACTGTGAACTGGCTGTACTCACCAATGAATTGCTAATTTAGCAGTAATATTGTAAATATATATATATATATTACTATAACCTTTCTATTACGGCAACTACTTGACCACTATGCACACTGAAGGCCTGGAAGCTGCAGAGCTGGACTCACAAGTATACTCTACCAATATACAGCATTGCTAGCAATCATTAGAATTATGTTCAGAAATTAATCTTTTTTTAAATTGTTTTTATTTATTTTTGACAAAATGAATGAATCATATTTCTACCATTGCTATTGGTATTACGATCACTACTGTTATGGCCACCAATACTACTTCTGCTATACAACCGATACACTACTGAGTAGTATTATTAACTGCTACTTTTTAGTATTAATTCTGCTGTTGTCACAAATACAACTACTTCTATCGTTACATAGAATAATGCTATTCATTTAAACTTTCATTTTATTTTTGGCATGTGTGTTCATAACGTCCTTATGAATTACTGAGGGGTCATAGTTGAGTTGAGTGTGTCCATGTATGAAAACACAGCATTACTTCTGACTTAAACATCAGCTTTAGCCGACACTAAGTTGCCACTATGTTCGAGACTATATTTCTGCTACTTTGAATGTCTAAATTGAGATAAAAATGGTCTGTGGCTCCGTGTTTCCATTATCTCGTGTGTTGGATATGGAAGTCAACAGAAGTCCCTGGATCTGATTAGACTGCAGGTCCAAGTTCCCACACAGCTTCAATAACTCTGCTCACATCAATTCCCTTTTTGGGGATATTTCATTACATTTACGCATTAAGACAAGTCGGTCTTCAGTCTTCTGTCCGCTCTCAGTTGTAAACACGGGATCAATGCGGACACATTGTGTGACAGCCAGAGAGATTTTGGAGATGTGGTTTTATCAGAGGGAGTAACCCAACCACGCGCTACTGTCTCCCAGCCCATCGTCTCTGTGAGCAGTTGTCAGGGAGGTGCGAGGATACAGAATCCTGTTGGTTTTTGTCCCCCCCCCCCCTTCTTTTTACTCTCTGGCTGCGGAGCCTCGAGTTGATGAACGAGGTGTTTTTCGCAGTGATGTCAAAGTGTGCTGCTCTGACACACGGAGCCTGTGAGGAGAAGTGGCAGGACGCCGCCCTGTCTCCACATTTATCCACAGACGGTCAAACACTGCGGGCCTGCATGGATGTCAGCCGCGGTAAAGAGACACAGGCCTATAATCGAATTATCTTTCCCATCAATTCACTGGAAAACCACATATGCTGTTATTGTAGACGAACGGCACTCTAGTGTGACTGCTGCCTATAACAATAATAACAATAGTAACAATAAGAAGAAGAATAAAACGAACAATATAATACAGTAAAGCATGAGATTAATCGCATTTACATATGAGAATGGTCATTTCAACAATATCAACAATAATTCCTGTCCCGCTCCGAGTATTATACAATAATGTGAAAATATTGTAGCAATATTGGTTTCGTTAGAACAAAATAAAACAAAAATAAACAACAAATAATAACAATAACAATGAGAATAGAATGAGAATAATAACAGTAATACCAATCATTCTAGCCAATGCACATTTAAAGCCTCTGTTTCCTAAAATGAGCAGAGTTTGTACTCTTATTGATTTCTTTTTTTGACCACGGCCACAGGTTTATCTGAATAATGTTTGTTTCTTTCAGGAGGTGTGCAGGCTAATGGTCGACCCTCTTCAGGTGTCAGTGCCTTATGTACCGACTTGATAATGATTATCTCCAACACTCCAACTTGTTATAGCCTGCTCCTGATTAGCCAATACTGCTGCTATATGCACGCATGATGTTATGGAGATAACGAGGGTATAACGCTGAGATTCACGAAAACAAGGATCGACATCACATTATTTCCCAGTAGGAATTATTCATTGTTATGACGATGGTGATTACTATTTCTTATTTTTTAAAAAGTGGCCCGATTGCTCGTTATAGTTTATTTGTGAGTCAGAGGAAAAGCTTCTGCAACAGTTTGGATTTCTTTTCTCTGTGAGGTTGGCTCACAATAAAAGACATTGTGGACATTGAGCACGCCCTTTACACACGGAGGTCTCTGATGTCTCGATTATGATTGATGAGAAACGACCGTAGGTTCATGTAAAACATGCAGGAAAGAGACTCAATTCATCATTTGAATCACCACTCAGCTGTTCTCTTTTATCTTTCAGACAATGAGTGGTTGTAGGTAGAGCCTAACATATTGTAATAGGCTTTTAATTAAAATGGAAGACTCATTTTGATTTGGGGAAATATTTAAAATGTTAAAGGGGGACGTTTGCTTTTGGACCATAATGATTTTTGCAAAATAAAATTGACCCTTTTTTCTGTATAAATTGCCAATCAATAGCATTTTTGAGTTTTATCTGCGACTGTACCTTCAATATAAAATCTGAATTATTTGACTGCATAAATATGACTACACAGCCTGTTTCAGATCGTTCTTTAAATGATACATTGCTCATATTTTAAACACACACAGATGAAATGTACGTGTCATTTGCTGCTATTATATTGGACAATATGAGGAGCCTGATTAACTTTAACAAAGCAATCATTAATCATCAATCACTAAAAAAAGGGATTCTAAAATGGGAGATTAAATATATATAATTGATTGCATATAAAAATATCAACATTTTGTGAATATGGTGAAACTGGTTCAGTATATTGTGTAGATATTAAATGTGACTTTTAAGGTAATCATTGTTTTTCTTAATTCAAAATAAAGATGCATTATGAATAACTTCATTGCATATCTCCTCCCTATCGGAGTAAAACCCACGAGTTTGGTTGGGAAATTGTCAGTCCTCCTATAAAGTACATCTGTTTTTAAATACGGACGTGATTTTTGAATTGAATGTCTTATAATAAATGATTCATTATTATATCAGAGTATTCTGCACAAGCATACATTGTATATCCTGACCCATATCCCCCTAAGAGTCAGATTTTAACTTTAGATCGGCTGTTTTCTTTGTACAAACAAAAAGGTTATCTCTCTCATGAAACTGAAATGAAAACACACTCAACTCATCCATTGTAAATTTGCAAATGCATGCAGGGTGCATCAGTTCAGTTACATAGATCAATTCATGAGGGAAGTTCTCTGAATTTCTCCTCATCTTACATTAGCCACAGCACCTGAAAGCCTTTTCCTGTATTTATTACCTCTGTATCGTGCTGCTGCAGCCTTTAAAACATTGACCTATTTGCTCTTATTTCATGGAAGACACAGTTACGTTGTATACCTGCACAGATCTGTTTCCCTCTGTCCTTCTACTGAATGGCAGCCTGTCCAGAGCTGCCGGAGCAAAGGCTGCTGGGAGGCCGCCAGCGCCAGACTCTCCTGTTTGAAGTGGTAGATGATTAAACGGGCCGTGACAGGTGTAAAAGCAACCTTTGTCATTTCGGACATGTACCGTCCTTGCTTCCTCGGCTCGCCCACAACGGAACTCCTTGCTCACCTGCCTGCTTATGCTGAGTGTGAATCTGTGCGTGTGTGTGTGTGTGTGTGTGTGTGTTTGGGTGTGGAAGTCAGTATTTAAAGTGTATTTTCCGGTGGGGAGTTCAGGCTGCTAACAATCCCGCACCATCACACTCGACAAGCTCAATGTCTGCGTTGTTTTGGCCACAAGAACATGAAATGCCACCAACGACGGTGCACATTCCAGATGCATGCGTGTCTGTGGCTCGAGAAAGATGGAGGCACATTTATCTGTTGTTATGGGTTATTGTTTGTGTCTCCAGCAGCTTCAGCTTATCACGTCAGTGTCATGATGTCACATCAGCCTGACATCAGGCGTCAGGGTTCATTTGACCCATTCCCTTAACTTTGGCTCCAAAACATGCAATCAACTAGCATGTCACTTGTGCTGCTCTTGTCTTCAAGGACCCTGGATATCAGCGGGAAAACTCCAGTTAAACTGCGATAAGAAGAAATAAGATGAAAACGTTGGTTATAATCACAGATAGTTCACTTTAAGATTTGATATGCAGGGCTTGTTCTGTAATGGGGTTCAAACAATGCGTTGATAGGACAAAGTCAGGCTAAGCACATTGTCCTGTAACATGAGGGATTAAGTGGATTAGTAGAGCAAAGACTTGCTGCATGTAATTATGATATTAATTTGCACGCTCTCCAGGTTGTGCTCGGTCATATTGGATGTGGGATTAAAGGGAAGGAGCTCCTGTCGCAGAGGATAGTGAAATAAATATGAACAGCTTTTAAGCTGTGCTTCATTTTTGATGTTTTTATCGGCAGAAAGTTGTTCACCGTACGACAGAGAGCTCCACTGACGCTTTCACTTTTGGTTGTGGAAAAGTGAATTACGACACATGGGAAACAGAGTTTGCTGTATTTCTGAATGAAAGCAGAACAGACCATGAGGATTGAGAGCAAAATGTTGGCTCAGTCTTAACATCTTGGTTCATACTTTTGTTTGTTTAACAAGCAGTCGACTCACAGCAGGAATCTGGCAATGTTTTGGGGCCTTCAGGGAGCCGTGGTCATTTCTGTAGTCTGATCCCACGTCAAAGGAACCCTTCCTGGAAAGAGCCAGTAGTCAGATAAGCCCCCCATCAATCACCTATAAAAGTTAAGTGTTTAAAAAGCCATTAAAACAAGATAAGGGAGAGGTGTACAACTCAACACACTTAGCCAGGAATTGCATTTGTGACAGTGGAACTGTATTATGTGTTAAAGTGGAAAAACGTACCATTAGAGTAACATCTCGGCCACAGCTGCATAGAAACGGAAAAAGGAAAATCGACACTGTGTCAAACCCCAAAAAAGATGAGAGTTTATTTTCGGCTGCTTCATGACAAAGAGTATCGTGCAAAATTAGATCAAGATTTCATTTATGTCTCTTCGCGCCAAAACTGCTTTTGATTCATTGCAGTTCAAAATCGTTGGTGTTTGAAATCCAGTGGATTTGATAAACTGGTCTTAGACCTGGGGGTCGGGACCCCTCCACCGGGGTCACAGATCATTTTAAAACTTTCACATTTTTGAAGATATGCTGATTCACTTTCTTACCAAGAGTTAGAGGAGAAGATCTAAACCACTCTCACATGTCTGTACGCTAAATATGTACTTTATGGCGTATTTGTTTACCATTTGGACAGAGCCAAGCGAACTCTTACACCGTTTCCTGTTTTTGTGCTAAGCTAAGCTATCCGGCAGCAGGCTGTACCATAACATGTAGTATCTAACTCTTGGCAAGAAAGCAAATCAGCATATTTTTCAAAACTACATGTTTTAATGGCTCTAATCTTTTTTTTGTTTCTCCTTAGTTTTTCATTGTTTTAGTTCTTCGGGCCTTTAAAACACAAAGAAATTCAGCTTTCGATTGGACTGTTGACAACCCGCAGACGCATGCAATCTCACAAGCAGGGAAGTTTGGAAGCCGCCACACAACAAATGGTTTGAGATCAAAGAGGGATCGAGTGGACGCAGAGTTTCGTCACAGACGCCCGGCCGCCAGTCTTTCTGTCTCTGGAAAACCAAGCCTCATCTCTGGTGTAGATTCGGAGGCCGTGTTATTGTTTCCACGCTAACGCCTCCATCCTGTGGAGCCAGGCCCTCTCGATGTGTTTTGTCTCAGGAGAGAAGGTCAGGGCTCCAGTACACTTTGTGACTTTCTCTGAATCAGCTGTTTGGAGCCCCAGCTCGAGAGAAAACAGCCTTGGCCAGAGGTGACGTCACGGATAGCAAAACACAGACCATTTGGAGGTGAGCGGGTGGAGGTGGTGGTGGCGGAGGTGGAGATGGAGGTGGGGATACGAAAGGTTGGATACTTGGGCCTGGCACTGTGGTGGATTATGTACAGAGCAGCTGGCAGACCTTGCAGGCCCACTCATGCTTTCAAGGTCTGAGGAGGCTCAGCTGCTTGTTAGGAAGATAGGAGAGGAGCGTACGGTGCAACTGAAACAATCACCAATTGTTCGAGTCTAAATTATCAGACGAAATTAAACAGATGGAGCAGCCTAATTTAGGTGTCAACTTTGGATGTTGATTAAGAACGAGGAAACGCACGGTGAACATAATAAAAACGCTTCAGTTTCAGGGTCCTGGTCTTGTGCACGCTGGCTCACTGTCGCGATTCTCATTGAATACAACAGAGCCTTTGTTGATGTTCGCGGTAACGCCTGTGCTTCTCCTGCTATTACAAGACAATATGTCTGCTGTGAAAAAGGCCCATTTGTTCAAAACCAGACCTAACTTCTTATACTTACTACTGTTCTTACTGTCAGTACACTGGAAATACAAATAGACTTCTTCATAAACCTGCAAGCTTGTGTTACCCTGCAACCACCTACGTACTTTGAATAAATGTAAACGTCGCTCTCCTCTGTTTCCTGTCATCTTTTTTTCCCCACCTATATTTATTCATGGGGGAGTTTCAGTGAGAGAAATGCTCTCTTTTTCAGGAACGCCCTGATTCCATTAACACCTGGAAGCTGCCCAGTACAACCACGGTCTGATCTGCCGGCCGCTGAGCAGTTGTGGTTTGGGGCCTTGCTCAAAGGCTCCTCGGTTGTGGTAATGAGGGAGGGGAGACCCCAGAGACACCCAGTACCGACGACCTTCCACTCACAAAGCTGAGCAAAAGGCTCAACAGCTTTCTGCTGTTCAACACACATCTAGCAAAGCCATCTCTATCACAGTGCATTCAAGAACACAAACACAGTGAATGCAGTGGATGTATACTGAGAAGCAAGAGGCAATCATTCTATGTTTAAATATGCACACGAGGTATTATCTTATGAAATATGTGCTGATTTGCATACATCTCCAGGACAGAAATCTGAATATTGGTTAAAGCCCGGTTCAAAATTCTTGTTTTATTTTGTTGACATGTCAAAGAGTCAAAGGTTTTCACAGAAGTAATTCTGGATATCTTTGTATCACTCAAAACAAATCTTAAAATACCCTCAACACCCATTAAAAACAAATTAATTTTCGCCATGTTTTTAGGGATAAATATTACATAAAATACATAAAACAGGTAATGAATGACATATGAACAAACCCAAACTTGAGTTGAACAGGGTGAATAGGATAAATAAAAAAACTTGAATGTCACTCTGGGACTTATAAATCTCCTTGGCAAATAAAACCCAAACTATCTGCAAATGCACGGCTAGAAACCACTGGAGGTGAGGAAAAATATGTTTTTGCGCAAATTCGGGTGAACCGACCTTCTGAACGGATGCAGAAATAGCAGCAACATGCTAAACAATGTTTCAAAGAAACTGTCTCTCCAAGTAGGAAGTACCAACGTTTGGCCTTGACCTAAATACATTTCAACTTTCTTTCCGGGCGGAAAATGTGTTCAAATGTGTCTATAGCTTTTTCAGTCAGAAGAACAAATGAGCCTTCGGAGATCTGATAAGATTCGAGCTTCACTCAAAGGGGTCTGGAGCGCCACCAGACATGGCCGCCTTTTGCACTGCGCTTGTCCTTCCGTGACCGCGTAACCTCGCCTTCTCACACTCAGCACACAGGCAGACAAACACACACACTCGCACAGCTCCCCTTCCGCACACATTAAACACACTCTCAGACGGGACTTGGAGGTTTCTGTCGCCCTCTCCTTCACTTTAGTCAGTTGCCAGACAATGAAAACATTGAGCGGCAGTTTCTATGGCGTGACCAGGGCTTTTGTTTGACTGAAAAACATATGCATTCTACATGCTCCAATTCTGGTTTTATCAGATCGCTGTCAAACACACCAATCACGCGCCTTCCTTTGTGCCCTCTCTAACGGTGTGTACTGTACCAAGCGGAGCAGTGGCTCGCTGTGTTTGCATGTTTGCCCATGGTGGGAGTCTAATATCTGGGACTGCTTTTTGTCCCCCGTTGGCGGAAAACCCGCGGCTAAATCGAAAAACAATGCGTCATTGTCCCTTGTACCTCACAGTAACTGATTGGTTTCGAATAGCAGAACTTCCTTGTGTGAATATTTAATATTTCGGCAGAATTAAACGCGGCGTTGCCATTCTCCTAGGGCTCCTGTTTAAAAAACAGGAGGCCGTATCAGTGCGATCTGGAGCACGTACAGTTGAAACCTTCATTGTGACGCCTCAACAAAAGACACGGCTGATCGAACTTCACCGTTGGCTCAGGTCTCGATTTCCGTTCAGTGTCAAAGTCACATCACCAGCTATTTCACAAGACTGCTGTTATGATAACTTAAGTTGTTCCACCACAATATTAACATACATAGACTGTGTGGCACACCTGCAGCTGGGACATTGTTATTAGATACTTTTTATGAACTCATAAACTGTCTTTGAAAATAAAAGATGAACTTCAACAGGAGAAGTCGTCGAGTTTGACCCCGGCCAGTGTGCGCGCTTTGTTTTGATAGACTCCGATCAGCAGCGTAGGTGCTTAGGCTCCACTAAGCCCAGTGTTTACAGATCTGCTAGAACGCAGCCTTTATAGCCTCAATATGCCGCATGCAGGCAGGCAGACATCGCTGAGGTCTGGACCAGCTGATATTACCCATGAAACATGATTAACATAACATGATAATGACTCAAGGCGAGGATGGAGCTGTGGCCACAGACGGCAGCGGCAGTGTAACTCAATGTAAACTGTAAAATGAAATGTGTGGAACAACTGTAAAGATGACCACAGCATGATATACGGCTTTTTAAATTTTTTATTCTTTATTGCTTTATATTCGGCTGCTGCAAGATTTGGATTTTTCTGCCTCAGTGTCCTTGTTGGTCTGGACCAAAAAAAAAAGTCAAGCGCAAAACCAACTCTTTCTTCAAAGTAGATTGCAGCTGCAAATAAAAATGCATCGACTCCTGAAATGCTTTTTGAGGCGTTGACTTAGTTGACACAATACATGGAAAGACTGTTATGAGGGAAACTCTTAATTGCCTTCTGGCTGAGAATTCAATTGGGAAGGTCGATAGTCGACTTCTCCCATGGCGATTTGTCAATTAGCTTAGCTTAGCATAAAGCCTGGAAGTAGGGAAACAGCTAGCCCCGATAAACTCTAATGTTCAAAAGTTAACTTATCAAGACTTTCGAGGCTTACTAATAACACCAACATGTGTCTTACAAGTACAAAAACTGAAATTTAAAATAAAATGATTTATTTTTCGGGGAGTTAGGGGCTCTGAGGACTTATAAACGTAACTCTCTGCTGATTAAACAAACGAGATAAGACAAGTTAGTGAGTTCGTTATTGCGCTGTAGAGGTGTCGGTAGACACGTTTCTGAACTAAAGAGAGAGCTTCGCTAGCCGTTTCCTGCTGCTTCCAATCTTTGTGCTAAACTAGGCTAATCTCCTGCTGTGTCTCACTGCAAACTCAACGCCCAGACAACAGATCGGTATCGATCGACTCTCATCCAACTTGAGAAAAGGAAGTGCATCAGTGCATTCCGCCAAGTGTTTCCTTAAAGACACACATTTTCTCATCTGGTGTCATCTCAGGGCTGTGGGAACAATTGGTAGCATGTAGCGGTTGATAATGACAGCGGCTGACAAATAAAGTGAACCAACCGGTTTTAAAATCAACGGGTGGCATTACAGACCTTTAATGCTGTTTCATTTGATGAGAAAAATGTTTCTAAATTGCTAACGAGAGCCTTTATCTTCCTGCGCTGTGATGGAAGTATTACATTACGTAATGTCACATAAGCTCTGATCGCAAAGCGTGTTCGCGCCTTGGCATTTCCTCATCTCTGCGCAGAATGCCGTGCTGTACATGTGCTGTGAGTAATTCATCGGCGTCCTCTCCACCTTAGACTTTTGCCCCCACAGGAAAGTACCCGGGGCACTACCAACACGGCTCCTCTTGACTTTGCACAGGACACGTTTACGTCTTGCCGTTTTATGGCCGAAAAGGATAAAGGTTGCCGCGAAGGTTCGTTGAAAAGATTCAGCGAGAGGGAGAGAGAAGTGAACAAGCGTGCGTGGGAGGGAAGGGAGCAAGGAGGGGTGGAATAAAGGGAGGGAGAGGAAGAAGAATAACGAAGAATTATGACTGTAGAGGGGGAGGTTGCTTTCCAACACCACGCATTGGCGAAGGCCGGTGTGTAAAAAGCCACACCGTAAGAGCACGCAAACACACACGGAGAGGGATTCCTTCCTGCGACTCAGGCCGGTGGGAGCCTCGAGAGCGAGAGGCAGTAATCAGTAACGGTGTTATATGGCCGTGTTAATAGTTAACGTGGCCCCGAGAGACTGTGCCCCTGGCCCAAGCACCTGCAGCCCCTTTTACAGGCATCATCCATGGAAAGAACAAATAGTCTGAATGCTTGTTGGGCACATCGGCTGGACGTGAACCAACTCATCTGACATGCCAACAGGTGGTTTGGTGAAAAACACTCCCCCCCCCCAAAAGAGGTTTGGTTTGCAGAACACGGTCAGTTATTGGAGGTCCATAAAGCCCAAGGCATGCTCCATACAACTGTAGTGCCCAGTTATTCTCTCCTCTTCTCTTCCAGCTATCCTCTCAGGGTCATAGTAGGAGTGAGTGCTATCTGTCAGCCCGACTCCCCCAGACGGCCTTCTGGCTTCCCACATGCATATTTGTCAAACACCTATGTCAAAATCGTATAGTCGCTGCTTCAAAAGTAGCCCTCGCTTTCTATCGTCTCTCTCTCTCTCTCTCTACACATAGAGATACACGCACCGTCCATCCGTGCAGCAACAAAACAAACAACCACAGAGAAACACATGCCTCCCTTGGTTCTTGATAAATAGAAGCAGCATCAAATCAGGCTCAGGTCAGGATAACCTCATGGTGACCCACCGGCTCCGTCTCCTGTGTGTTGACCTCTCTCGCCCAGCTGCTGAGTGCGGCCTGTTGGGCCCGTCCCTGCTGCCGGGGTCAACCGCACACACCCAGCACTGGTGCACAAATCGACATGCACGCCAGCGCTTCCAACAACCTGACGACTTTCACGTCTCTCGTCTTTCTACAGTCGGTTTTGCGGCACCTTTATTTTATTTTTTTTTTCTTTCTTCAGCGTTCCACTTCTGAGCAGAATTGATCAAGTCTCAAAGTCCAAGAGCTTGATGCGAACGTAATGGCAGTGACATCAAGAGAGCACTAAGGCAATGTTGATGCTTCTCTACCCGGGCAGATGTGTGTGCACAGTGCAAACAGACCCTTGTACTGAGGAGGCTAAAGCTGGAGCACTCGGCAGTGTAAAAAAATCCGGACTAATGTCTGTTTCTCCCACTAAATTGTTTTTTGATAAGAGAATATCTGGAGATAAGTGTTGTCACCATCCTATCTGAGAAGCGGAAGCCAGTTCGATAAATCTCTGTAATCGAAGAGGAGTCATGGGCAGTAGCTGCTATCCAGGGATACTGTCTGCTGCGCTTGGGCTCAAGTGAAGACTTACTCTGATTAAAGAACAGGAGAGAAGTGAGCCAACACTGCCAGCTTGTAAAAAAACGATAACATCTTTACATTAAACAAATGACTATCGCGACTCATTCAAGATTACTCTGGATTTGTTGACATTTTAAAGCAATACTGATAGCCTTTGTCAGTTGCCCAGTGAAAGTATATCTCTGTTTTGCCGCACAGAGCCAAAAAAGAAAAGAAAAGTGAAACAAAGTGGAGAAACGTGGCATTTGTGTTACATTTGGTGTACCTGAGGCAGGGCCAAGACGGTGCTTTCTTGTAAGGGTGAAAATGTCAGAAGCCAGTTGGAAATAGCTTTCTGATGAACACAAACACAGAGGATGTTTCTATGCAGTATCACCAATGCAAGTCATTTTCCAGCTGTTTCATAGAAAGCCCAAAACAATGATTCCTGAAAAATATATTCTGCAAGAACAATGAGATAATAATCTACAAGACCATTTTATGTATTTGTCTCTTTTTGCATGTTGCAACCTGTGTAGCTTTTTTAATTCGTGAGGTCGGAAAGTACGTGAACTATAACATTGCGTGTGCTCATTTTTTCATGGGATTTTTGACAGCATTAAGTAAGTATACGTGTAATAAGGTAAACACTCTGGGGTCAAACCTTGTTCTTATAGCCAGTTGATGACAGGGTGACTGTTGCCTTAATGGGCAGAAAAAATAATCTGAAAATTGTTATTTTCTCCCTTCCAGGCTAGAATTGAATGAAGTGATATATTATATGTTAAGTTGTATAAAAATCAACGAGCAGAGAATCTTGTTTGAAGCAGTGAATCCATCGCAGCAAACATGTAGCCCTTTCTATGTCTGTGTTACCACACTGTGAGGTTGACACTGTGAGAAGCTGGGTAGTTTTTGAAAACACTTCCTCGTTGGTGGATTTTACTGTGGGAAACTCCAACATCTGGGATTGGAAAGTCAGCTGCAGAAAAGCATTACATTTGTTTTAAAACTAGGCAGGAAACCAAATCGGGATGAAAAACAATATGTTAACGCGGATGTTGTAAAAAATACCCCCCCCCCCGAAAAAGAAAAAGTACAACAGAGGCCCTTCCCCATTCTACCTCCTCACTGTTCTCCAGATCAGCAATCTAACTCTCTGAGCTGGCGGCGAACAGGGTCTCCTCCCCCCCCCGCTGACCTGAGCTCACAGGGGTTGGTGTTAAGTAAACTTTGTCAGCCACGCAACGATCTCCAGCAGAGAACTGTCTCTCCGCTCATCAGGAGACCTCCTCCATGACCCCCACCTCTCTGCCTTGGCATTCCTCTGCCACACCACCTCCCTGACCCACCTTGTCTCCATCTTTCCTGCCCTCCCCCGGTCGGCCCCGCCATCCGTCCGTCGCCTTGGGTCCTGCTCTCTGTCCCAGCAGCCCGCGCGGCCCGGCTGGTGTCTCCTGCGTTGGAGACAGCCTATCAGGGGCCTCACGTCATCTGTCTCCAGGACCTGACTGACATGTCGACCTCAGAGATTACCAGCTACTATCAGAGAACTGGGGGGGTTGTCTGTGCTCCCTGAGTGGATGCTCCTTTCTCTCACCATAACACTGGTTGGGAACTGGAACCTGCTTTAGAGCTCTGAAACTCTGGTGAGGCATTTTATCTGTCTGGGAGCTGCCCTGTTGATTTGCTACAAGGTCTGCAGGGACAGAGTGCCAGGCAGTGACAGATATCAACTATCTCGGCCAGCGCAGACACAGAGAGGAGAGAAAACGTCAAGCTTGTCGGTCTTTGCTGTAAACATCTAGCGAGTTTCTGCTGTCCATCCAAAAGGGTTTGGAATAACAGCGTGGAAAGTCTGCTGGTCTGCTATCAAGGTCCAGATGCTGCATTCCCAGGCTGCATGCTGAGACCTTCAACCTTTATATTCACGGAGTTTGGGTTTTTTTTTTTGGTGAAAATTCTTCCCGTGCAAATTGTAAAATATAACTGAAAAAACTGAACTTACCAGCTCCTCTAAAGCTCACGACTAACACATTGAATCCTGTTCTTAAGTGCACAAAACTAGTGTTGTGGCGTAACGGGGGATTATGTACCAGACTATTTCTTGGCTGCCATCATCGACTCTCTTTAAGAAGTGGACGAAGTCACCGTGACGTCACCCACTGGTTTTTTGACTACGGTTCTAAAACCTTGAGTTCGGCATTTTGGCCATCGCCATCTTTCAAGAGGGTGGCGCTCAGGAAAACGGAACGCTGAATATGAACTAAAAAGGTTCAAATGAACTTATATGCACTGAAAATACACTGTGAAAGGGTTAAAGTTGTGAAAACACAAACACACTAAAGGACACCCTGCTTTATCGTCTCTTTTACTACGTAAATGGGACCATCATACTGTAATGAAGAAGACTTGAAAGTAGCAATTGAGACCATAACCTCATATTTACAATGATGAGGTAATAAATCAAGTGAGAAGTCGGGTCATTTTCCTACATATTTCGGTACAATCAGTCTTTGCAAGTCGCCCCCTGAAGTTTATGGCACTTTGGCTTCAGTTTCCAGACCCGGAGGTCTGGCCGCCATAGAATCTTCAGTCTATGAGCCTATGCTAAGCTAACCATAAGAGTGTATCGATCTCCTTGTCCAACTCTCAGCAAGAAAGTGATTTTTTTATTAGCCAGGTTCAACCTTTAAACTGTCAAAACGTGATCTGAACGTGTTGATAAATTCTTGCATTTTCTTTCCCCAGAAGTGTATCATATAACCTCCCTCTCTCTACATTGACTCTAGCACGAGCTCCTGGCCTTCAGAAAGAAAAGACCTTCCTCTCTGCCAGCTGGTGTGAAGCGAGCTAACTCTCAAGCTCTCGTCATTGCTCTCTGTCTAGAACATGGAGCCCTGGGATATTTGTGTATCACGTATTGATTTGGAGGTACAACCCTTGGCTGTAAAACAAAGATAAAGAAGTTAGGCATTAACTATTTTTTTTTTCCAGGGGTCACTCTGAGCTTGTTTCACATAGCTGGAACCCACCTGGAACAAAAAAAAAAAGGACATGAAAATGTCTGCCTGTGTGATGGACTCTGGAATATTGATTTTTCTCTCCGAACACAAAAAAAAAGGCCTTTTCAGTCAGTATTTTCCTCTGAGCTCCGATAGGGCTGCTGCATTCCTGTCTACTCCCTCCAAGGTTACTGCCTGCTCGGCGGAGGCGAGCACCTGTCAGATGTGCGCTTGTTTTGTTATACAACGTGTCTTTGTAGCATTTGCTGTCTCTACAGACCTCCCCACCACCTTTTTTTTCAGAAACGGGAAGAAATTGTAAGAAACAAAAAAATAAAAAAAAAGGATTGCTCAGGGGAATCAGGTAACTTGAGCTCGGGGAGTTTCCTTGTTGTCTCTATCCGAGTTCACAAGGATTACAACCGGGTGAATTCTCTACTCGCATGCGGCTTAAACACTGATCCCAAAGCTAACCTTGTGTAGAAATCCTCACCTGGCTCCATTGCAGGAGAACAGTGTCATCAACACCACCTTGTTTGCCTAGTTGAGAGTTAAATGTGACGAGGTTTGCACTTGTTGATTAAGTATGTCTACCCCATTGTTCCACAAACTCGCAGAGGTGTGACATTAAGTGCATCTAAAGAGAGCAGAGTGACACTATTGCTTAAATATTTGAATAATTGACTAGTTCCTCTGATTGGACCGGATAGTACTAAGTTATTAGGTTTTTTGTTTTTTTTAATAAATAAATCTAAAATATGATTTGTATTATTAGCATTATACTACTTCTGTAAAAGTCATGCTGTTTGTGTTAGATTGTCGACTTATTCATGAATTATTTATGCATTTTAAAACATTTTCCATGCCTGGAAATGACCGGTGTGTTTGTAATCTACTTTATAAAGCGAATAGGTTGCAGCACTTCTAACCCCGTCAGGAATCTTTTCAATCTCCGCATCAAAAGCACTCTACAGTTTACTGCCCAGGCAAAGGTTGCACCTCCACAGTTTTATAGAATTATTAAGTAAGCAATTATGATAACCCACTGTTTTAAAGATAATAGGATGATAAGGTTCTGCCAAACTCACACTGTAGTTTGCCCTTACGCTGCTCTTCCTGAGGAGCAAATCAATATCTTTTGCACTTAGTCCACTTCGTCCTCTTGACTCGCAGACTTGTTTATTTTACCTGTTGAGCATTAAAAGTTTCAGATAATCCACAGGAATTAATAATTACAATCCACATATGCGTCTCGTAGCCACACGTTGCAATGGCCCCTGCATGGCTGGTGGCATTTTATCAAAGCTCATAAACCTTGAATGACTATATATTGATAAAGACTGTTTAAAGTGTCATTGGAACGATAACATTTGCACTGTAAATGTGGCTCGCAGGCTCCGGCCTCCAATCGTGCTGTGATGATAAGGACAGCACTGACTGCGGCGACAGGCAATAGGTCAAAAGCCACAGAGTATCTGGTTTGGGGTGATGTTGAAAGCCAAGTTTTACGTGGTCAAAACTCATGAAATGAAGATAATTTAAACCAACTCAGAATCAAAGCTGCGGGGCCTCTTAACGAGAAGTTGAATTAACTGTGATGATACCCGGCAAAGTCTTTACAATTGATGCAATTTGTCCTTAAACGCCGAACTGGAAATCGTTTGTGTTGCGTAAGGAATACTGGATCTGCAAAACATGGATTTCTTCTCACAGCCTACCATTTCATTTATGTTTGTGCAACACAAAATGTAAAACAAATATATTTTATTGACAGAAATTTAGTTTATTAAATCACAAAAAAGTAGACGACATACAAGATCAATTTATTTTGCGACAGTTACAAATGACTTCTTTCTTGTTTTACTTTCAGATGTGTTCCACCAACATACGCAGGACTTTACTGAGTGCTGTTTGTGTTAACCTTCTCCCTCTGCATGCATAAATAACAACGGCCCACCACTGAGAGAGAGAGAGAGAGATGGACGAGTGGTTTGACACTTTGCCCTGATCAATATCAATAAAGCAATCAGCATGTCAGGGGCCTATATGTTGTCGAGGAGGGATCTGTAGGAGTTTATGGCTTTACTGTGGAGGTGGGGCTGCTGCCTTCAGGTACACCGATCCACCCTACAGACACACAAACACATGTGGGATTATATCACATTTAGGGACATTCAGCGACTTAAGATAATTTGTTTGCGATATCTGCAACCACGTTTTACGTATGCTAAACTATATCCCAACTATAAAATGAACCAACAGGTAAAACTGAAAGAGTTTACGTCCTCGGTTTAACCAATGTCCCCAATTAAAAGTCCAAAAAATTGGTCCCAAAATGTGACGCAAACAAATCTTCAGGCCCTTCCCCTCTCAAAGAGCCCAGGCAGCCAGATTGCACTTTGCTCAGGCCGACCATAAACTGAGACAATAAATTCAGACTTCTGAACTGGATGACATGAGGGAGAAGGAGAGGACTTTCAGACAGCCAGCGATCAATTCCTTCCAACATGGAAGCAAAAGCCCAAAGTGGCCAAAACAGATGGAAAGAAGTATTTCTCCCCTTTTTATCTATCTGTGCGGTCCGACTGAACCCAGGGAGGAATTGATTTATGCAGGTTTAAAGAAAGAAACACCGACATTGAGAACTTGTAGTGTGAAAGATGTGTAATAAGACAATGTTTTGCAGATGGTAATGATTAAATGTAATAACTTTGCCCCCTTTTTTCTGTCAGTTTAAAGCCAGACGTAGAAACAATCCTCCACTGAGACACTGAATCAATACTGTGAAATCACAATCCGTTTATTCAGCAAACTTTTAGTTTCCACAGATTGATGCCGAACGATATTCGCTTCTTGTTTCTGGGCTTTATTTATTTAGCTCAGACAGTTAACTGTGTCTAGCAGGAACACCTGGCATTACATCATGTTAAGTTTCAAGTTCTGAATCAATCAGTGAATGTAAGCTGCTGTATTTGCTGCTGCCAGCCAAGGTGAGGATCAACAGCTCCGTTTCAAAGGGAGCCTCCTGCACTGAAACCAGACAATAACCTCGAGATGAGTGATGCGCCTTACAAACAGCTGTTAACACCAAAATAGAACGCGTCCAGCGTGACTTATTGTACATTTTGCTGAATCGTCCTCTGCACCATGAATATAAAATGCATGTATGACAGCAGAGAGAAGCTACAGGGTTTAGTCATTGGATGTACTGCCACCTTGTGATGTGCTCTGAAACCTGCATGTCAGACCCCGCATTTACTGTGAGCTTCGTCTCACAGTAAATGTGGAGCGAATGTATTCATTTTCTGTCGGGTCAGAACTTCAGAACCGCCCACCCGAGGGGGCACGCCGACTTTCCTGCCCCGCGGCGTGCCGACTCCACCGGCAGATGGATGTCACTGATCCTTCTCAGCGATCACAGCAGAGACTTGAAGCACGGTCACAGTCATTTTCTTGATCCACTTCGCCTCTATCTGCTGCTCAGTGAAGCCCGCAGTGCCGAGCCACCATCACTCGCAGCCCGGTGGATTAGCTGACCCCCCCCACCCCCTGGTGTGGGAGCAACAACCCCTGCAGTCCAGTCAGCAAACACTGCAGCCCTCGAGCAGCTGAAACCGGCAGGCGTGGCGGTCAGGGATCCTCCCCAGGATCAGGCCGTGGCCAGGGGAGAGATAGCGGCGTCTCCAGCACCCTGACAGTCAGTCGGCAGGGCCGGACAGAGTGATGGACATCTGCCTGGTCCTGACGTTCAGCCCTGAATGTCTCTATGGTCAGGATGTAGACTGTTCTAATGATCTGTCATCCAAAAGTATATAGACGTGCAAAACTCTGGGCATTAATATGAAGCTCTTGCAGGACTTTTTGCATTTCTCTGGTGTAAAATGGGATTTCTTTGATTTGTTTAAACAAAAACAAGACATTTGAAGAGGTCACCTTGGATCCGGGAAAATTGCGAGGCGCTTTCTTTCCCTATTTTGTGACATCAATAGGTCATAATGTGCAGAGTATTAAGTAGTACCTTCACAAAAACAGAGCCATCTTCAAGAGTAAAACATAATGATCATAATTAAAGGACTAATAAACATTGGTAAAATGTAGTTATCTAAAAATCAAACCTCCACAAACATAAAGTCTTCACTGTGTGACGCTAAACAGCTGCAGAAGAGGACACGCTCAAGCGAACCAGAGCGTCCACATACTTATGGCCACACAGGGTTTTATTCTCCATGCAGGAAACGACAGCAGCTGCCATTCACACCGCTGTCTAACGCCGTAACAGGTAACCCCCATATGAGGGCCCATCGCTTTGAAGGCAGGTACTTGAGTGTAAAATGACAAAGCGCCACAGAAATGACAACAAACCGTCTGGGCCTGGAGCCAAGTCCCGGAGATCTGAGAGCGTATAAAAAGGTGTCGGGGCCTCCCCTGCAGTCAGCGAGCATTGACGGAGTGAGAGGGCGACAGCGTGATGGATGTCTTTGTTATGAGCGGCTGCATACTGCTGCTGCTGCTGCGTGCAAGCTCAGCCCAGAGATGTCCAGGTTATGAATGGACCAGTCAATGAGCCGGAACATAAATGGCCTTTGGTCATAATTTCTTAGTGCTCGGAGGAGACGCCTTGTGACATGTCATCCGCTCACTGGAGAAGACGCATCACTCTAGTCGGGTCTCTCATCTCTCCTGAGTGTTTCACTCCTGCTCTTTTCTCTCTCTCTCTCTCTGATTAGCATAGCTGACCTATATCACACACTGGTGCTGAGTCATTATGAGGTGTTAGCATTTTCAATGAGCTCACACCTCCCCATCTCTGCCACGCCGGCTCCTCTGTGAGGCAGACGCTGCACAGCGGGAGAAAAGCAACAAAATGCTAATGTTCCGCTCGGAAGAGGGAGGCCGACTACATCCCAGCTCAACTGGAGAAACAAAAACACAAAAAAACAAAAGAAACGACGAACAATGCGGTAGAAGTTGGATAAACAAGCAGCACCTCTAGTGTCCCGTGGTTCATGTAGAACTTTATTTCAGCTATATGGTTGTTTTTAAAAGCACTTATTAGCAATACAGACTGAACGGTTTCCATGATACATGTCGTACTGCATATGTCAAACATTCATGCCAAAGAAAATACTACCGATACATTTTCCAACAGGACAGTTACAGGTATTGAAAATAAAAGTACAAAATAGGCTTTTTCATAACAACCATAACAAGACAACACTACCATAAAGCGTATTAGTGCTTCCAGCTTTAAGTGGTATCATGATCAATGAAAAGAATCAAAACTGCACTCAAAAAAGTAGCTTTCAGTCAAAAGGAAGGAAGGAAAAAAAAATGCTCTTACGCAGATGCAAATTCCCACATAGAGGAGCAAGCTAGCCTCCTCGCGGAGTCTCCACATGGGCCACTGCCTTTTAAAACAGGTAAGGCAGTTCTGTCTTAAAATCATTAGCTTTCCTCCCAAATAAAACACTGATGAAAACATACTCGACACCTTTGACGACAAAATGTCTTTTTTTTCCTTCTTCTTCCGTTTCACAAATGAACACGTTCGGCTTACAGAGATCCATTTCAGAGAAAGAAAGAGTGCTTCTACTGATGACTGCTAGAAAGCTACTGCCAACGAAAAACATCACAAACGGATCTCGACATTAATATCAAAGCAGGATGTTAAGAGAGATTTTGAGGCTACATATTAGGAAGGCAGTGTTGCCTCTGAATCCTATTTTTTTGGGCAGCAATACAAAATAATTTATTCTACATTTTCATCTTAGTGTTCTAATAGATTTTACTCTCTAGCCCAAATAAATCCTTGATTTTGAGAGAAAAAAAAGGAAATACACTTAAATAAAAAAAGTAATACAAGATAAAGAGCACCTTATCCCCATACAAGTTATTTAAACAAGTAGATTTTTGGAAGCAAATGGCACAGCGTTGTCAATGGTAAATTAGCACTGCTCATTGAATTGTACTTTTTTTTTTTTTGTCAGACAATACCACCAAGTCTCAACAGTTTTAACATCAAGTTGTGACAAGATACTCTTGTGACAGAAGTGTTTGCATCATGTAGGTCTGTGTGTACAACGAACGGGTACAACAGGGGCTGATCACCGGACAGAAGCTGGATGAGTGGGAGGGTTCTTCTGGAGTCGCTACACGGCGGCCGTGGAATTCACAGCCAAAAAAGGGTGTTGGTATAGCATGGATGACAAAAACACGGGTGCGGTGTGTGTGTGCTCCCTGGCAGTTACTACAACTCCATCTGCGTTTTATCAATGAGCTGAAGTGGACCTCCAAAGTCACTGCAGAAAAGAGCTTTTACCCTGACTCTGCGTTTCTAGTGCAAAACTGCCAAAACATCCGGTCTTCAGTCGGCACACGAGTGTCACAACAGCCGAACTGAACAGCGACATGAAGCTGAAAACACTCGCGGAACCTTTTTAAGTGGTGCAAAACAGTAATGTGTTACAAACTGGCCATTAATGTGTCACAAACTGGCCATTAAGTTGCGAAAAATTAAGTACTTAAAATCCACATCTGGAGCTTCCGATACCAATACACGTGCATAAAGATTTACAAATACAATAAAACTCGACTGCAGCCGGCATAGACTGCGACAGATGTGCGAGAGCTTTACATCGTAAGGGACCGGAGGGGCCCGACCTCTTCATCACCGCCTCTACAGTTCTGCATTAGCGGGGAGCCGTTCTGGGGTGAAATCCCGAAATGAGCCCCGAAAAAGTTCATGTCCAGGAGCACGAGGCTAAAAGGAGCCACCGTGGACTCGTTCGGAGAGAAAAGAACTTTCACATTAAAAACAGAGAATCACACAGAGAGGAGCGCGAGAAGATGACGGCGGGAGAAGAAAGGCGAGAGAGAAAGATGAGAGAAAAAGGCGACGCGTGTGATGCACGTAGTTCTTAGAACACACGACAGAGCAGCAAAACTGCTAAAAAAGTCAATTCATATTGTTTTCCTTGTTTTGTAACAGAAATTCCATCTGAACACAAACCATTAAGAGAGCATTTGTCGTGTCGAATAAGACGTGAGCGAACGCCCTCGGCTGGCTGACTCGGGTGCTGTGGGGATGGTGAGCAGCGGCAGCACCAGCTGGTGTGATTGTGGCTTTGCGGGCGCGTTCGGCGAGGGCCTCGGTGAGAGGAGAAAGAGTCTGTGGTAGTGAGGAGGGGGGGGGGGGGGTCTAGTAAAGGAGGATGCGGCGCTCGATGGCCTTGCGGCAGATGGGGCACTCGCTCATTCGGTCCCCACACAGCTGGCAGGTGCCGTGGCCGCACATGAAGATCATGTTCTTCAGCCGGTCCAGACACACCGGACACATAGTCTGCAATCACAGTGCATGCTTTGTTGTGATAAAGTCATTTAAACTTTCAAAAACCTTTTCATGCTGCACATATCCGTTTGAACACACGACATGAAACATCACCCTGTTTGGTTTTATTCTGACTTGGTAGTTCACGAGCCACACCTGGTTTGCGTCTTCATGAAAAAGAAAACAGGGTGTGCCCAGCTTAGCCACATTACGGTAAAACATCATTATTTAGCAGAAATGGTCGCACCTTGAATGTCCTGCAAGGCATTGGTACTTTAACAGGGTTCATACACATTTTGACCAATGGATTTCCATGACTTTTCCATGACTTTAAACCAAATTTCCATGACCAAACATTTTGTGAAATCTCTGTGTATACATGAAAAAGTTAGAAAATGTAGTATTTAAAATAACAATGAGAATTCAAAAGCATACCGTCTACCTTAAATGACACAAACGAATGAGAGACAATAGTTTGATTAAAAGAATAAACATTTATAAATATACTCTGGTTGACTCTGGTTAATTTGCAATTAATATGCATTCAATCCAGTTCAATTATTGAAATTAAAATGATAATCTACTCTGGCTGAGGTAGTTTATCAAGAATAAAATAATAGCTGTGATCTATACACACCTCTGCATTAGCAACCTGCTGAAATGAAGGTAAAGGCACCGTAACCCTCATTACTTCAGGGTTCTTGAGAGCAACGTGGGACTGTTAGTACACTGGCTGTGGTCATCACAGTGAACAGTGTGTTCACAGTGTGATGACAGGGCACGTGAGCCCTTGTTGCTGTAGTTCATCTCCTTGGAGCAGAGGCTGCATTTAGCATACCTTGCCTTATCAATGTATTTAAAACACTGTGACAGCAGGAAGCTGTACTCACGTCAGTTTAGACCTCCACCTTTATCCAGGCCCAGCTCCACTCACAGCTCAGCCCTGCGTCAAGCTGCGCTACAGGGTCTCCTCTCCCTGAAGCTCTCTGACCTCATCATCTCATCAGAATCTGGGCCTCATGTTTCGTGGTCATTAAAGTTATTCTGACCACGAAATCATTCTACTTTGAGTTAAAACAAACAACCTGCAACCAGATGCGCCGGTGTTCGGGTTTAACGTTAACGAGTGACCACGTGAACTGAACCGGAACACGGGGGGCTGCACGTTTCATCACGTTACGTTTTTTCCTTCTAAATCGCGATAATGACGAACGTTAACAGTCGATAAAGTTCCGCATGCAGCGGACGTTAACTTAACCCAGCAAGTCTGAACGGTAACGGAACACAACCGAACTTAAACTTTAAAGGAGGGAAAGACGCTGTAGACATCTAAACGCTGATTGGCCAAGACGTGACACGTCACATCAAAGATGTTCTATTGCGAAGATCACCACATCACATTTTCTCCTCGTCTCACTCCAATCTGAGAAACGCTGGCTGGCAACTCAGCGCAAATGAACGAGAAGAAAATATGAATATAACAAATTTCCATGACTTTTCCAAAACTTTTGGGATTTTATTTTTTTCCATGTCTTTTCCAGGCCTGGAAATAACCATTTTAAAATTCCATGACTTTTCCAGGTTTTCCATGACCGTACGAACCCTGTTTAAACATGGCTGCTTCTAAAGCAGATGTTTCTCTTCACCTTCAGTTATTCAGAGGAGAGTTTCACCAAAAGCAATGCTCTCTTTTTCAGAAATGCCCCGATCACATTGAAACATGGCGGCTGTCCAGTACAAGCCCCGTCTGATCTGCTGGACACCGAGCGGCTCCACTGGAGCAGTGCCTTGCTCAAGGGCGCCTCGGTGGTGGTAATGAGGGAGGGGGCAAGCGCTGCTTATCACTTTGCCCACCCATACATGTCCTGTCGGTCCGGGTTGATCGAACCCATGACTTCCGGTCACAAGCGTTGTTCTCTAACCTGCAGGTCACCACCGCCCGTCATCAATTTACCTCCGAGTGTGGTCTATTAATGATTTAATCATTTAAAGAACGACTCGGGAACAACGCTGTGGATTTGAAGGCTCAAGCTTATGATTGTAAGTTGAATATGAAAAAAAAGGAAATTGAAGACATTAACCTGGAATATTTGATGGACATTTTTGACTATTTTCAGCTTTTTTTGGCCTAAAGAAAAACTAAATAAATTTAGAAAACACACCAATACTGAAAATAATACTCAAAGTGAGAGTACCACGCCCTGCCTTCCTCCGCTCTGCACTACAGACAGTCTGGACTCACCTGCTCCTTGATGTCCTGCAGCTGTTGCTGGAGCTTCTGTACATCAGCGTTGACGTTGGTGTTGTCCTTGTCTCTCTGCAAAGCGGGGATGTTTCCGCTGGCTGTTTGGACGCAACAGCGCACGGACACGTTGAGGGGAAAAAGGGAATTCAGTTACCAGCAGAGAGACTAAACAAATCAAAAGAGGGTTGCGCCAGCGGCCAAACCAAACTTCACCTCCTCGTAATGATAAACTACATTGCCAATAAAACTGAAATGCAGCCACACCGACGTTGCCCTTCTGAAACAAGCTGGGAGCCAGATTCCATTTCAAACATGTGTTTCACAAACAAGCAAACATATGCACTCTGAATTTTAATATATTGGGCTCGAGCAGTCTGTGTTGGCTTTGCATTTATTTTTAAATGACTTGAATTCAGAAATGCACACTTTGTAATTATCTGAAAAATAAAACTAACACAGGACAGAGCATTATACAACACTACAGGCATTGTAGGAGCCACAGGATGAAGGAGTGTAATGATATACCAGTTTGAAACTACCTGAAATATATCTGAGCACTCAAACTAATTAGCTGGACTGAGACCCTGCTGCGGACTCCCTTCCAGACTGGCAAACATCTGCCAGAGACAGTGAGCGCCAATGTGATTCTCGGCCTTTGCATCACAAACCTACTGTATCGGCATATAATGTTTTGGGTGTGTGTGTCACTGAAAAAGAAAGGGAGGGGGTTTAAGGGGAGGAGACAGGGGCCAGGGCAGCACTGGGGGAGCTCTTTGAGAAAAGGGTCTGATAAGGGAGGGGATCATAGAGGTATACTTACACCAACTTAGTGCCAGATTGTTGGGCTGGAGAAGATCCTGCGATCCCCCTGCCATAGTGTTAGAGCTCCCTGCTGGGGATAACCAGTCACATTGTTATAGTGGGAGCTGTCCTTGACCAGCTCAACAGCTGGCCTGGGGACCAAAACTACTCACTACAGCCTCTAAGGGAGGTTCAGAGACAGAATTTGAAGGAAAAAAGCCAGCAAGCTGGAAAGAAAGGGAAGTAGAGCCTCTTCTATGTAGAATATAGAGTTAAAATGCACAGCGGCAAAGTGATTATTTCGCTTTTCTTTTTGCCGTCAGCCAATGTGAAGCACGAGTCGAATGCTTTTACTCAGTTAGAAGTACATATCAGAGAAGTAGGGAGTGAAAATAATCAAAGCGACGGATGAATTTCGTGCATTGGATTTGCTTTTGTAACAGTCAGCGTTACTGGGATGACGGGAGAGATCAATGCTGCCCCTTGCATGAGTGTATGAAGTGTTTGGGTCTGCATTCACTTTGTTTTGCACGTCTGGTAACGACTGCAAGAAATATTTGCCTGCCAACAAGCTGACACGTGGAAGAAATGTAAAATAATGAACACGGGGGTAAACATGAAGTTAGTGAACTTACAACAGTTTCCCTTTTAACTCAAAGAAAACACGACAGGAGTAACCACTGGTGAGATGCTCCGCTAAAAGAAGGTCATGGGCAATACAAAAACTGTGTTCAACTTGGAGACAAGAAGATGGATTGTGAATGCAACCAAAAATAAATCTATTTACACACTACGTTGAATATTCATGACGATTTTGGGGTAAAACTGATGACATTCAGCACTTGAAAATCGTGCTTTTTAGGTGTTTTTCATCATTCTAAGAGTTATTTTTCACATTCATGTCGGTATCAACATGCATATATATCATTAATACTACAGGTAATTTAGCATATACTTAGAAACAAGTTCGTCAAACTTTAAGAGGACACAGAAACATGAAAAAAGGACATGAGGCTGTCTGTATATTAGGACATTATTGTATTACTCGGCAAAACTCAATTTAGAAATGGCTTCTGAGATTCTACTGATAAAACGATTATGATCTGACACACAAAATCCGGTCTCTTTGGAAGATCTAGTTGGGCGAATGTTCAGACAAGACAGCCAAGCACTTGTGAAACCACTGTCTATTTCAGCCAGAATCTAAATAGAAGCTAGAACAGATGACATGATCACAATGATTGCAATGGTTAAAACATGCCAGATCTAGTCGTGGAACGTAAGATCAACTGATTCAAAGGTCTGACTTAATTTGTACATTTCTACTAGGATGAAAAAAACAACAACAACAACAACAATGTATCAATGGTGCAAACAAAATGAAATAAAATGCATAAGCAAGGCAGCAACAAAGCAACATATAAAAACAGGCTAAAGCAGAAGTGGAAACGAGAAAAGAAAGGAGGAAAATAAAGGGGAATTAAAAGGGAACGTGTGGAAGATTCACTCACTAAGGTCATCATCATCATCATCATCATCATCATCATCATCATCATCATCATCATCATCAGCGGCCTCATCCTCCATACCTTTCCCACCACAGCAAAGAACAAAGGGGGTACGGCGTTCCACTACAGCCCGGCACTGTACGCACTTCTTCATGAGGCTGGCACAGTCTGGTGACAACAACACGCATATCGGTCAGAATACAAAGTCCTTTCTATACACAGCGTGTGTGTTTTTATTTTGTTATTCAGCAGCTGGTCAGAAAGATGCAGAGGTGTAACTTACTCTCACAAGCGCACATGTGGCCACAGGGCTGGAACAATACGGCTGCTTTTTTGTCAGAGCAGACTACGCACTCTTCGATCTGCGGAGGGACAAATCAAACAACAAAATAAAAACATCCGCTCTTCGTGGCGTTTCTATTTCTTGGTAGGACGGACAGCGGCACTGCTTCCGATACCTTAGTTCTCGACTGGACCTGATCCTTGCAGATGAGACACTTCTTGACGCGAGGCGAGCAGAGGGAGCAGGTGGCGATGTGTCCGCAGGGCCCAAACAGAGTGTCTCTCTTCAAGTCCGAACACACCATACACTCATCCAGGGTCTCGATGTTGCTGTTCAGAGACGGGCTGCGGGTGCCCACCTGACCGCTGCAACATTGAGAGTAAAACCACAGCGTGAGAGCGCGGAAGGGAGGGTGTAAGAGAACAAAGACAAAGACAGAGACATTACAAAAAGGAACAGACGGAGGAGAACGCAAACAAATGAAAGATTTTTCGCTAAAAAGGGAAATCAATAAGGTTGCTGATGATTTTCCTGAGATGGTTCCTTTTTCTAAGTCAGCGTAGGTGAATAAATATATTAAAAAACATCTCTGTGTGTAGCAAAGGTTTCTTCTAGTTTTAATCGCCAAGTCCATTTGATTTAACAGTTAACTTTTTATTTGGCCACATAAAAGTGAAAAGCAGACGAAATAAATAAAATAGGTCACAACATCTAGGTCTGCTTGTCTGTTCTGATATGACCACAGTCTGATGAAAGCTTTGTTAATCCATAAAAACAAAAAGTTAAACCGCCGTCAAACCACAAATTAAGGATTTCTCACCTCAGTTCTTGTACAAACTACTTGAGCTTTAGACTCGTTAGTGGGTGGATTAGTTGTTTTTTACCTACAGCCCAGGCATTGCATTAGATTCATATACTTTTGTCCGAAGCAACTTACAACAAGTGAAGCTAGTTGTTCCCAGTTTTTACAGTTAGCTAAGCCAACTGTCTTCATATTTAACGGACGGACATGAGAGTGGTATTGATCTTCCCATCTGACTCCTGGAAAGAAAGCAAATAGGTGTATTTCCTAAAATGTCAAACTATCCCTTCAAGGGATGTTTACCTGCTTTTCTCTTTGTGGCACTTGGCCAGAGCCTTGCAGAGGCTGGGGTCTGGACACAGGTCTAGAGGGGACTGGCCCTTCTTGTTACGAATGGTCAGGTCCGCTCCGTTGGCTGCCAGGAAGCAGGCGATGGATGCCGCACTCTTCTTCTCTGCCCCCTGGGTGCCCAAGCCCATGATTAACTGCAGGGAGCCAGACAGACACACAAAAACAGATACATCAGAAGTACATCAGGCACTTTGGACATAAAAGATTGTTTTCAAGTTGAACCCAGTGGGACCGGTGTCTCTCCTCCTCCTCACACATCTGCACGAGAGTAAAGAGCAAAGAGAGTAGGGAGTCCTGATTTTGATATTATTCAGATGGACCGTGCCAAAGTATCATCAGATCATCGCTAATTAGCCAATCAAAGACATGCCTTAAGATGGCTGTCAGGCATCAGGACCCCCCCCATCCCAAGCCAAAATCCCATTAACTGTCCCGTCTCTCTCTCGCTCCTCCAGCTCAGTCGAGCCCAACTCAAAGCCTCTCCCTCTCTCTCTCTCTCTCTTGCGCACAATTTGGGCCTTCCATGTCTGATTGTCTTCAACCAGTAGCTTTTACATCTCTGCTGATGGAGCCACCGGGCCGGCTAATTCAATTCTCATCTCGAAGGGGGGGGGGGAGCTATGGGAGAGTGACCCAACTGCACATATCTCAATTAGGCCTGCTGTCTGTCTCTTCCGCAGGGAACCTGGGAGGGCAGGAAGCAGGATACAAGAGAGCAGGCCGAGAGAAGGAAGTGGGAGGGAGACAGAAGGTGACAGGTAAGTCTGGAGCAGCAGCTAGGCCCCGTAGCCTTAAACTCGTCCCTGGAGGGATTAGTGATGTGTTAACATGAAGAGGGTTCAGGTCGGACACGGCCTCTACGGAGGGACACACTCATTCAGGCTGGTCCAGAGGATGCAGCGAGCTGGTTGGCTGCTCCGTCGGGCTGCTGTCTGTCCCGTCAGTCCCGTCTCTGCACACTCTGGTGTCTTTTAACAGCCCAAAGACAGCTCATATGAACTCTAATGTGTTTAATGAGTCCGATTGGTGTTTGCTAACCAGAATTACGACCCTGCTCCAAACCTAAATTTAACACAGATCTGACACCGTTAGGCTTCAGTATGAAAACATAACCATGGGTGTCATGCGTTTATTCATTAGTTCATGCGAGTTATTATAGTAATACTAGAACCAAAGCAGCTATTGGTAATAACTCGTTGCCCTCTCCATCCCATAAACACTGCTCTTCAATTTCAGATACAGAACAAAATCTCCAGCAAGTTGCAAAAGCCGGTGACTTGTCCAGCGTGTTTCCTAGTGTTTTTCACAATTTATGCTGGGTAATAACCAGACCCTCAACCGGAGGAAAAACAGGTAAAGAATATAAACGGAACAAGACTCTTTTAACGAAGCCTTTTAAAGAGTGGCAGTAAAGCCATGGCAGGCAATCTTAAATTCTCATGACACGCTGCATTCTTGTGTGTGCCTTTTGTGGGCAAATATATTTGGGAATGTTTAAATGAATCACACCCGCCTATTGGACACTGAGGTGCGACATTTCCTGATACAATTGGCCTCAAGTGTTTTCAGTTTGCTGTTTTCTTGTTGATAACTGCATCTCTTGGCTGTTAGACAACGTTTCATTTCACTTTAATGCCGCGATGCCTTGTGATGCCTTAAGATGCCTTAAGGAACCTTGACCCAAGCTAATTACTGTGATCTAGGAGGAACAGTGAGGTTCATAATTGATGTATACGCACTGTGTTCTTGGAGGGTTCCCAGGGCTCCACTTTGCTGACGTCCTGCATATCTTGGAGTTGTCGCAGTTGGGACAGTGTGTGGTGACGCAGTGCCTCGTGGAGCGGCGTGTCCCCGTCCTTGTCCTGCACGTCTAGCTTGGCCTCCGCCCGCACCAGCAGCTGTCAAGAACAACACGTCAACAAACAGCCAGAAACGGTGAAACAACTTTAATTTGATGCTGCAGTGCAAATGCTTCAGTGCTGATCTTTAAGGTCTCTGCTCAGTTCCTCAGTGTTGTACTCCCCAATTATGGAGTGCATTTTTTCTTGAGTCCACAAGATGGCAACGTGGCAATCTCAATCCAATACTACGCCAAATGACTGACCAAGACACTGCCTCAGAGAACATTATCCCGACACAGCATCAATCTGAGGCAGGACATCCACCCGTGTAAATAAAATATGGGGCTGCACCGGGGCTGTTCTACTCCCTTCTGTGTTTAGTCCACAATGAGAAACTGAAACAAAATCTTCAGTTTGTGTTGGAAACGAGGAGAAAAAAAGGTGTAGAAGCACAAGAAAAAGAAGAGGGTCCACTAACCCGGACTATCTGGGTGTGTTGACGCTCCACTGCCAGGTGTAACGCCGTCTGCTGGTTGACGTTCTGGATGTCTAAGTTGGCACTGCCCTTGAAGGGGGAGAGGGAAAGCACAACACACAATAAACATGTGGGCATTTGTGCATACATTAACAACCAACCATAATGAATCACACATATGTATACGTGAATATGACAGGCAAGTGATACATGTAACAGGACCAAAAGAAAAAGTAAAAAATTAAAATAATTGTTGAAAGATTGTAACAACCATTCTGGCTTTCTGTGCCACGGCAGAACCTTCCTGCTTTCCTTCAACCCTGCCGACCAACAAAGTGTCACCTAGGGGGCTGGAAAAAAACGCATTCCTACAATAACGCTGCATGTGATTGTCATTTCCAATTGCGAACACCTCAGCTGAGGAGATGTGGAGGGACGATAAGCATTGTGATCAGGCGGTGTGTGAAATCCCCAAGTAATAAGACTGGCTGGCTGGCTGGCAGGGAATCTGCAGTGCACCTTGTAGTGTGGTGCAATAACTGAATAGAAAGCTGAGCCATCACTGCAAACCAGCCCATTGCAGAGACTTGGGAGGGAAAAGGCCGTCCCCGCTGAAAGGTATAGCTTGCGCAGCGAGCGTTCATGCGTTGGAATGTTGCAGCAACATCGCTGCCTTGCACCATATCCAAATTAACCCAGTTTCCTGCTCGGTCAGGTGACTTTTGCTGTAAACTCCTGTATGTGGTAATCCTGAGAGAGTTAAACCTGCAATCTCAGAAGGGAAAAAGAGCACGAACCTATGATTGCAAGAGGAGGAGGATGTGAGGGCCCAACAGCACTAAAGAATACCTCTGGAGGCTCTGTGAACCGTATGGATTCAATAAAAAAAAGGCACTTATAGCAGCTTCAACTGGTCTATAGCTTGCTGGCTGCAGGGAGTGCAGTGGAAGCTGCTCTTAATGGTCTGTATGCATGCGAGTGCTTGTTACCTGGTGCACCAACAGCTCGGCCACCTCGACATGGTTGTTGAGGGCGGCCAGGTGCAGAGCGGTGTAGCCGTCGTCCTTCTTCTCGTCTACAATCCAAGGCCTCGGCAGTTTAGACAGCAGCACGCGCATGGCACTGCACAGAGGACACACGCGGAGACAAAAGTGAGTGTTTGAATGGCCTGCGCTGGGAAGCATGCCAAAAAAAAAAAAAAAAAAAGCCCAAGAAGATACATAAAGTATGGTCGAAATGTTATAATGTAAACTGCTAAAACGAATCGATCTGTGACTGTATTGTAGCCGGGGACCAGACACAAGCTGCTGGAAGCAAAGACATCGCAGCGCCTGTACTGCTGATACACAGCATATTCAAACACTTTTTTTTTTTTTTTTTTTTTACAGCAGAGCATATCCCATTTTCACACATAGGGACAAGAATACTAAATCAACTTAGGGAGGAGTTGCTTTCCCAAGCAGAGTGTTATTTACATCAAGCTTTGAGTGCCACAAGAGCGCTGTGTGTTATGTTAGAGTACATGTCCCGCGATCATCTCTTCAGTTAAAAAGGGGAAGCCACTTGCCCCTTGATGATATACGCAAACGCAAGCCTATCATTGGGAGGCAAACTGGTAATTATACATTCACTCGGGTCTCCTCCTGGGGTCGAACAGACAGGGTGGGAATTTGAGCGTCGCTGCTTTAACAGAAGTAGCCCGGTGTGGTGGAGAGAGCCCGTCAGTGCTGAGCCACTGAAGGTCATTTAGAGGATGTGTGCAAAGAGAAGCGAGCAAGAGGAGGACTGAGAGAGGGAGTCACAGTGGGGAGAGAGAGGGGAGAGATAGGGAGTCACAGTGGGGAGAGAGAGGGAGTCACAGTGGGGAGAGATAGGGAGTCACAGTGGGGAGAGAGTGGGCGTCACAGTGGGGAGAGAGAGGGAGTCACAGTGGGGAGAGAGAGGGAATCACAGTGGGGAGAGAGAGGGAGTCACAGTGGGGAGAGAGAGGGAGTCACAGTGGGGAGAGAGAGGGAGTCACAGTGGGGAGAGAGAGGGCGTCACAGTGGGGAGAGAGAGGGCGTCACAGTGGGGAGAGAGAGGGAGTCACAGTGGGGAGAGAGAGGGAGTCACAGTGGGGAGAGAGAGGGCGTCACAGTGGGGAGAGAGAGGGTGTCACAGTGGGGAGAGAGAGGGTGTCACAGTGGGGAGAGAGAGGGTGTCACAGTGGGGAGAGAGAGGGTGTCACAGTGGGGAGAGAGAGAGGGAGTCACAGTGGGGGAGAGAGAGGGAGTCACAGTGGGGGAGAGAGAGGGAGTCACAGTGGGGAGAGAGAGGGAGTCACAGTGGGGGAGAGAGAGGGAGTCACAGTGGGGGAGAGAGAGGGCGTCACAGTGGGGAGAGATAGGGAGTCACAGTGGGGAGAGATAGGGAGTCACAGTGGGGAGAGAGAGGGCGTCACAGTGGGGAGAGAGAGGGCGTCACAGTGGGGAGAGAGAGGGAGTCACAGTGGGGAGAGAGAGGGAGTCACAGTGGGGAGAGAGAGGGAGTCACAGTGGGGAGAGAGAGGGAGTCACAGTGGGGAGAGAGAGGGCGTCACAGTGGGGAGAGAGAGGGCGTCACAGTGGGGAGAGAGAGGGAGGCCGACTGTCACTTCCTTCTTGTCATTGGAAAAAAGAGACGTCTGTTTTACTAGTAATAGGAAGCCACACGCGTTTCCATTTCTTATTGGATCATAAAAAGGCAGCAGTGACACATTTGGAGAATAAACAAATAAATAAAAACCTCCATGAGATTCGACTTAAGCTGTAATAATGTTATTAGAAATAAATAAGGGGGAATTGAGCACCCTTCTTCCTTCTAGCTTTAGTTTAGTGTTTGAACTATTATCTATTCACCCCCCAACTTCCACCTCTCTTCCTCCTCTTCCTGCTTTAGCCCCTGGGCAAACATCCAGGCATATGGCACATGAGAAAAATGAAATGAGATGCAGCCTTAATCTAGTGAATGACCAGTTCATCAATTGGGGGATGTGTGATGGGGAAACAAAGGCTGCCAACACAGCTCTTCAACTATTGCAAATGCTGTGGAATATAAAACAAGGCGGCACTTAAAAGTCGTACCCCTGAACTGCTCTTGTGTCTTGTCTGTAGCAAGGTACACAATGTACCTTCAATGAGCATTAAAGCCGCAAAATGCTGGAGGGAACACTTCCAACCTTGATTAACCCTGAATAATCACGCAGGGCATATCTTTGAACTGCGACAAAAGGAGGCACTTTGATATGGCTGAACGGCCCCCTATGCGAGCACCGGAGTGTTTACATAGAGCGAGTTAAAGGGAGGAAATGGGCTCGAGCACAGAGCAAGAAGGCCACAGCTTGCGCAATCAATGAAAAAGCCGTTTACTATTAAGAAGGAGAAAAGAAAGAAATGCTGGCAGGCTTTACAGCTGAAGGTAATCAGGATGGCTGGTTCCCTGCGGGTTTTTTTTGCGAAACCTACATCTTGTCTACCCTCCTTGTGGAGTAATGAAAGAGAGCATCATCAGCACACCCTCTTGAGGAAAGCAGAGGAAGAGGGGCCGAGAGAGGGGGGGGGGGGGGGCAGGCAGTCAGCACCTCTGTACGGACAGAGATCCGGGGCTGCTGTACTGCTGCAGTGATGAACAGCGCAGCACACTGATCCCAGGCTCTCTCTCTCTCTCTCTCTCATTGCACAGAGGCTTACGCACACACACCTGCATTGCTTGCAGCCATCTCCAACCACTTAATGCAGCGAAGCGCCGCTTAAATGAGGTAGCAACCGCACCCACTCTCTGCCTAATCTCACATTCATAATGTGTCGCCTTTGTTACAAAGAATTATTTGCTTGCATACTGTAGATTCACCATCTCGGGGGGGAGACGACTTCTGAGTAATTTCATCCGTGGCGCTCCCACTGGGCACGAGTTGAGACTTAAACAAGCAAATTATTCAAGGCAAGACCTTGCCACATCACATTCTCGCCTGAAGCTGGAACATAAAACTCAATCCCAGTGGTTAAACAGCACTCTTTTAGCTTCTTTTCAAGTAAGACTTTTTTTTTTTTTTTTTTTTTTTTAACTACAACAGTTTCCATCAGAATCAAGGGCAATCGTCCCACACAAAGCCTTTGTTATTTTTGTGCCCACTATCTTCCTTCTATTGGTGCAATGTATAACATTTGTAAGTTCTGGATTGGCTGGAAATATCTCCTATATGTCGAACAAACGCCTGCAACACCATACGGGCAGCCCGGCGCCTCCTAGTGTCAGAAGCAGGCACTGGAGTGCTGGGTAGGTGTTTGCTGGTGTCGGCAGCCCCTCCAATAGAAGTCTAGATTGACAGGCTCCCTGCCACGCTGGGCAAAATAGGCGGACATTAATATTAATGTCCCATACTGGCACTGCTGCATTGCAGTTAAGCCATTTGCTGTAAAGGCAGAAAAAAATTGAGTGCGAATTAAGAACCAATAAATAAATCCTGGTTGTTGTTTTTATCTCTTCGGTAAGCGATGTTAGCAGTGGCCGAGGGTGGTGTGAGAGAACGTGTGAGCCGGCCCTTGAGGTTGGTTGTAAAGTGGGAGTCAGAAAAGAAAAAAAGAGAGTGAGTCTAGTCAGCTCAGGCTGCAGACCTTTTACTGAGCAGAAGAAGCCGACTTGACCTGGGAGTTAACATTTAGACAACTCAGGTTATCTGCTAAGAGAAGCTACTTAGAGTGAAGTGAGGATCACCTTATTGCATCTGAACTTTAAAACCAACGTGACGGTCCGTGTGAACGCTGGAGGACGTGCAGCTGAGAAAAAGGGACGGTAGAGGAGAGACGTGATGGAACTGGGTCACCCTGTGAGAGATCTCAAGAGTCCCTCAGGAGAGCCACACCGGGGCCTGTTGTCTCGGGCTGCAATTTGTCTTTGACCGGGACGCTCTCCGACACTCTCGGCTCTGTGTGTGTTGGCGTTTGTCATTGTATGCAAGATGGCGGAAGTGTGTGTGTGTGCGTGCGATGTGTGGGAGTGTAGGGGTCGACAGGTCCCTTCTGCTGCCCTCGCCTGGCTGAGTGGGGGCACAATAACTTGGGTAGGACGGGGCAAAACGGGAAGAGTCAACAACATCCAGCCCGAGATTAATGGCCGCGCACAAACATATGGTTACTCTGATCTAGGAGACGTGTTTGGCATACCGCCGTCCATTAACTGAGGCTTCGAGCTCAACAAAAGAGATTCAGCATAGGGCTGGGCGATAAATCGATTTAATCGATTAATTCGAATGTGTGCTTTAAGGCGATGTGTTTTATTGAAAATCGAGAAAATCGCCCCCACCCCTCCCCCCGTTGGGTTCCCGTAGTTGAGTGCGCGCGCATTGTTTACAAACGAAAACAATGGCGGCCAGCAGTGAAGCTCTCGTTCTTAAGAGAGGGAAGAATGTGTCTTCCGTGGTCTGGAAATGGTTCGGGTTCGTGTCATCTGACACAGAACAAACAGCCTCAAACAGAGGCATGCCGCCGAGTGGGAGAAGTGGAGGAGGGAGCAGGACCGCGGGAGCACAAGCGACGCTGTCTTCCTGGCAAAAAATATTTAGAAAAAACATGCACTACTGTTTAATACTGTTGGTTATGTTGTGAATGCACTTGATTTTGTTTACATGCACTTATTTACTGTGCACAATATGTTATGTTGATGTTAGATCAGATGTTGGACTTTTGAAAATGTGAATGGTAAAGGGTCACATACATTTTATTTCATGCTGTGTTTGTATCAGTGTATTCAGTTAGAAAAGCTTACTGTCAAAAGTTACATTTGCACAGTTGTTTACAATGGAAGGCTACTATTTAATGCCATTTAATGTTATCTTTAATTTAATTTTATATTTAAATGATTCAGGCAAACAAAAGAGTGACCAAATACTTTTTGTATACTACAGGCACCTTTCTACAATGTTCAGGTTTTGTTTGCACTTTATTTTTATCAACCTACGAGGGAAAATCATCACAAAATAAAATAAAAAATTGTTTTCAACAGCTTCTGTCATCTGCAAAAATTTGTGGGGGAAAAAATCGATTTAAATCGTGAATCGGATTTTTTGTAAAAAAATCGGAGATTTTATTTTTAGGCCATATCGCCCAGCCCTAATTCAGCATCGGAAATTAGCCACCAAAAGGTGCCACCTGCCTTAGGAAAGTGAAACGCTTCATAAAACCGAAAGTGATCAGTGGTTATATGGTCAAACATACTGATCTATTTTATCCACGCTGCCTTCGAGAACCTTAGCTGGTCACAATGTTCCATGAGGTTTGGCTATATATTCCTTATTGGAACAGCCTTTGGAGCTGAGACGACTTCAGAGGATACATGAGGCGTCAGCTCATCGGGGACGGGATCAATACTTTCAGGTCCTTTGAAATAGTGAACCCTGTTCCCAACAAATTATTCACAAACGCAACACACCAACTCTAAATGGAACCCTCCTCTTCCCTCTCTGGGCAGGGAGTCACTCTTCATCATGTGTGGAAGGTTTGGAAGGCACACAGTCCTTAAGTCAGAGGCAGCTGGGAGGGTTAGAGACATGAAACTGATCTTAAAAGATGCTGTTTTGAACGAGAATGTTGGCGTACATATTGCTTGTTTTTGATGATGAAGGCACATCTTACACACGAAAAGGGGAAACTTAACTCTCCATTCCACCGCTGTCTCTAAATAACGCAACAGATATTTGACAAGACAAATAATTTAGGAAGCCTATAATCCCAAAACAAATATAACTGGTTGATTTTTCAGATCCATAAAGCTCATCCTGGCCATCGGTCCAGCCCTAGAAGTAATTAGCTACCAGTTCACCTTGTCATGGCCGCCGCACAGATACTCTGGACGGAGTAAACAAACACAGATAGCGTCCGGACCAGCAGTGCAGCAGAGAGCTGAGGACAAGAACCTAGCTGGCTCCGCTCAATAAAAAAAAAAAAAAAAAAAAGGCTTTCATTACCATGCCGTGAAGAGAATAATTCTCCCTACAATGTGACCTTCCTCTGCCTGCCTGTACCTGAGGCCCCTGAGTGAGCATGCTTTTATTAAGGACTATTTGCATAAACCGGGAAAGGGGGGAAGACGGGCAAGAGGTGCATTTCTATGATGTTTTGGTTATCACTCTGGCTATTCGCCTGTGCCTTGAAGGTTGTTTAGTAGACACCAGGTGTATTTCCAAACATCTCAGGTACAGTTGTCTGTCCATTTGGGGAAGTATGTGGGGGGGGAGGGGGGCCTATAAAGGCTGAGATTTAATCAGGCATAATCATCTGGTATTATGGGCGTCCTGATTCATAGCAATTTATGAAGGGGGCAGCAAGACAGTCAGAGAAGCCCAATGGCGCGTTAAGGTCCCATTGGTTCCAGATGACCCAATTATTCTCCCGTCCTGCTCTTCCTTTGCACTTTATTCTCCTCAGCACCTTGAAAAAGCCTCTCTCATTTCAGCACCGGCCTTTAATAGTCATAATATACGTCCTTTTACGCCAAAAAAGAGAAAACCCGACATAAAAGGATAAAGCGAGGACATGCAGATTATATTAGAATAAAGAGACAGCTAAATCATGCACACTATATTGCTGAATAGCATTATTACCTATAAAACAACCACGTAATTACTGAGCATCACTTTTCGCACAGGCCTGGGTCATAACGTCGTAAAAATGTTGTGCATTCATCCTTAGTCTTTTGGTAGTGCAAATCTGGGGACAGTTGAACAAATATTAATACAACTGAAGTGGAATCAACCTGCTGTATGAAAATGACTCGCAAGTAGTTGACATAAGAGTGACACGACGGAGTGAACACAATTTAAATGTGCAAATTAACCAAAATTGAAAGGTGACAAAACCACAAAGACAGGATTCGATAATAGCACTTTGAACACTTGACTTGACGTCGGACAAAGTGTACAGACCGAGGCAGGGGAAATGAAAAGTTGAAGCTCAAATGACTCATCAGCCAAAAAGACACAGACAGACGTGGGTATGTTGTCACCGGAGCGTCCTCGCTCGCTGACGCCTCTCTCTGCTGTCATCGCGCCTCAAACCGAGCCGCTAATAGAGCAAAGAAAACCATCTGGAACTCATTTTCTACTACTATAGAAATTGAATTCATGAAAACAAAACCTACTCAATATCTGCACCTCTGCATTTTGACAGATCCATACATCCCAGATACTGTTTAACTTAATGTATGTAATCATGTTTTGTTTTTTGATGGTTGCGACTTGTTTGTGCTCGTCCAAAGTGAGAAACTGAACTCATTAATATGCGGTACTAAAAGCAAATTGGGGATTTTATGGCCCCTGTAACTGTTGGAAACCCAAAAACAAAGGCTTCAAAACATCCTTTTCTAAACCTAAAGGTCACACATGCACTACCTGTGCTTTTCTTAAGTCTCAGATGCACACACATTTTTGGAGGCTTTTTTAAAATCAATGGTTGGCTTTACGCAAGTGGACTTCAACTTCTTGCCCCAACTTCCCTAACTTCCTAGGTCATTAGCAGTCTTTATGTTGAGCCACCATCCCATTTGCATCATTTTCAGGTTTTTAGCCACAAGCTCACCCACTCAACAGCATCTAAATGACTTGTTATCTGCGAAGCCAATGACTCATTAACTGCGAGTGAGATACTGGAAGTTTTGTGATTATAAAAGTTCCTTTCAGTTTATATGAAAGAAAATCAGACGTACTCTCCTGGCCGGTGACATTAACTGCACGTGCGTGGACAGACTCGACACCGAGGTACAAAGCAGTAAATAGAACAGAGGGATCGACTCGGGGTTTTTGCAGAGCGGTGGAGAATTCAGTCGCGCTGAAGGTCCTTCGATCGACGGCGACTCAGCAGCGCGCCACGCTGTCACCGCACGGACAGACGATCTGAGAGGCTTCCGTGATCTACGGTCTCACCGCAAGTCTCGCGCTTTAAATCACCCCTCACTCCCTGGCCAGGCCTGCCTCCCCAGAAACGCATTATACTCCCCCCTCCCCCTGAAACAATCATTTCTGTATGTTGTAACCCTGTGAGGGTCCCTTCACCACCAGTACCAGTATCGCCCCTTTAACACACCAGAAATATCTAATTCTCTTCCACAGTAATTGGCAGAACGGATCCAAAGTGACACAAATAAGTTTCCACCTTGCAGCTGATGAGCCTGAATTTTCAGAGGAAGAAGCTGTGGCTGACGAAGCGGTTTGGTAATTAAAATCTATTGTTTGCAGAGGGAAATAATAGGGATCAAAAGGGACTTTTATCAGCTTCTGCCTCCCCTAAGCACAGAGACAACAGGCCAAGCGCCCCAGAGCTGAACACGTCTCACAGCCAACTTGATAATGATGGGGGGAGCCACACAGATAAGGCTCCATAGAAACTACCATGTATTCCACACAGATCCAGGATTCTAGAGGATTGTGCAAAGGACGTTTTCGCCAACAATTTTGCCGGCTCTATTAAGTACAAAACTGGAACATACTAAAGAATATATATTAATAATCAATCACGCGAGTTAAAAATGTTCTCAGTGACATGTTTCCTTGAGTTCTGCATCATGTGAAACCATATTTACTTTACTGCAAGGTCTATGCTGGTGTTTTATGTGCGCTCTCACAGCTAAGAAATATTCAGGACGTGTTTCATAAAAAGCACAAACCAAAGTGCCATCACGGATGTTAAAGTACCATCAAACACAAAAACAAATTATATCACTTATTCCAATACATCAAGTGAATAGATAAACTAGATTTGGTTTTAAACGGGGGGGGGGGGGGGGGGGGGGATATTAAAGATGCCTGACAGCTGTGCTGTGGAGGTACATCACCTTGCGCTGTCATGTTTATTACCTGCATTGCTGAGGCACTTTAAGTGCCACAGATAAATCCTGCTCTTTCTAGGTTTGGCGAGTGGACAAAAAAAATATACCGTCAGAGGTTATAGTGCCTTCACAATGCAAGCTTTTCTCTTTGCATCCTATAGTCACTTTCCCAAAAGCTCTTTATGTCCTTGAGTCCATTCAGGAAGAGATGCACCCCTCCCTGTCCCTCCCTCCCTTGATCCCTCGTTTCCTCTCTTTCCCCTCTATCCATCCGTCCTTCCCTCCCCCCCCTCCCTCTTCCAACATGTGCTGTAGCAACATTGCAGTCAGGACTCAATGTTTCAGCATGCCACAGGACAGACAGAGCATTACAGCACGGTTGAGCTTATCTATTGGCTCAGGGCCACTGATGGGCCCGGCCCTAGGAGGAAGTGTGGGCGTTCTGATTGGTCACAGGGGGATTGGGGCTTGTATCAGCTCGTCCTCTGGCTGGTCTGTTGGACTGGTCCCAGCTCATACAGAGGTGGACACTGGGAGGGCATTCAGGATTGGACGACTTTTCAATCAAGTCACAAGGCACGCTGCAGCAAACTGGTACCCAGGCTTCAATGGGAACACTCTTCAGTGACTAATTTAACTTGAATAAGCTACAACAACATTACATCGAGTCTAATTGAAGAACCGAAGATAATAACAGAGAATACTAAGGAGACACTTGTAATTGCAAAAAATTAATCAGCAGAACCAGTCTCTCTAGACCACATGGAGTAGGTTTTGATAATTGTCCGACATGAGGACTTGGCCTCCCATCGTGGACTACAAAAACTGACTGAGTGCAGTTCACCTGGATTCCGAAGGTTACTTCGACATATCTCTGTGATCGGTTATCTTTTAATGAATTACAGCCAGGCACCTGTGCATACCCTCTCCCCTGACCTAGCTTATCTCCTCCACCATCAGGAACATCACTCTGTAAAAATGGGGAGTTCATAGAGACGGCAGATGAACACACAAACACTCATAGACTAATCACTATACCTAAGTGAAAGCCCGCCTCTAATGTACCATGTAAAACCCTAAGATTCTACCATCACGTATTTTGTGTGTGCGAGCATATGGTGACAAGGAGGGACTCATACATTGTCCTCAGCAGCTTCAACACCTTCCCTGTCACGTCTTTATTTCACCGATAGGGTTGTTGGTCGGTCCATCTGGCTTTCCTCACGTGTATTAACATCTGAAAATCGTACACACTTACAATCATTAAAAAACCAATTCACACTAAGCGCATTAATACAAACTAGCGCACGAGTATACACGCAGCTACTTGAGTGGCTCACTGCCAAACAATCATAGCTGTGGGTGTGTGTGTATGTGTGTGAGTTTGTGTGCGAGAAAGTGGTCTCGCAACACATACGCACCCCTGCAGTGCATAAGTATTTGTGTGGTTTGTCACTCGACGGTTGCATGCGGTGCCGGTAAGGCGCGGTGAAAAGATCAGAGGCGAGAGGAGCTTCCCCTGCAGTGAGGCTGGAGGGAACAATGAGCCGCTGGATCAGAGAGACCGACTGCCACTGGCTTCCCCCTCCAGCACCCAGGTAGGCTGGCCCATTCATAAATCACTTTTATTCCTCCGAGCGCTCTACAGCCTCACCTCTTCAAATGATGCACTGTGTAAAGGGATGAGGAGGGAGGGGCAGGGTGGTCGGCAGAAGAGGGGGGAGGGGGAACAGGAGAGGAACTGACAAGAGAGAGATAGAAAATGCAGGAGGAAGAGCCAGGTCGATGGAAGATGGACTCATTAGGAATGGCTCTAATCCCTCTATGATGCTGACTGGTGGGCAGCCACACAGACCTAAAACAAGCTGAACGACCGAACAAGACTTCACCAGCAGAATTCCCGTTACGAAACTTTCCAATCCGAGAGGAGATCTGCATCAAAGGGATGAGCCCTCGTTACATGAAACAAACCAAAAACTCATGTTTTATAGTTTCACAACAAGGAATCACAGTGGAAGAAATCAGTCTTTCTGAAATTTCTCTAAATGTCAAAGCAAAAAACAAATCTCCACGAATTAATCTTAATTAAGTACAAATAACAAAAACTAAATGATTGATTGTATTCACCCCTGCAAGTCAATATTTGGTGGAGACTCATACAGCCTCGACTCCATGTGTGAACACTGAGCTCTGTTATGGTGCATGAGATCAGGGAGAAACCAGCCATTCTAAAGTCCTGCTACAGATTCTTGATCAAAAGCCTGCTGCAGAGAATTACCCTCACAGCAGGCGGCTGCCACCATCACTACGCTTCACGGTGGGGGACTGTGTGTTTTTGTTCGACTTGCACCAAACACGGTATTCACTCGTTGACTCACCAGCGGTGGACCTAGCGGATGGAGTTGCTACATCACTTTACGTCACACACGGTGATTTTTAAAACACCACAGATGTTTTAGAAACAGGATCAAGAGCAAATACTCCTGCAGCTTTTTTTATTTAATTTTTTACGATAATTAATGTTGCATTTTTTCCATCCTCTGAACAGTAATCTGCTTTATAATTAACTTTTAAAATTTGAATGGAGATATGGGAGAACAACACGTCCCGCCCCTTCATCCAGTGAAAGGAAGCATTCGTCGACCCTCTTCTTATTGATCGATTAACTGCTCAGCTAAGCATTCAGCCCCGCGCTATTCATCATGGCGGGACGATGTAAGCCGCGCGGCAGAGTTTCAGGGGGCAGATGGGATGTCGGGATGTAATTGAGATTAAACTGGTGGGTTGGGTGGCTGGAGAGCAGGCAGGGTGGAGACGCACTGGGGATACACTACACATCATCGGTGGAGATGGTTAGAAACCTTAACCGACGGAGTCGGGAATTAATGAACACCATCGGGTTCAAACGCACGTGTACAGTAAAGTGCATGTACTGTGTGGGAATTTACACACAGTAGGGAATTAAGGCTGTTGGGCACATTCAGTTTTAAGTGGTGTGTATACTTAGACACTCCAGGGCAATAACAGGCGGACATTTATAAAGCCGCAAATTATGCATTTTTGATTGGCCGTGTAAGGTCACGTTTTGAGCAGACGCATTAACTTGGAATCCATTTTGACTCTCAACTGGTCAATTCCTGTTAACAGCCGTAAAGATAAAGCAATCGAAAAGCTATAAATTGCAGCGACAATGCATTAATTAAATTGCAATTTATGCAGAATTATCTCCGCCATGAAAGAAAAAGAGATATTACTGCAGAGTGAGGGTAGAATGACTGGGAGCTTGTTAAAAAAGGCTTATCAAATCAAGGAACAGAGAATTGGGTGACATTTTATTCTGGATTATGAAAATACACTTTGACAGATGTTCATGCTGTATTGAGGGCGTTTGTGCGTTTTAACAATCTCATTCATTTTAAACCGAAATGCCACAGCCTGGTTTCTACATGATTACCTTAAAGAGCACTGCCTCACACTTACTGGGGCGTCGTGCAGTTGAAATGCAGGTTTGGCGTAAGCAAGAGGACTCGTGCGCTGTCTTGAGGTATAAGAGGAGAGTGTGAGAAAGAGCGGAGGGCACAGAGGACGTTGCTTCTTTATAGTATAGATGTTCCCCGCAATGAGACCAACTAATTAAACAGATCCTTCAGTGGCCGCGCCTCGGGAAAGCTTGAAAAATACACTTGAAAATGAATGAGCTCAAAAAGAGGAGAAAGCAGCCCAAACTTCTCAACGCAGCGGAGGTAACGTTGCCCCTCATCTCCCTCTGCATTGCCAAAAGCAGTCTAAAAAAAATAAATAAAATGGGGAAAAAAAGTAATATTTCATGCTGTTCTGCACTACACGTTCACCCTTTTCCCTCTCCTCCATTTCTCAGACATGCGGTGGTTGTAAGTGTAGAGGTGAGCACACGGAAGCTCTTCTGTGAGCAGCGTGTTGGAGCTCCGTTAGAAGAGAAGACCGATAGAGACTGGGGGTGGTCAAAAGGAGACAGCGAGTGAGGGGGTGGTATCAGGGGAGGAGGTGGTGGAGCTGCTGGTGAAGGATGTAAAGCAGGGGAGGAGGAGGAGGGAGGGGGAGAATCAAGAATATACAAGTGGAAGCACGAGACACCACTTTATTTGGAGCTACTAAAAATAGCGCAGCAAATGGTAGCAGAGGCTAGCTGGCCCAGCGCTGCTCCTCTCTCTCCTTCCAGGCTGGTGGAATCGATAGGCAGGGAGCTGGAAGGGAGGCTTCCCGGAGCAGTTGCTGGGGGGGGGGGGGGGGGCAGGGGAGGAGCAGAGTGGAGTGGAGCGGAGCGGGAACTATTTTTTGCACTGCTTGACTAAATATGGTCAGGGAGGTGGTGAGACAAGACACAGGAGCAGCCCGGCAACAGGGGCCGAGGAGTGCTTCAGATGCTTGGCTTCCCCACAAAGTGCTAACTGTTCAGCTTAGCCCTCTGCACTGTGGGGTAGCAAGCCTTTGGCTGCTTGACCTTATGTCCCTAATTTGCTGCCACGGTGTTCTTCCTGTGCTCTCTGCCCCCCCCCTCGCCCCTCGCCCCCAGAAAACTGCAGCAGCGTCTCTACTTGATCTTTCCCTAGTAAATAAAGGTGACCCTGGAGATGCACTATTAAGAATGCATAAGCTGCATGTTGAAGATTCGCAAGCGCAAAAAAATATAAACGTAAAACTCCAAAAAAATACCAAAAAGATATTGCAATGTGCTCTGCCTCTAGTCCCTGACAGTGGTAATCAAATGTACATGGATCGCAAGGGACTATTAAAAGTGCAGCTGTCTTCTACCGCAGAGGCACAGCTACGTCTTCTTTAAATACCGCGATCAGAATTCTGCTCTCAACCCATTCAATAAACTCCCTCTTCTAAGCTGCTGTGTAAAGTTCCACTGAACAATAAAAGCGCATTTTAGGAGCAGAATGAAGCTATGGGGCTGTGTGTGTGTGTGTGTGTGTGTCGATGGAATGAGAAAAAGGTTGGTACACTTTCTGCCTTCTCCACCGACCAGGGCATCCTCCCAGCTTTCTCCCTCACAATGCACATGATGGGGAGGAGAGTGCTGCAGATTTTTTTCCCCCTCCTTCCCCCCCCTTCTCTCTCTGCCTCCCCCTTTTCTTTTTTTTTTTTAAATGGCAGCTCTACGTCTTCCTCTTCTAAAAGGTATGACTTGTGTTTGAATGGGAATGTGTGTGTGCTTTCTCTCCTTTTCCCCCCCTCGTTCCCTCCCTGACTCTGGCGCTCAACCCGCCCGCCACCACCCCTCCTCCTCCCCCCATAGAAGCTGATTCAGCGAGTCAGGCGTGCACCCGGCACACACGATGGCTGCAGCAGCTGGAGCGCTCTCTAGGTCATTATGGCTCTCTTCACTACGGGAAGAGGAGGAGAGGAGGAGCGGCTCAGATAAGAAACTGATCTGACAGGTAATATATGCTCTTCCTTCGCTCTTTCGGACGGAGTTTACCCCTGACGGGCCTTGACGTCTCCTGTCCCGTCTCTTCACTCTCTCTCTCTCTCTCTTCTTCGGATGCGATCAGTTATTCAGCGCATGGTTCGCCGGTGAGTCGCGGGGGAGTGGAATGCACTGTTCTGCAGCAGCGGCAGCACTGGGACAGAACTTAACCAGAGACAGCCTTTGAGGTTTTTTTTTCTCTTGTCTTGTCCCTCTTGTCTTAAAAGAAGGAAAGAAATAAAGCTTTTTTTTTTTTAAATATGGAGAGAAAGAGGATGCAGGTGGCGATGGAAGAGGGAAAAGGGAGGCTGGGGAGTTGCAAAGGTCCACATGGATTTTAGCCCTGTTTTTTTTTTTGCACTCTCTCATCTTGTTCTTTCTCCCTCCCTCTCTTGTCTTGCACTCTCTCTCACTCGCCCCTGTGTTCCTGGCACTGGCCGGACATGCTGCAGCAGCAGAGCTCTCTGGCTCATTAGGCTTCATGGTTGCAGCTCTGCCGCTGTCTAATGACGGACTCGTTAACTCAGACCTGCACCGGTGTGGAGAGATGTTCCCTTATGCAAGTCGCCCTCTGCGTCCGACACCTTCCAAGATGGGTTTTTTTGCCACCATGACTAAGGATACTATAATTACTGGGACTTTTTAATGTGTTCTTTTTTTGTCTGTTTGGTGGTCTTACCAGACCGCTTTTCAATTTAACTGATGGGCTGGGGGTGGGCGGGGGCGCACTGCCATTCTAAAATTGATGGGAGGTAAGTTTGAGGACACGTCACACTTTGAGGTCCAAGGTTGGCTGATTGGGGCAGAGGGATGGAACGTGTCGACCGGAGGGATGACGAAGCATCAGAATAATGAACAGCGGGCAGGTCAGGAGTGCTGAACGGGGTGGGGGGGGGGGGGGGGGGGGGGGGAGAGATTGACGGCACACAGCTGTGAGAAGTGTATTAACACAGATGTGGGTGGGGTGGGGGGGTGGGGTATTGGGCAGCAATGGTTGGCTGAGTAGATGTGTATAACCAGCTGAACCCACAGCACTTAGGGTAGTAGCCCAGTTTCTTCTTCTTCTCTCTCTCTCTCTGTGTAACGGATTGCTGTAGGCTAGGCAGGGCATGCAGGGCACACAGTGCTGCAGTGCTATCGCCCAAACCAGAACAGGCACCACACGTTCCTCCAACCTTCATCCCGCTGAGTGTCGGAAGGAATTTCAGCCCCCCTCTCTCTCTGCTATTTGCTCACCCTATCGGGTGGCTGTGACATTTCCTAAACAGGACGTCACACCTTTAGGACCAGGACTCATCCACCAACTGTCACCTCCAGTTCAACCTCCCCTCATTGCTATTCCAAAGCCTTCCGCTGCAAAAACACTGCAGCAATTTTTTTCCCCCTGTTTATTCCGTTTCTCCGCCAGCAAGTCTCGAAACTCAAATTGAAGTTGGTCTTCCCTGATCCATTTTTTTTTTGTTTTACACCAGTCGCCTCGGCACGCGGCCGGCTGGCCAGCTCAGCGCGGTTGGAGGCATTGTTGACTTGTGGAATGTGTTGGTCTGGGGCAAAGACCAACAATGGTTGCAAATGGTTATTGACCCCCCCCCCCCCCCCCCCCCCACCACAGACAGGTGAGGGTTGCTCAGAGAAAAAAGGGAAGTGAGAAAAGATTACCATTAAAACAGTGATCTATGTGTGTGGGGGGGGGGGGAAGAAAGAGAGCGAGCGAGCGAGCGAGAGAGAGAGGTGGGGGTATAGCCAGGACAAATCCACAAGTGCTGAGTGGGCATTAACGCCTTCATGTGACCTATGGCCTGCCTATGCACCTAAAGCCCAAATCCTGCTCACAATAGCTTCCTGTTCCACTTGGATCACTCCCGTTTTCAAACATCAGCAGGCGCTCCGGCTCGCCTCTGGGGACGTTGCTGACACAAGAGAGACAAGCGAGAGCTACATATTGGTAAAAGTGTGAGGTGGGATATAGAAAGCGGGGGGGGGGGGGGGTGAAACAGGAGAACGAGGTGGCGGTGAGGGAGGCAGACTGAAAGAGAAGTGGGAGGAGAGAAGTGAAACTGTTTTAGTGTGTCAGCTTATAGGTGCACCCCTGCTCCCGGGACACACAGTCCAGAGCGTGATGATCACCCTACAAGACAAGGCGCGCACAGAGGCACCTTACACCACGGACTGTCTGCCAAGGAGAAAAAAACTCTTCTCATCTCTGCTGCCGCTTTTGTCCAACTCCTTAATCTACCTCCTCAACATTTTTTCCTGGAAAGAGAACCTTCTAACTGCAGTAAAAAAAAAAAGGAAAAAAAAGGGGGGGGGGAAGCTGTATTCCTCCCCCTGATCCTCCTGGTTTCTCCCAGTTGTCTGGAGGACAGCGGGGGTCACCCGGGTGAGTCGACTATGGTATGGACTGCAAAACTTCTGTTATGTTCAGGGGCGGGGGGACCGGCTGCTCATCCTTACATGGCAACCAAAGGAAAGCCTCGAGTGTTGAGCTGCATTTACACTCAAAGTCACCTTACGGTGCAGACTACCATACTTGGGAGAGAGAGAGAATGTCGCTGCTGGTAACTTCCTGACCTTGGCGAAAGGTGAGACATTTTGAAAGGTGAGACATTTTCCGACCTAAGATTACCTCCTTGGTGTACATACTTCTTTATGTACCCATATGAACATATGACAGCTATGGAATGTAAAGAAGTATGTATTCTTGGTGAGGTGCTTGTCCTCGTTCTGGGAAAATGATGCAGGACAGCAGTGTCTGAGGATGTGTTTGTGCTTTGCAGATTGTTAATAGGACTGTGATCATGGTGTGAGGGGAAAAAAGAGAACAGCAAAGTATAGCGAAAGAGAGAGGGGGGGCAGAGAGAGAGAGGGGGAGAAGAGAGAGAATGAATGCGAGTGGGAAGGCTCATACATTAGCTATACTGTCTCTGGGCAGTCTCACTGCAGCAACATTCACTGTAGGGAACTTACTGCTTTCTAAAACTGGCTGACTTGGCCAATAAAAACCTCTCATCCAAGATCTGCCATCAACTCATTGGACAATTCCGCTAGTTAGCACAATGTGATAGCGGTCGTGTTTTGAGATTGCTCTGTCAGCAGAGTGCGTTTAAGGCGCTACTTGCCACTCACACCTACTATGGCCTAGTGACATCGTCACACGAACAGGGCCTCCTTTCATTATCGGACCGATTTTACTGCATTACAGCCCTTGAAATTCTGCCAGCTGCAACTTAGAGCCAACTTCAGCAGGCCGTGAGAGGTATGCCAGAGCTGCTCCTGACCAGTAATACCATAATCTTTCCCAGTGCTCCCACATGGCTCAAGGGAGGGGTGTGTGGGGGGGGGGGGGCAAGGTGAATTGGACCAAAACTCTGCCACTGTTGCTGGCCTTTTTGTTTAAAACATGCAACTGAAAGAGCAGGAAATAGTTGCTGAGGCAGAATAGGGGACAGAGGGAGTGAGGTTGCTGCTGCCACAAACTGGCTCTATACTATGCATCATATGGCTTTTCCGTGTTGACAATATTTGTGTGTTTAACTGCGACGGCCCTCCCTTTATGCCGCTGCCCTTATCCGCACCCCCATCTGAGTCCTGCTCTCATTGTTCACGTTTGCTACGCTTGCCAAATGCTTTGCCGGGCTGCATGGCAGTCAGATTAGACCATCAAAAAGTCACAATGCAGGATCAGAGTCGACTGTGGCCCGTCAGCTGATTCCAATTGTTGACCGCTTCAAACAAATAAAAGGCAACTGAATATGGACAGAGGCGCAGGGAGAAATGAGGCCAGAGGGGGGGGGGGGGCGTGGAGAGCTATTCATATATATTTCACCTATTCTGACCCCCTCGCTGGCCTGTGATCAGACGATCCCGGTACAAGTTAGAGGTCATTTGTTCCACTTTGGCTCTAGCTTGAGCACCTAAATTAAAGAAATAATAAATAGAATAAAACATGGAACAATGAAAAGGTGTGCGTATGCCCCTGTAGTACGACAGCTTTATTCTAATGAAATACAAGACACTTAATTCTGAACTAATTGATATGTAAGGCTCACTTACTCCATTCCCCTTCAATGGAAGAAATCTCTAAGTGGAGGTGACACGACCGGTCGCAACTCTGACAATCTGCATTCCTTTCACCTGAGTTTAATGACGATGGTTAAAAACATACTTCAGTCATAGTGACAAAATTGTTTGAAGTCTATAACTCCCTTTCTGGTGATTCTCTTTTTCCTCTGACGAAGTTGGATCAAATTTCTGAAATGTAACAATCCTTTTTTTATTCTTAATTTAGGAGAGCGTCATAAGGAAGCTGTATTTTTTTGGGCTTCCGTTTCCCCCCCCCCCCCCCATTCAGACCCCTCTGCTTGATGTTCTGTTTAGACCTCTCTTCTCTGTCAAGAAGCAGGAGTCCATGGCTCGCATTGCATGTTGCTCCCTCAATAGCACCGAGCTGCTGTCTGAGTGACAAACACAGCAGATGCTGACATTATCAAATGCCGAGTGCCTGTCGTCCCCCTGGCTTTTGCCCTGTTATGGCCCTCAGACGAGGTGAGCGGCCTGGCCACCTGACTCTGAGCATGTGTGTAAGTGAGCGAGCATGAATGTGTATGTTACAAATAGACCTGCCTCTGGTGTGCCGTATCAAGCTGGCCCTACACTGACCTCCATCCTGTCTACAAGCAGGGCCGTATATCCCTCAGCTGTCATTGGCCACTCGGAGAACCGTATCCGTGCCTTGGCAGAAAAGTCAATAATTATAACAGCTGACCTATGCTTCATATTCCGCTTGCAAAATAGTGTCAAAGGAACATTTATACCACTAATGATAATGAAAGTATGTGAAATGTTTGACGGTTTATTGAGCTTATGATTGACGACAACTGTGTGCTTTAGGCACACAAACACATAATCAGAGATCTTTATGTGGGTGCCACTGCGATCGTTTCCTGCATTAGCACTGCGATCGATTTTTAGCGGAAAAATGTTGCATTACTGTACTTCTGTTGAGCCCTGAAAGAGAAATAAAATAATCTGCCCTCAGTCACTGTTCAAACAGCACCCTCCACACTACAAATCAGTCTCTAGGACTTAAATGACTGCTTTAAATTAATGTTGTGACTCGACACCCCAGAGTGCTGCTGTAGGAGCGAGAGCGAGCGAGCTTGTGTGTGTGTGTGTGTGTGTGTGTGTGTGTGTGTGTGCTCATGCCTCTGCATTTGTCTGTCGGCCGTCTCGGTGACCGCAGAGGCGGCGTGTTTGCAGCAGGGCCCATCTGTCAGAGCCTGTAATTGCGTCACGACTCCGGGACATTTGACTCAAGTGCACTGCCACAGATTATTATTATCCTTTTCTCAGGGAACAATTTGTCTTGCTCACTGGTAGGGGGGTGGGGGGGGGGGGGGGGGTGGGGGGGTGCAAGCATAAAACTTAAAAAAAAAGATAGCAAGGAGGATAAATAGACTGCCCGGGAGGCAGCAGAAGAGAAAGTTAGGTAAGGTTGATCAAGTGTACCTGTGTGTTATTGTTGTGTGCTAAATGTAATGTGTGTCACACAGGGTGGGTGAAGGTGAACGGGTGGGATTAAAAAAGCAGAGAGAGAAAGACATCGCATGTTTCAACCAGTGGGTGGATTAAACTGTACTGCAGTTCACTTCACAGCAAGTCCCGTCTCTGAAACAGTGATTCCACAATGCTTTGCTAAAGCTGGTAAAATGGAACCAAATCACCTCTTGAATGGATTTGGTCCCCTTCAACCAGCTGTAGCTATGCTTTGATGACTACAGGAGCTCCTTCGACACAATTACTGTCACGGCAGTGGACCACTTCCTAATGACGACCTCGACCAGCAACATCTGCACTGTTCAAGACTGTACTGTTCAATGTGTCATTTCTGACTAATAAATAAAACCAATCCCAGCTTCCAAACTTTTGGTATGGTCCACTTTCCTGTCTCTCTGCCTCCAACCGGATTGATATTCGGACCACACTATCAATGGCTGTTTCAAAAATAGCAGGGGGGGGGGGGGATGTGCAGCGTGCGCTATTTCAGAACCACAGCGCTCGCATGTCTGCACGGCTGTCTTGCTAAGACACCTCCTAAACTGACTGCCACAGGACGCTAACAGTCAATTACACTGTGGGTGGGAATAGGCAAAAAAGAAATAAAGGAGACAGTCAACACAGCTCAGCAGGGGTACAACGGTATTGTAAAGTGCTATAGATAAGAAAAAAAGACCATACGAAAAAAAAAAAAAAGGTGCAAAATATAGTTAAGAGACTGCACATTGCACAGATTCAAACTCCTCGGCCTCCAGCCCGATACCTCCTGCACTGGAGTTAAACAGGCCGGGGTAGACGAGGGCCAGATGCTCTAGAGAGGACAGGAGCTCAACAAATCACAGGGGCCTGCTGCTCTCAAACACTCGCTGTTCCTGCAGATCAAACCAAACTCCCCTCACGCTGCGTCTCCTGACCACCCTCCTTTTCCTTTGCCTTCCCAATTTGGTGCTCAAAACCACATAACCACAAAAAACACAAATTATTTGCTTGACAATCGTTCTAAACGCTGTAATTTATCCAATTTGTCTCATTATACAAACTGATTTGAGGTTGTGGATATAGCGTAAACAAAAATATGTATTGAATAAATGGGAAAAAAAACGCAGTATTCTCCATTTCTTATGAATTTAAAGTGTTTTCCATTGGACCAATAACCATGAAATCTATTTGGCGTACCGTAAGAGGCACTAGCTTACTCAATTACATTATAGTCTGACTTGATTAGCCTAGTCTGAAATGAGCACGAGAGGGCGAGAAACTCCTGATTCAATCATTGGCAGCCATGAAGCGCATGTGAATTAAGCAGCAAGTCTCTAGAAGTGCAAACATTTGTCCCATTCCGCAAATTTGCCTCAAAGGGCCCACAACACGTTTTCTATCTAATTGAGATCTCCGTTACAATACTGCCGCCTATTAGCACCGACATTATGTTGGGAACACTGCATTTTGGAGTGCGGTGTGATTAATGGCGGAGCCCTTGATTACCATGTGGGGTTTGTCTGTATGATGCCATATTTAAAAAAAAAAAGAAGCTCAGCACTATATGAGAGAGGGAGGAGGGCAAATATTACAAGGAGGTGACACGTAAAAGGGCACAGACCGCCGCTGCAGGGCTTGTTTGGAGCCCTTTTATGAGTCATGGGCTATTAATCGTGTTGTTTACAGTATTGTAGCAGCTACTGGCTCCCAGCAGCCCGAGGGGGAAGACACAGATACGAGCCAGGCTCCCCTCGCATGCTCGGGCTGCGGTAAACACAACGGGGGGAAAACATAATGTGGATGTCCGAGAAAATCCTTTCCTCGACGCGTTACTACCAGTACTTTCAATTTAGTAGCAACTGTAAAACTTAACAACTAGGTCTAATTGATGAGGAAATGCCTTCACACGCTGTAGTGGTATGTGTGTGAGTAATGAACGAGGTGAAATATAGTAAAACGCCCGGGTTCCTGCCGCACCCCTGTTGGTCGGCTTGATTTCTCTCTGTATCTGGGAGTCCAAGTTGAAAGATTCATCCGTCACCCACAGGGTTCTTCCTATACATCTTCCTCAATCTTCTTTCCACCGCTGGAAGACAAACCCGCAATCTTAAAACACCCCGGCACACACACACACACACACACAGGGGCCTCTGACGCACTCTCTGAAGCCAGCATTTGATGTAGATAACTTACAGAGCACAAAGTGGAAGCAATTTTTCCCCCCCGTTTTACATGAGTTGTATTAGTTTTGATGAAAAACGATAGATTAGGCTTGTTTAAGGCGCGTGTGCCAGGACATTCTTTGCCGGTGCTCAATCTAAACACGAGGCGGGAGCGCGGATCTACTATCAGGGAGCATTAATAGCATCGATCGTAAACTGGAGGGGGCTTCATATAACACCCTTCGTCCAAGGGGGCTTCCGATCAACTCCCAACTCCAAGCACTTCCTCATGACAGTTGTCAAAGGCACTTTTTTTAAAAAATATGATTCGGTGGTAGGAATTCCTCCAAGCACTCAATCGAAACAACTGCCGCTCCACTAAAAACACAGCAGACAAGGTACTTTCATTTCAACCTAGGGAGAGCTTTCCGAGGGCTTTAGGACTTGTGGACTGTCTTCCCGATGTTGCAGGTGCTCGAGCGTGAAATAAAAGTAAATGGGCAGACTGGAGATGGCGACATATATATATCTTCGTTTCTCTGAAGGCGAGGGGACAGAGCGTGGACGGAAGAAAAGGAACGCGCACACACAACACAACAGCAGCCCTGATACAGAGAATAATGCTACTCCAGCACTTTGTTTCCGACGCTAAATCAATGCGTGCTGCCGCAGACCGGCTTTCTGCTGCTTTACACTGAATGCTGGTTTACATGTACACATTACACGCCCGTTGCATTTTAATATTTATAATGCAAGCAAGTGTGTTTACACTCTGCCAGTCTGTGACCTTTCCTAAATGAGTTTACCATCATTCATTAAAGTTTAAAAGCTGTAATAAAAGACAACACAGTGGTGTTGTAACATCGTTTCACACACGGACTACAAAGTCAGGCTGGGATTTCGGACCACATGGCCAATTTTGTGTGTCGTGTGTGTGATTCTTTTGTCAATTAGTGGGTATGATTAAAAAATAAAATGAACATGTGGATGAATCAGACTCGAATCTATATAATTACATTTAATTAATTAAATAATTTCAAGGACCATCAGCTCTGGACCGACCTGCTGTATGAGATCGGTCGGGGAAGCTAGTTCTGCATCTTTCATAAAATAAATCAAAAATAAAATACGTAAAAAAATATAAAAAACATTTATTTTAAGTATTTATATTTCCTGCATTTTTGCACTTTTGTTGCTGTTCATACTTTGTCTTTATGTTTGTCTGGTTGGAACCTTTTCTGTTTGTGATCACTGTCTTTCCCCTAAAAGTGTTACTTAATTTGTCCCAAATTATTGTTATTACGGTACAACCATCATTTTAATCATTTGCTTGTCAGAGAAAATAAGTCCTTTCCTGACAATCCGTATGTTAATTACATGTATTTGCCAAAAAATGTCACTGGAGATTAACCCACGGACAGCGGATTTTCCTTGATAGGCAATGCTTTGTGTTTTCATATCATTACTCTTCATGTCCAATCAGTTGGTCAGTGTACCGCACAGGAACCAGGCCCCGGCTTTAGTGCGCCAGAGGTGGAAGGCTGGGTCTGGTCAGGCTTGTGGCAGGTGTTCCACAGCCCTCCGACCTCAATCCTACTTGTCCTCATGCCAAAACGAATGAATGCCAGTGAAGGGGAATGACATTTAGCCCGGGATAACCACGCTCATGCGCAACCATACACGTACACACGGAAAAGCGCTCAGCGCGTGAAGCAGATGTGAAGGCCGCTCCGTTCTATAACGCCGACCCTGTAACGTCAATGTCCATCAGTTTAAGAGACCCCGAATGAACAACCGGATACAGGCAGCCGTCTCACTGAGCCATCTTTAACACGCTCATTGAGAGACACGAATGAAGTAGCCAAAGAGTGGAGCGGTAACGTCCTCCAGACAGAAATAGCTACGGCCAAGGACAAGGCGAACGGCTGCCGCTTCAGGCCGGCCTCTGCTCACAACACACAGAGACGGACCGGCACACCAGTAAAGAAGAAACAACAAATGAACTTCAAGGGCTATTAACTACACTAATAAACAACAATTCAATGAAAGACAGATGCTTTCATGGCCTAAAAGGTAGTCTGATGTCAACTTGAGACCGTAGCATCTGTTGGGGAGATGGATGAAGCCTTAAGGCCCGCCTCACACCTCAATCAATGTCAAACCAAATTGAGATCCAAAGTAAATTGTATCGTTGGATGAAATGTGATCAGTGAGGAAGTGGAATTGAACTTCTTTTAGTTTTAACGGCTTTAAACTATTTTTTAATTGAGGTGGAATCTGTGGAATAACTTTAAACATTGATTTATATCTAAATATCTCTTTGATTTATTTTAGATTTACTACTAACGTTGAAGACCTTTGGAGAATTTTAAGGGGAAGCATCACACAAGACTGCAGTAGTGTATTACACAACACGTTTGGAAAATACTGGAACTTTGATTTATAGGTTTTGCATATTTTCCTTGGGACACATTCAACAGTGCAATAATAATCCAGGACTGAAAATGTATCTTAAAATTGGTGAAATCAATGACATTCTGAAGTGCTTTTAAACACTTTTGATGATAAAGTTTTTTACTCGTTTATGTCAATGACCCGACCGAGTCTGTCTCCCAGTTTAGACCTGTAGGTGGTGAGCCCACGTCTTTCATTCCAGTGGACGATGACTCAGTAACGGGTTCGTAGTAACAGATTAGTGATTTTGCCACGGCCTCAAAACAGGAAGTGTAGTGGTTGTAGTTTTGACTGATGTAGTTTCCTGAACTAAAGTTGTTTCAGTTGGGCTGAATATTGACAACAATTATCTATCAGTTGAGTTATTGTTCAATAATCAAGTCTAAATAATCACAATTTTGGCACTGAAGATATTTGTGTTATGACTGTCACGCATACAATCAAACACTGGTCTGGTGCAAATTCACTATTAGGGCAAAAAAGTCTCACGGTGCCAACAATCAGATTTCTCAATTGATATTTTTTAAACGCACTGTGAAATCTCTTTTCCAGTTCTGGAGTCTTGTGCTTCAATGCTGAATCAGTCCAGAAAGAATCAGTGTGTGGACATTTACAAATATGTAAGGCGTTTAAGGTGAGACTATTGCGATCCTGAGGATCCCGTCTCCACAGATTCCAGCCAAACATGCCCCGGTCCCTCGTAGACCCCAAACAGCTGCGACAGCAAGCGGGAGAGCAGGACAGTGTCTCATACCTGGGGTTTCCTCGAAGGGCCGCGTGATGCAAGGCATTGAAGCCATTATTGTTGGTGATGGTGACATCAGCACCAGCCTCCAGCAGCACAGACAGCATGTCATCTCTCTTCTTGCTTATGGCATCGTGCAGCGGCGTGTCCCCCTCGGAATCCTAAAAAGGGGAAACCTCGTGTAACTTCCTCCTCTCGTACTCATCTGTGATTCAAACCCTGCTGTAAACGACCTCTCTACTCTCACAAAGCATTTATTTTTTTACCCGTAAATAAGTCGCAGTGATAGATACCTGAAGGCTGGGGTGGCAGCCAAAGTCCAGCAGGGTTTTGACCACCTGCAGGTGTCCCTTGTTGACCGCTATGTGTAATGGAGTCTGCCTTCGCTTGTTCCTGGCATTCAAGTCAGCACCGCCCCTCTGCAGTACCTCAATGACAGAGCCCTCATCGCCAAAGGATGCGTGGTGCACTGCCCGGTCTCCATCTTTGTCCTGAATGACACACCAGCATAATGACTGAGTGAAAAGCACTTACTTAGCCTAAGATGTATTTTGTGATCATGAAATGGATGCGAGACGAGGATTGTGTTTAACTATACGAACCTCAGCTTCCAGGTCCACGCTGTGTTTCAGCAGCAGCTTTAGGACGTCCACGTGACCATTCTGACTGGCTGCCTGCATAGCGGTGTGTCCAGCACATTGGCCATTCACCTGTAAACACATCGAGAGCGAGAATATGGGTGTGTGTCGATGTCATGTGTTGATACACATCTGCTGCATTAGCCGTTCACCTGAGGGGCTAAGAGCTCGGTGAGGGCGTGTTTAAGCGTCAGTGTGAGCGGCAGCGCATGCACGGCTGTGTGTGCATGTTTCATCAGCAACTGCAGCGCTGCAAAAACTCAAGCCTATAAATATTAATGTGGACTCCTTTGGGAGTCTTAAGACGTCTCTTGTCCTGGCAGGCGGATCACTTGGCCGAGCTCAGTGTGCTCAGCTTTAAGCAAATAATTCCACTGAAAGGCAGTAGGGCATCTGGCCAGCCTTTACAACTGACACACACACACACACACACACACACACACACACACACATACACGCGCACACACACACACACACACGCACACACGCACACACACACACACACGCGCACACACGCTCTTGCTCTCTGAGTGAGGACAGTGTTGCAGACTTGACGTAACCAGTTCTCATAACCTACACCGGGCGCGGGCTTCTGCCCTGTGGCAAAAAGGATGTTTTCCCTGGCCTGTAGCCTGTAGCAGGGTTTGTAGATCTCAGCTTGATTTAAAGAGGGAATCGGGTCTGTGCTGCAGTGCACACCAATGCTCCTCGTGCCTCCTCTGGGCCCAGCCTTAATGCTTTTCAGATTGAGAGAGTGGGAGGATCTCAGAGGCCTTCCCGAGGAGAGACTCAGCCTCCTCGATATACTGAGAGCAGAGCAGAGCTCAGCTAGGGATATTCCAGCTACAATCATCAATGGACTCAGATCTCTTGTAGATATTCAACGGCAAAATGACTATCTAATATCTAGAAGTCCAGCAGCAGTTCATACCAAAATACTGTATGTTGAGCACTTACATCTACATCAGGTCTCTTCAGGATGTCCTCCACTTTGGCCAGGTCACCATTGGCTGCTGCCTTGACCAGTTCCTCATTGATGTCTCCGGACTCTTGTGTCTCAAACAGTTTCTTCAGCAGCTGAGACAGACGCTCTGGCCAAACGGAGGGAAAAAGAGCAGACAGTGACTGCGTGTTAAGGTGTCAGAGAACAGGCAGCAGTGAGGACAAAAGAACCACAATGACACTCTCTCCACGTCAGGAGCGCTTGTTCACACATACCTCCAGAGGCGTTGGTGACAGCGGAGCCAGAGGGGGCAATCTTGGTGACAGCGGCGGGATTGTACGTCCAGGAAGTTCCACAAACCTCGACCTTCAGGTCGCTGTCAGAGTAGATCTGCTGCACACGGCCCACCTTGCCGAGGGTCTGTTGGTACATGTTGCGACAAAACTCATTAGTACGTGGAGGGCTGTTGTCTATGGGCTATGTTCTGTGTAACGGAGCCTGTAAGATTGGTAGGACGAGTGCGGGGAAGGACAAAGAGCAAAAAATTAAAAACACCAGCTCAACAAAGCAATTGTCCCACTCGGAGCAGTAACAAAAATAAAAACCTGACAGAAAAAAAACGAAATATTACAGATTTAAGATGTGTTCTCATTATTCAGAGGACATTTACTTGCACAAGAAACAAGATGGATATAAAAGAATGAGACCCCGCTACTGGCTAGACTATTATTCATCTATACAGCCGATACAAAGAGGACGGAGCAAAATGCTTTCCAATTTTGAATCATATCGTCTGGATCTCGGCTGTATGAGAAAGAGGCACTTTGAGTGTGTCGAGGCGGGTCTGGGGCCGTCCTGGAGGATGCCATCAATAACGGGGGGAGCTGCTGCTGCGACAAACCGCCGTGGCTAGTGATCAAAGCTACAACCCGTCTCTGGGTTTTAAGGCTCATTAGATGCTGAAGGGGGGGGGGGGGGGGACAGACAGTTTGGCAGGGACAAGTGGCATATTGAAGTAGACTGGCGATACATAACCTCAGGCGCGCTGGGCAGCGATGAACAAACAAACAAATCATAATAAGGGAAGAATAGAGTCTTGTTGAGACCAAAAAGGATCAAAACAAACAAATTGGCAGCGACACAGACGCGGAGTGATTTGCAGGGGAAACAGCAGAGCGAGATTGATTCAGCCTAATTTATAGAACCTGTTTGCATATAAATTGTGTGCTCGTAATGAATTAATGTAATGATTTAAACAATCACAAAAATGTCTGGTGCAAATATCAAACACAACACATATTGTCTGGCTTGTTTTAATGACACTATCCACTGAAGTGTACATTAGATTTGAAGATGTTCCGTCACTCACACAACTTCACAGTCCGGTGGATAGTATCATGCCACACTATACATAAACTCGTTAGCACTCTTACAGGTAGCATTGCCTCGGCCCACTCTCCGTGGCCTCTTTGGAGCAGTTTGATGCGGTCGATGTCGTAGCAGATCTGGACCAGGTCTCCCACTACGAACTGGGAGGTGCCTCCCTCGGCCCCGGCTGCTGCGTCGCCGCTGCGCACTACGTTGGCCTTTGTCAGCACGGCGGGGTTAAACGTCCACCTGAGGATACGGAAATGAAGGCATTGTTCGAACTTATTTACTCACAACTCATAAAATATGATACCGGAACAAGAGTAGATTCGGAGCAGTCGCATGGAATATTTGGGGTTTCGCAAGCTACGATTAAGTAATGAGAAAATATAAAATAAATAGAAAACCTTTGTTTAAATGATCCATGTCTGACTGAGTTATGAGTTTTTATGAATACTTGAAGCAGACTGAAGTTGACATTTAAAGTGATGAGAAGATCCACTTTTTAAATTGTATTTTACAACAAATTGACCACTAACTTTTAGAGAGGTTCTTCTCTCAAGTGTTACAAACCATAACTTAATCTTGTTATGAAGATGTACTTCAGCGTTTGGTGGCATTTACCTGAGATGAGGTGAAAGGGGGTTATATAAAACTGAATTCATGAGACGCAGTTTCAGCTGACAAATCTGAGCTGGTCCATCTCTAGGGACTCACCTGTTCCCACTGGGGTACTGCACGACGATGTCGTGATCCTCATCGATGCCACACACTGTGCCGGTGGTGGTGAGCGTCTCAAACATGCCGTCGGTCCACCCACCGTGGCCGTGTTGGAGGGACTGAACGATCTCGAGGTCTAAGTCGATGTTGACCAGGTCTCCGATCTGGAGGCCGCCAGGATTTCTGTTGCCATTCTGCTCACCTGGGAGATTAAGGTCAGCGCTATCGATATAGTAACTTTTTAACCACATATGTGGCAGCAAATTGGTAACAACAAAACAGAGGCAAGGCATTACTACAAGTACTCAATGTGGCTATTTGTGGATAATAATACCATCAAACGTCTCACTGCATGACCTGAGCCTGTACGTGGCTTTGGCAGCCAGGTGACTGTGCAGTGCTGCCATCTGGTGGCCAAACAGCGCTAACTACAAGTGAAACCTCCCCTAATGCCCTTGAATTCACTGCACCAGAACGATAGGTGAGAGAGAATTGGTGCAATAATGACGGTGGACGCAGATCACAGGCTCACTTACCTAAAACGGGACAGTGGTCTCTGTAAAAAGAGCCTCCTTTGGCATCCTGGACACATTTCAGATCAGACTGAGAGAGAAAAGAGGGAAGGGATTAGATAATTACCCGAGGTAATTACATTAGAGGAGGGGCAGGAGGACCGTGAATGATGGCACAGAGAATTTACTCACTTCATGCTGTAGTGTGAGTGTAGTTGCCTAGAATACCAACAATATCAGTGCCCCGAGGGTAAGGCAGGACGACGAAACACTACATTGCTACAGAGAGAAGGCATCGCATCGTTTGTGATGACTCAGATGCGCAGCCACTGTGGCAGAGTTAGAGGGCAGAGATGATTGTGAGGCAGAGCAAACATTCCTCTGAGCGGAATGAACACTAAAGCCCTGAGTAGAACAAGTCCAGACAAATGAATAACTCCAGTCTATCCTACTGCATCAAGCCAGCGAGACACTTTGGATCTCACGATGCTCTGAGCACAAACCAGACATTCATTAACAGGGAAAGGTACTTCACATAAGCAAATGTGCTGTAACTTTGTAGTTTTTTTTAGCAGGATTTGATCATTTTCCATAAAAAACTAAGCCAAAATAAAACAGTCAAGATGAGGGGGTCGAGGCTATTTAAATAATCCAGAGGCAGATGCCACCTACTTCTCTATCAGCCTATTAAAATGACAAAGAACAAATCTGTTATGCAACCGAGACACCCGATTGGCCTCTTTCGTAAAAAGGAAAGGGCAGTCTCCACCAATGAGGAAGAGGCTTCTCATTTGAGACGCGTGTGTAGCTGCGCCTGCAGCAACCCCCCCCCCCCCCCCCCCCCCCCCTTCTAAAGTTGACCTCCATGTTCACTCTCTCCCCCTAAAATGCAGGAAGAACAGCTTGCCTTTATCATGTAGATATCTTCCCCTTCCAGCTGCCTGTACAATTGTGCCTGACTCATGCCGGCTGCGTGGCTCTCACAAAGGCCTGGCAGCAAAAGAAAGAGCCCCCCCGGCCCAGCGGTCAAACACAAATGCCACCTGACAGCTGATCTTTTCTGAGGCTTTGTGTGTGTGTGTGTGTGTGTGTGTGTGTGTGTGTGTGTGTGTGTGTGTGTGTGTGTGTGTGTGTGTGTGTGTGTGTGTGTGTGTGTGTGTGTGTGTGTGTGTGTGTGTGTGTGTGTGTGTGTGAGACTGAGCGATAGGGCCAGGCTAGAAGTTTGCTCACCATTCCCTCAAAGCCCACTCTGTACAGGTTCTTGGCCCCATTGTCCCACAGTACGTAGGCAGCGCTGTGAGGGCTGGCTGCACTCCAGTCCTGGATCTCCGTCACCTGTGGAGGAGGAAGAGGAGGAGGGGTTAAGATGAGAAAGACAAATAAGGCCACATTGAGTTTTACTCCTAATTTTGGGATAAATTATTGGCCGGGTGTAATTGGAAATTAAAGTGTCGGCATACTGTGTGTAAAAATACAATATCGACCAGAAGGGGATCACTTTCTTAATGGGAGCTTTCAAGCAGGTGTTTTTCATCTTGAAACCTCATCATGATGGTGAATATGACACTTTATTGATCCCTGAAGGGAAATCATCTTTTCAAACTAAAGGGCAGAGTGAAGGTTGAACTACAGAACAGTGACCCAGGAGACAATATGTCTGCTCACACAAGTTGAACTCTCGTTGAAGGGTCCAGCGTCTTCTAGCCATGCACTGGGTACCGATTTGCCGTGTCGCTCCGGGTGCGAACACATCAGAGAGTTTGAATTAAGTTGTACCACTGCTTTCCCAACATGGTTACAGAGGACATTAAGAGTCGTCGGGATGCTGGTGCAGTAAATCTATACACACACAGCCACACAGCTTCAAATTCAAGGGGGGGTTCTTTCCCTAAATACTCAGAAATACTAGGAGTGGGATACATCAAGAACACATTCGATTAGGCTTTAATTCTTGGGGTCGCAATTAGATTTAATTTAATTTCAACTGCATTGCAATCTTACAAGAAATACTAAACTTTTGTCGTATCCACACTGGATCCACACTGCGGTCGTAGTACGCTGAGTTTAGCACGAAAAGCATTTTCTCTTCATAATCATGCCAACGTAGACATTTGAAATATACCGACAGTCAGTAAGCATCGTTTTTGCCACAGAAATTTTCGGCTTGAAAACCAAAAAGGGAAAAAAAAAGGGAAAAAACTTTCAGGAGATACTTAAGAAAACGCTCCTATCATCACAGAAAACCTAAAAGTTATGAAATGACGCCGACTTATGTATTCAGGACCGGCTCGCGGCTTTTGGCTAAAAAAAATAAAAAGGCTCAGTAAGCAAAGGAAAATGACGTGTTATTGGCATAAATAAGCAATGAGCTATGAATGGGGGACAGAAAAATCAATTCAAATTTGGAGAGAGGGTTGGGGATTTTCACACGAGACAACTTTCATCATATCGAAAAAGTGTCAAGAGAAGAGCTGCACTGGAGTAAATTAATTATTTTATCAGAAGCTGTGCCTTTAAGGAAACACAGAAACCAAATCGTTAAATTACTTTCAGGGTAATTGATGAACTGGCCTGGAGAAGTAATATTCATCATCTAAGCGTCAGGACATGCAGTAGCAGTTTTCTGGAGAGCATATTGCTTACAGCATCATAAAACAGTAATGAGATATGCCATTAAATAACACAGCAAAATTAAGTCTTAAATCGCCTGCAGGGGCTGTTAAATGGAATACTCCGGGGTCTGGACCAGAGTCAAAAGACAAGCACTTTACAGTATAAATCTAAATAGACTGGGCTGGACTCATCAGACATAGTATTGCTTTGTAATAATGGGTCTGAGTCTGGACTAACCTGCAGGAAGGAGGTCTGTTTATAGCCTCAGGAAACACAAAGAGCAATCCGCAGAATTAAACGAAGGCTTTTTAATACTTTTTTTTTTACGGGGCTTGAACAAAGGCAATAAAGTAGTCCATGAATATGAGATATGAGTTTACAGATCATTACAATCCCTCCTCTGTATTGTGGAGGTTGGTTTATGGCTTCTTGCCGCTTACACCCACAGTCTATAGGTCACACTTGTTGTCTTTTTGATTCTTCACACTTCATTTTGTTTGTACGCCCTCTGGCGGTTTTTGGAAAATAATGTAACAAACAGCGTATTGTGTGTAAACGCCTCGCGCGCAATCTGCGGAGGCTCGCGCTACACCGCCAAGCGCGAGTATGAACAACGCTTAACGAGACACCAGAGCACTGGGCTGTGTTCTCGCCTGGCTGCAACATGTCCATGCTACAAAACACGTAGAGTCAGGCAGAGCCCTTCCTGTTTTGGTTGAGGCTCCCGCACATTTCAAATCGAATCACATCCTGAGATGCAAGCTTGTTTTTTCCTTTCTACGGTCGTTGAGGGCAAAGGATCCTTCTATGGCGCCCTTAAGGGCGTTCATGCTCCGCTCGGTGGCACACATGTGGTCGTCATGGCCTCTGTCAGACGTACTAAGTCTGCTTTACCACCTGGGATTTATTATCCACTTAACTGTGCAGCTTTGAATTAAAAACAAAAAGCCGAGTTTGCCTACGTTTTTGAAACTGAATCATTTAGTAGTCATGTTCATTCAGCAAGGAATGGAAAGATGTATGAACTTTTATACCTCACAGGTGATAAAATGATTTATAGAAGACAATTCTCACTCTCGGCCTTATTTTTATTTTTGTGCCTTGTCCACGGAAAACTGTCAGCGTCTGGAGCCCAGAGAAGCTCTCAGGTGATGTAAAAACAAGTGGCAGAGTGATAAAGGTCACATGCCTTTCACTATATGAGGAATAGCAAAGCCAGAAACATCTTTCCAGCACTGGCCCCGGGTTATAACTGACTGCCAGACTTAGAGGAGTACTTGTCTTATTGGCCTCAGTGCTCACTGATCTCAGCTCTGTACTGTATTTACAGGTCACTGGCTCGTGGAGAAAGAAAATGGGCAAAGTGGAGTTACAGGCTCTACTTTCTTGGCTGGAACCGATCCTATTTGAATTATTTTAGACCCAAGTGCAGCCTTTGACACAGTAGACAATTTTATTCAACAGTCTTAAACGATGCTGCACTTAAGTTCGTTTTATTTTTATTTTTTTGAGCTGTCCAGTCCTGCTTCCTTCAAACTAGAACGGTCTCACAGATTCAAACCAATCCACTCACACGCTGACCTGGAACAAGTCATTCATGCTTTTATCTTCTCAAGACTTACGAGTTCAGAATGCAGAAGCTCGGCTTCTCATTGGTTGAAACAGACAACGTCACTCGTCACTCTTGAAATCACTTCTTAAAACCCATTTTTACTGACTGGCTTTGATGTGATTCTGTACTTTTACTGCTTTATCACTGTCTTTTATTTTTGTTATTATTATTTCATCCCTTGTTCTTATCGTATCGATTGGTTTTACTATTTCATCCACTGTACTGTATCAGGGTTTAACGTTTACTTTAGTTTCCTTGCTTTGTCTGTCAAAGCACTTTGTAAACTCTGTTTTTAAGGATGCAACATAAATAAAGTTCATTATCATTACCTTTCCTCTCCTTCCGTTGCCTCCATCTTGGTCTTCCCACTGCCAGTCCACTCCTCTCACGACCCGGCCACCGGTGAAGATCCCTCTGGCTGTGATTTTCTTTGACTTTCGACGTGACTCCAAAAGAACTCTACTCAAAAACAAAGATTTCCATTTGGGTTCAGCTTAAATCACTCTCAACACTGTCAGAATACTCAACAGCAGGTGTTTACAGGGGCTCTGTTTCCATGGATCAATTGACAGGTATTTTTCCGAATTACTAGCAAATATGCATCGCAGAGGCGATGCTTCCCTTGTGATACCTCGCGTCCGTAATAACTGCCCTTCTCTGTGTGCCTACTGCTCCGGAGTCATGGTGTGAATTACTTTCAGCAAATGGGACATGGCTAACTGGGACGTGGCCTTAACAGCATCTAATCTGCTGAACCAACCATGCAGTCCACTGAGCAACGGATGTTTGACGATGGCAAAACAAATCAAACCAGAAATATTTGTCAAGAATTGCAACCAACACATCAGCACTGATCTTTTCAAGTCATTGAAACATCAGACACACATTATTTTATTGTGGCGAGCTCTTTTCTATTGACTTTAGGTATACGTTCGATTCAGGGAACACGCTGTGCGAGTGGCAGGGGTCGTGTTGTAACTCGTAACATTACGAATAACAATAATCTTTGTAATGACACGGCATTTACACTTCACTGACAATTCTTTCCGTTCTCAGCCAAACCCAACAATCATGGCAGTGCAAATGCAAATGAAAAGCCACCGTTAAAAAAAGTCTGAACGAGCCGGAACCAATGAAGAGGTAATAGCGAATGATAGCTGAGCGCCAAGCATCAAATAAGTGTGAGCCGTGGTGGTAGACGCGACAGCTGGACGGTGAGGGTCTAACCAATGCAGACCGCTCGTGGCCTCTAACCACTCCCTCTCCGGCAGTTAGTGACAGAATCTAATGCGGTGTAACTAAACACCCCACTACGATGGGGAGACCTCCAGCACCCATTGTGCTTTATGCAACGTCTGTCTCGGGGGAAATGAAGTCGCGCTCGGTTGAAAAGGCTGCCAGCTGTTGGGCCATGTGTTCATTTAGTCAATGATGGTATTTGGCTGAAATAGGCCTGAAATGGATGAAACGTCATCACAGTACTGACAGTCTTTGCAATAACACAATCAAATGCAAGTTGTGGAATTTAATGAGTGTGCTTACTCATAATCAGGTCCAAATAATACATTTAAAGTCTTTAAACCACATCACTGTGAACTGATTTGATTGTTTGTTTTCCTACTACGCAATAATCTCCGTGTGGAGCATCTTTAAAGGAAAGGAACGCTGCCTTCTTGTCTGCACATGCATTCATTCAAAGTTTGCCCAAACTGTAACAGCTTCTGCGCCAGCTTCCATTGTCCTGACTAAGATCCAAAACTAATTTAACATCATTTTTTAGGTCAACTTTTAGTGAGTCAACAACAACAATGCTATCTAATGTCTTGCTGACAATGTCAACACGTCCTGAGGAGGCTTGACAGTAAACCCACCACTATCTTCACAGCACAACAACTTCTCACTAAAATGCATTTATTGTCATACAAAGTGCAGAGTTTATATAAATGATAGTTTTACACACGAACACTGAACATTGAGTGACAATAGTGATAAATAAAACAATATTAAGCACAAGGGACATCTGTAGCACCCTGCTGGGACTGGCCTGTACACGCCTAGTGTTACTCTTTATATTATTATGTGATTGGTAAATTCTCACAGTTATAACATACTTGTAAGTCCTTCGTACTAAACAGGAAGCAGTCTTACATGATGTCGTGAAAAGTTTTCATTGTCTCTGTTCATTATATGCAATTACAAAGCTCGAAAGTCAGCTGCGAAACAGACTTTTTCAATAAATCCGTACGTTATATTTCATGAGCATGCAGCCTTCTGAAGACATAAACACAAGAGCAAAAAAACAAATCTGGGAAATCTACTCAAATAAATTCTATGTTGCATTAATGTGATTTTTTTACAAAAAGGTATGACTGGCTCTTAAAACGAGGCTGAGCTGTTGCCTGGCAACTGAGGGCTGGGAGCATAGAGATAGATCCTGTCTGCACAAAAGACCTCTCAAATGTCACACACACACTTAACGCAACATAAGGCCAGACGAATAGGGGCGGGGCCACCAATCCACAATGGAGTGGCGTTACCTGGCTAACCGCGTGTCTGTCGTATACAACGTATATACATATATACGGGTGGGTCTAAAGTGAGAGCACAAAACCGGCTAATGTTTGGGCTAAGCTCACCTCTCGCTGCCCGGGGTGGTGATCCGGTAGAAGCGGTGTCTCAGGTGATGCTTGTCTCCATGGTAACAGGTTGTGCAAAGGTCGTAATTGGTGCACTCAGCACATTTCCAGCGAATGCCGATGATGGGCTGTTGACGGCAGGTGTCACACATGGTTCCGTCATGCTTGATGCCTGAGGAGGGGCAGATTTAACATTTGAAGCAAACAAAATGGGGTTTTATTGTGTAAGACATTGCATGCGATTAAAAATACGACTGGAATAACATCTATTTATACTAACCGTGCAAAAATAAGAACTCAATTTGCAATCTGAAATCTATGATTTGACATAACTGTGCACACAATGGAACTTATTCCACATATTCCTAGTCCACATTACCTTTCAGGAGGGCTATATCGCACACCTGTTAACGTGAGAACAGCTTGACTAATTTTGGAGTTAAAAGTTTAAATCTAGAAAATTGTTGATCTTTAAGGATCCTGATAATAAGAACCACCAAAAGCCTCTTCTGCTCCTTATCATGTGACTGCATCATCAGGTGGTGACATATATGGAGCCAGTCAATGGGATACATGCGGAAAATGGCATTTAATACTATGACAGGTACGGAGACATAAAGCCAAAAACATGGTGAAGTTTTATCTAAAGTGGCAATATCAAGATTTTCATGTACATAACTGTCAACATCATCAAAGGAGGAAACACAATGGTGATCAAGCCTGTGGCCCACTGATGAAAGTTTTACAATATTTATATATTTGCAGTATTACAAACTGGATGTCGGTATTAGTTTTCTCTATTATGTACACAAATTAACTATGCACACATGTGCTAAACTGTAATCACAATTATATTGTTTGTATTTAAACAGAAATTCTAAAACGTCAACCACGACTAAAATAGTATTTTTATGTCTACATTTTACTGATATACTTTTATATAATGTTGGAAATGTTTTCATCTAAAAAAAGGTGTAATAAAAAATCAAATATTCTTGACTCTGAATGTGCATATCCTGTGTGTGTATGTGTATGTATATATATATATATATATATATATAGGGGAAGTCAAGCAGACATTGTCTGCCTTCAACACAGAGAACAATGCTTCCGAGAATTGTTTACACTAAAAGTTTCTTCAACAACCCAAAGAGCTTAGCCTTACTACCATGCAGTAATACATTAATTACAGCAACAGCTTGTTATCGATCTCATTCCTGCACCGAAGCCTCAAAATATTGACCATGAAGCTGTGATCCATGTCTATAAAGTCTCTTTTATGTGAAACATAACTCTGTGGCATCGAGACACCTGTCGTACATCAGTCTGAAAGTGCTGTAAAGTTACCTGTTGGAGCACTGTCTAATATCCTCACGTCGTACGCTCCAGAACAGCGGTAGTTAGCAGCCGTCCCGTTATCCCAGACAACCACCACCTCCTCTGGACTTTCAAAACTCCTCACGGTGCCAACATGTCCCTCTCCACCATCCTGCTTCCCCCACTTCCAGTCGGGTCCGCGGACCACTCTGGCTCCGACTCCTTCCATCATCGCTCGGTTATTCCTGCCGGTCGTCATTTTTTTGTGCACTATTACAAGTTTGAAAGCCGGTGCGCTGGTGGACAGTTTCCAAAATCCCAAGTGCGAGCAAGTCCGAACAGGAAAGGACACGAACAATCCACAAAGCTAGCCTGCTAGCTAAGTTAGCTACCTAAAGGAGGCTGTTGGAGCCTCCTCGAAAACTATCCTCCACAAGCTAACGGTAACTGTAAGCCAGTGCCTCATCGGCGTTGACTTGGAGAATGAGAAACTAATAAACGTTCAGCCAACAGCCTATTAAGTAGCCACATTGCTAGCTTAGCCAGATCTGAGTACCCAGCAAGCTCTCTCTCTCCTCCACTCCATACACAATAATGCCACCTCTTCAACTTAGCAAGCTAGCGAGCCGAGTTGCTAGCTGTAGCAATGCTAGCAGGATAAACCTCTCCTGGCTAGCAAGTTATTTTCCGTTGAGGTAAATGTCAGTCCTTATTCTTATTGTTTTTTGTCCGTCGAGCTGAAAATCCACCCGAGACGTTCCCTTTGTCAACCAGAGAACGTTCCCCTGGAGTCAACTCAGAATAAACGCGTCGCCATTATTGTCAATCATCGTTCAGACCTCAGACGAGCAACAACTAGCTACGGAGGTGACCGACAAAGCCCGAAGACGCGAGGCTTCTTCTTCTTTCTTCTTTAAATTTGATTGGCGGGTCGCAACCAACTTGTATAGGTGCATACCGCCACCTACTGTACCGGAGTGTGCAGTTTCAGTGTAACCTTTTCTTCACTGTTTCCAACTGTTTCCAACATTACAAATAGTGCACTTATCTGAGTCCATTTTTGCCATTAAATACAGCGTTGAGTTAAGTCCTGTATGTCCGAACCTTAACCTTGATATTATGACCTCCTCTCTTCTATACTTCCCTTTGTATGTCTTCACATTTATGGATTTCTGAATGTTATAATAATGTCTTCCTTTGTTATCGTTGTCCCACTTCTTCTGCCATAACTCCCGTCCTGCCTCTCTTATTAATGCTTTAGCTTCCCCCTTTCCAAAAGGAATTTTCAACATCTCCTCTTCTTTTAGTGTTAGTGCTCTCTTTGCAATCATATCTGCTCTCGCATTACCCTCCACACCTGCATGAGCAGGAACCCAGCAAAATTGAACATGAATTCCCAGTCTTTGAAGTCTCAACATTATCAGAGATATTTCCATCACTAAATCCTCTCTAATTGTTTGTTTTGTCTTCAGGCTGTTTAAAGCTGCAGCAGAATCTGCACAGTTGACCACTCTCTCAGGCCTGACCTCTTCTACCCATTGCAGTCCCAAGATTATTGCAATCATTTCAGCTGTAAAGACAGACAATCTGTCATTAATTTGTTTGCATATTGTCACACTAAATTCTGGTGTGAATACCCCTGATCCCACGTGTCCATTCCCGTTATCTTTAGATCCATCTGTATAAATCTGCATATAGTTATAATAATTATTATTGATGTATACTTGAGTCTGATGTCCAATGTCATACAATTTTCTTTCCATCCATTTTTTCCTCTCTTCTATGAGTGTTAAATCAACATTGTGCACTGGTAGTATCCATCTGCAACATGCAAGCCCAGACAGATACAGACAGATATTCTAACAATAATTTAACAATAATTTTAACTAACCCACCTGTCCTAATTTACTGTACACAGACAAGTAGGCAAAACACATACAAATATCAATGTTTTAGTTGATTTTGTGGAACAAAATATCTTTTTTTTTAAACTATTATTGACATAGAAAATACACATATATGTTTTCTATAGGCGTGTGAACATATAGTATACAAACCATCATAGACGAATGAATTAATACATACTAAAATGAATATTCTCTTGCATTAATGCATCCACTCATACATTGTTTACTACACTTTGGATTTATGGTGGTAACATTAGAGCTCTCTGAGCTGATGACAGCTGACATTAATTCAAATACTCATGATTAAATGAGATCCAGCCCACAGAGAAGCAACAGCAGCAGCATGAGTGTGTCAAAGGCCACCAGCTGGTATCAGTGAATGGATTTTTTCTTTTTTTTCCCACTTTAAGGCAATGCATTTTATTTTTCATTGAGTATAGCTGTTAATTGTTATTAATATATTAATTAGCATATTGAAAGATCATCGTACTTTACTTCTCCAGAGTCCAGAAGGTGAGGTAGACAAGGCCACGTGTATGTTGATCTATAACCAGTATCAATCAACCTAAATTGTGCAAAATCTTATTGTTAATTCCATTAAAAAAAATTTAAAAAGTCAAGTCATATCATACTCACCAGATACAATACATACTTTAATCTGATAATCGCAAAAAATGTTCATGGACTACTTTTGAAATCAGACTAACCTATAGTGGGCCTTCAATATAATAGCCCATGACCCAAATTTTTTTTTCACTCTCTGTGCATTATTATGCAGCAATGTACCTGGTAAAACACACTATATAACAAGGCTTTAAACATATAGACTTTAACTCAGGGTCCTTCTCGACTATAGATAAGGCCCCAAGATTAGGTAATAATGCAGGTGTTGCTTTGAGCTGCCTATCATTTCAGTTTATAATGGTGAAGACAGTATCAACAAACACATTCTCAGTTAATTCAATTACCACTAACTAATTGCCACATGGTGAACCTTGAGTGGCTGGGCCCCTTGTGGGACTATAGCCCCTGGGGCAGATACTTTGCCTGGCTGTTAATTCTGTTTTACTGGAGACTACTACATCCGGAAATCCCCTGATCATTTTTTCAGAAGCTTAAGTTGTTCAATGATCACCAGGCTTTCTTTGCAAATATCGATTTAATTGTCTATTGACTGATTTATAGCCCACTAGAGACACCGAAGGGAAGATTTCAAGGCTCATGCAGAAACTGCAAGCGCGCATGGTGCACTTCCCCTCCGTCGAAGGTAGGGGGAGACAAAACCATCTGACCAGCTGATACACATAATTATATATGTAACCACCACCCAAGGTCTCCTTCCCAACTGCGGTCAAATCAGCAGACACTCTGATCTCTGTGGTCAACCCAGCATACACTTACATTGTAGTGCGCCTATATGCTGAAATTGACGGTAAACGCATTCAAACGGCACAGATCGGGAACGAGCGAAGGACTTTCCAAAATTAGCAGAAAACTTAATTTGAGACAACATCCGGTTTTCAAATAATCGGGAAAGATTACCGTCAAAGTAAAAGTCATACATTTGGACTGAGAAAACATCTAATTAAATATTTTCAGGTGCTATAAAAAGTATTTTCTCAATAATTCCAAACAATGACTCATGGATATGTGTTCAGGACATCTCTGACTCTACCCATACAAAAAAATCTAACAATTTTACGGTACCAATTAGGAGATATTTCAAAGTAAAATCATACATTTGTACCGAGAAACAGAAATTATTTTGTAACTATGCAACATTTCCTCTAAAATAGAATTTGAAATTCGACAAATTGTCTCATGAATGTGATTTGAAGTTATCTCATGAGTGAGATTTTGAAGGGCTTTGATTTAAAAATGCTACATCAGAATGTTTTGATTATGTCAGAGTGAGACCTTGAGGTGGTCTGCTATTAGCCTGTTGTGAAATTATTTTGTAACCATGCACCATTTCCTCTAAAATCTAATTTGAAATTAAACAAATTGTCTCATGAATGTGATTTGAAGTGAGCTCATGAATGAGATTCACCTCTTCCCAAGTTCCTAGACACTCGGGACTGATAACAATCGAATCGCAATGACCACTTTAGTGGGGGTAGAGCCCGCACCCAAAGCTCTAGGACATTCCTATCACCCTAACCCTAACCCTAGCCCCCAGCCCTATGACAGCTATACCAAAGGAACAGGCTACAGCCACCAAACTTTTAAGGCTATTAACCTGTGGTGAAATGATTTCGTAACTAGCACCTTTTCCTCTAAAATCTCATCTGAATTTAGACAAATTGTCTCATCATATGATTCAGTTATAGTCTGGAATTATAGGGAAAATACCATTCATACAACTTTCAGTTATTAAATGTTTTCTTGTTACAAAATACGAAATATCTCTTAATTGGTCCAGTAAAAATGTCAGATTTTCTGTATGGGTGGAGTCAGAGATGTGTTGAACACATATACATCAGTCACTGTCTGTAATTATTGATAAAATATATTTTATTGTCCCTCAAATATTCAGATATTAGATATTTTGTCAGTACAGATGCAGAACAGTTTTATAGCACCTTAAACATTTCAGAAATTAGCTTTCAGAAATTTGAAGGTGCAATTGCAGTTCACAGATGTTACTTCATAAAACGTCTTAATTCGTACAGTTAACAAGTCGGCTTTTTGTTTGGATGTGGTCAGAAATGTCCTGAACACATACATCAGATATTAATAATTGCATTATCTTTCCAGCAACCTTCAAATCAAAGAATAGAGACACAATGCAGTTGTATTTTCCCTTTAACTCACGAAATGCAGGTAACATGTTTTATAGTTAATGTTAATTAATTTAATCTTATTTCCACAAATGCAATTTGTATATACGTTTAGTTGACATCTTATTTTGAAAGCCGGATGTTGTCTCACGTTAATCCCTCCGCTAATTTTGCAAAGTCCTACGCTCGCTCCCGATTTGTTCCGTTTGAATACGTTTACCGTGAATTTCAGCATATAGGCGCACTACAATTCAAGTGTCTGCTGAGCTAACTGCGGTCCTTCACAGTGGCGCTCGCAGGCAGACACAGCTGACGTTCAGCCCTGAGCCGGCCGCTGTCCTTGCAGTACGGGGATAAAAGGAAAACAGGGAACCCTTGCAATGATCTCGCTGGACTTCAATTTCAACATTTTGACAAGGGACCTGTCACATTATCTGGAAAACCAAGTGAAAGTCGGGCTGTTTGGCTCGGGAGTGGGACTGTCTCTGGTGCTGGGCTTTAGCGCAACGTACACCTGCTATTATTTGCTCTCGGTAGCGAAGGTAAGTATCGTTAACTCGCGGTTAATAACACCCTGACCGGCTGCTAATAGCCTTATAGCCGTGTGTGTGTGGGGGGGGCATTTAAAACCCACCGTGTGTGCCCTTCGCGGTGCAGCATCACCATCACTGCCAGCCGAGTGATGATGACACTCGACCGGTGCATTTGCAGATGGATCGATAAGGTTGCATCTGTCCACCGGTACATGCCTGCACGTGTTTGGCGGCTCTCTAGCCGATTTTTTAAAAATCAGCATAGATAACAATACCCGGAATCGATGTTATCCACGTGCAGCACTTATGTAACTGCATACACGTTCAACCCATAGACGCCACGGTCACAGTTAGATGTCGGCACTGACCAAGCTAAGCTACCATGAACGGGTATTGTAACTCAGTAACTCACAGTCACTATTAATAAATACAAATTGAATACGTTCATTGTGCATGAGTTTAAGATTAGAATATGAATCGGGAAAACAAATGTAATTGTCAGCAGACCCAACAGTTTCCTTAAAACAAATTAAAGTTAAATGAACAAATGCATGTAATGCATGCCTAACGTTTATTGTCAGTATGTTGAAGTGTAATAGAGAGCTTAAATGCAGGTTCATGCGGATCTTATGTGTTAGTAAGTTAGTAATAACCTTTATTTCAATTGGATGCTGACGTTTGAAATCCTGTACTCAATTACTTTTCTATCTTAATTGTCATTTAGTTTGAATGTTTTGCAACTGATCCACATCAGAAGATTTGACGTTGAGTTTAGAGACAATAATGCAAGAAGTTGGATATGATGTAACAAAACATGGCTCAGCTAAAAGATGCTTTGTTACAGCGATTGATGTGCTGTCATGTTAGATAACCTCACTTTACTGAATAAAGATAAAGAAGCCACTTTCTTGAACCTGTGTCGCACTTTGATGCCCTTGTCTTCCACAGAAGCCACAGCTCATCTCTGGGGGTAAGAAGTTCTACCACTTTCTGAAGGAGCAATGTCCCGTAGTGTCAGAGACCTACTACCCCACCTTCTGGTGCTGGGAGAGCCGCATCCAGACTCTGCTGAGACCCTTCGTCACTGCCAAACCGGGGGTCGTCTACAGAAAGTTAGTCCTCACTCTTCAGACACGCTTCACCACGGTTCATATGTGCATTTGAACTCATAAAACAGCTCCGGTCAAAGAGGTCAGAGAGATAAGTGTGAAGAATGTAAGGTAGACATGTCACCATATCACCTTTGACATGCTGCAGCACATGCACATTTATAACGTCAGCTTACTTCTTCTGGTATTCTGGAGTAATTAAACGCCACCGCAGACATTTCTTCCATGCCCACAGTGAAAATCTCCAAGAATTAGCTTGGTCACTGAGAGTGTGTTATTGTGCCTTTCTCAAATATTTCTCACCAGTTTAACAACTGGAAACAAATGCCAGTCCTGTTCTTTAGCCCCGATTGAAGGGCTCAGAGGAGAAAGACATCGTTTGTGTCACGATGGAGGCTTCGGCCGCCCTGCCTGCTCCTTGATAATGTACATTCTGTTGAAGATTAATAGCCACTGCATTCCTTGCCCCCTGCGCACACAAAGGAGATTAAAATGAATTAAGAGAGACTTAATTGCCATTATTGCTGTTTATTACTTATTTGTTCATATTACATTCTTACATAATGTACAATTTACATAATGTATTCAGATATTCCCTAATTTGCATAGCCATGCTTTTTGGTGTATGTGTGTGTGTGTGTGTGTGTATACAGTATAAATTGTGCATGTATTCTGCAATATGATCTTTGTCAGCCAGGCACTCGGGGTTGGAAAAAGAAAAACAAATAATTCCTAAAATTGTGCTTTTGCTTTGTTTGCCCTAACCTATACATCAAAATTTAAACTTTTTAAACTTCACCCGAGGTTGACCCGAGGACGGACACCGTGAAAACTGTCCAATTCGTCACCGGCTGCCGGGGTGAAATTCGACTCATGTCATTGTCCGAGCGGAGGATCGGCACCAGGTCCCCTCTCACTTCGTGGGTCGGCCCTCACTGACTTTAAAGTCTGGCTCAAGATGCATATTTCATGGCGGCTCTGTAATTTCATGCGGATGTCTTTACAGCCAGCCGGCCAAGTTGGCTCACTGCCTGCTGTGTGTGTGTGTGTGTGTGTGTGTGTGTGTGTGTGTGTGTGTGTGTGTGTGTGTGTGTGTGTGTGTGCAGTGCAGGTTTTAAAATGCACTAGCACCGGGGCTTGAATGACCTCATCTGCCTGGCCGGGCTTGTATAACCCAGAAATTGATTGACCATAAGAACCCACTGGTGCAGCGCCCTCCTCCTTATCTTAACGTGCTGTGCCGCCGGCAGCTAAGTCAGCGCTTCTACCCACATATCCAATTCCCCTTTGGGGGGGGGGGGGGTGCTTGTGATGGACGCAATGAAGTATCGTCACTTTACCTGGAAACTGAACAGAAATCACGAATTGCGTGAAGAATGGAACCAGAGAATTTGAATGACCATTCTGTGAGTGAAATGAATGGATGCACGGGGATACAGACACAGACACAGAGATCATTTTTGAGCGAGATTGTCGTTGCTGAGTTGCGTGTCTCGCTCGTCTCTGCAGTGAGCTCATTAAGGCGGCGGACGGAGGACAGATCTCTCTGGATTGGTTCGACAACGACGACAGCCTCTCTCATCCCGACGCTGCCGCCAGGCCCACGATCCTCCTCCTCCCCGGTCTGACCGGCACCAGCCGAGAGTCCTACATCCTGCACATGGTCCAACAGAGCCGGGATCTGGGCTATAGGTGGGTGGTCTTGGCCGGACACCCTGGCTGAGGGCCCGGCACTGAGCACACATTAAGGGCCGCTAAATCACACCACTGACACTCTCTGTGCCCTACGCTCTAATTTGCCACACAGACATTTGGTCCAATCAAAATCAGAATACCTCGGCAGTCATACCAATGTTGATAAAAGTGGAAAAACCTGACACCTGGCTTTGCGATGACTTCGTAAGTTTCTTTATGTAACGCTTGCATGCGTCACAGGGGCTCGGGGTCATTTCAGGTGAAGTGCACAAATAAAGCGGGCAGCTGAGCTCTGCGTCAAGAGTCGCTTTTTTGTAAATCGTCAAACGTAGCACAAGCTCGAAGAGTTGCAGAGGGAGGCAGTTTCTCCCCCCTCTTCCCCCCCCCCCCACCTCCAATAGACCCTTTTGCCTGCGCTCATTCTTTCATCCAGATTCAGGAAGGCATGGCAAATTCAGCATCTTCCGCCCCTCACCCCTGTCTGTGTAGCTTAATGAATTACAGCTTATCCCGGTACAAGCTTTGCAGCTTAGCCCAGGCCAGCTTCAGAGTTTATGCTGCAGTGTGTGTGTGTGTGTGTTTAAGCGCACACCCCACACACACACACACACACACACAAACACACACCTCCCAGTCCTCTTGCCCAACTCTCCATCCAGCCCCACCCTGCTGCTGGGCCACACCGACCGAAACGGCGGGTGTGACTCCAGATTATGGATGAGGGGAGGGATGCTGATGCCTTTGCTGCACAGTACAGGCAGAATGCTCTTCACACAGCTGGGCCTCCCTGCAAAGCTCAGCATATTCCCGGTTCAGTTGGGTTTCTTTTTAAAGTAAGGAACATTTCTTCAAAGGAATTTGGGCCACCGTGCTCCTTTGAACACGGAAGTCAATGACTTGCAGTGACAAAAAACAAAAAAAGCAAGCGTATACTTACTAGAGCAGTGGTTCTCAACTGGTCTGGCTGCGGGACCCACCATCACCCCTTAATGACAAGCCGGGACCCACTACCCAAATTATATAAATATATAATTTGAGTATATCTATATTCAAGAAGTCTAGTAATAGTAACGTCTCTGTGTAGTAAACAACTGACAAATCAAATAAAGAAAGTACACCAATTATATTTTAACAAATATTATTCTCACTTTTCAAATTTAACTGGATGGATTATAAATAATACATAGAAATACAGAAATAAATGTTCTTCTCATTTCAAGTAAAATAATGGCTGGATTAAAAAATAAATTACGTAACGAAATTCAATTTAGAAAACTTATTTTCACTGAATTGTCCTGCAGCTTTAAATTGTGTTCATTCAGTGTGAAGTGAAAAAGCCACTATTATATTTTTCTCATCTTCTAAAAAGAGAAATTAGAATTCAACTCTATGAGTCTGTCCAGAAACTTGTCAGAATACTCATATTTGATTGGCTGAGCTTCATCACGTCATGTGATTCACAACGCATTGGTCGGTGTTTTTCCTGCACCGCTGAACAAGTGCCGTAAATGCTGGAATAATTCCGCTGCTTAAAAAAAATGCCCTTCAAAATAAAATCACAATTTTTTTTTTTTTTTTTTTTGGTCAGACAAAGGCCCGCGACCCACTGAAAACGGGTCCGCGACCCACTTTTGGGTCGCGACCCACCAGTTGAGAATCACTGTACTCGAGCATGTACGTGTTTTTCTTCTTTCGAAAATTTGTGATCATTGATTAACCAGCCAATTATATAATTGATCAACTGGTTAATCTTTTTGTCTGTAATGACATAAAAATTGTGAAAAATGGCCATCGCAATTTCCCAGAGCCCCGAGGTGACGTATTTAAAATACTTCAGTCAAAAACACAAAGATGTTCAGTTCACAACTACATAACAACAGTAAAACAGAATCTACTCTTTAATTCATTTTCTGTCGATCGACCAATGCATGAATCATCTCAGCTCTATTTAATCTTCTTTCAGTGACAGGCAATGAACAGATGAAACGATTAAAGGAATCATTAAGTAGACTGAGATTATGTTTTGTGTGTTTCAGATGCGTGGCACTCAACAACAGAGGGGTTTCTGGTGAAACACTGCTGGTAGGAATCAGTTAATTTCTTCATTTGCCTCGTCCATATAGTCAGACAGACATGTGTACAGGATTTTTTTTTTTAAAAGGGCTGTTGATGACAGTTGGTTTTCCCGTTCGTCAGTATGACAGCTTGCCTGTAGAGTTGTCCTTGTCATTGCTTCAGCCAGCATAGAGCGGATTCCACATGTGTCACAAACATGTGTCACGGAGCCCGCACGGGAACCCTAAGCGGATGCTGCACAGACAGTGTTGTTGCACAGACAGGGATTAAGTTGCAGTCAGATACTGTATTTTAATACCAATCCACAGAAATATGACCTCGTCGAGCACGTGCTGCTCCAACACCTGACATAATCTGTCCTCTTACAGCCGGGGGAATATTTAGCCAACAAAATGGGCCTGAGCTCTGATATCACAAAGCGTGCCTGTGTTTTATGTCCCCCCCCCCCCCCCCTCATCTTTGGAACAGAGGCACGTTCTTTACGGACAACTGTATCACCCTGATCTAATCATACCATCACTGCCATACAGACATCTCAGTCATAGCACAAACAGTGTTTCATTACAGGCGGGGATTGCCTCGAATCAATCTATTGTCCCTCGTAGTGTGTGTAAATCTCAATCAGCGGCTCGTCTGTGAGTTGATTCACGCATGCATTCAAAGGTCATATCCAGAATTTAGTTGGCTCAGCTTTTCCTCAGATTTAGAAAAACTCAAAGTTTAAACTCGATGACCTCGGCACTGTACTAAGTGGTGGTGGCAAGGCGGGGATTTTCTCCCTCATTTCACTTGGGAACTGTGCTTTTCTGTTGCAAATGATGTGGCATTTGTACGCTCCTGTGAGTGTTTTCTCTGTGTCCAGTTAGTGTGAATATCATCCATTGTTAAAGCCAGGGGCTTTGGTTGAGAAAGGCTTGCTGTGTGAAAGATGCCCCCCTGCCTCAAAAGACTGCCTTGGAGTGCCCCGGGCCCTATTTCTAGACCTCGTAAACAGCCCATTACATTAGACTTTACAGTGGAGTAGGTTTGCAGCGTAAATATTTCCCCTAACTATGAGTATTATATATGTTTTTTTTGAATATCTTATATGTTATCAATCAATTTGTAAGTTTAGCTGTTTCACTGTAGAGTCCAAACGTTGTGCAGGCCTATTAAAGGACCCTTAGGAGAGTAGAAAAACAGTTTCCGACATTTACTTTGTGTCTGTGCTTCAATCTAAATAAAAGGCCTTTAAAAGCTGAAGAGTCAACAGCATCCTGAGATATTGGACTTGTTAAAGAGGCTCTTTAGGTTCAAGCTGCTTTGTTTTATAATGTGAAGTAATCTGCCCTGCCTGACAAACTGTTTAAACGTTAAAAAGGATTTTACCGCTTTGCCCAAACACCATAGAACAGTGTTCATCTGTATAATAGCCTGAAGGAATAATAACAATAACATAGCGCGTTTCAAGATAAGCTGTAAAATCATAGCTTTGCCTCATTAGAGACAGATTTAAACCCTTTCTTGGCCTGCAAAAAAAATGACAGTTTCATTTATATACAATAGGTTTTAGAGTAAAATAATCTTCTGTTCACACTTTTACTCATTTACACTGAGTGTGGACTCACTTCTGCAGTCCAACGGATGTTTGGAGAGATGCTTCACAGCTGCAGTAAGAAAAGCATCAATAACGGAACCTGTTCCGTACATGCATGTTGTGAACGGGTGCTGCACTAGCAGACATAATAATATGAATTACCAAATGCATAATTACTGTTTACATTTAAAGGTCGGACAGTGAATTGCGTTGGCTGCTTCCGGCTGCAACTAATGATTCTGAACATATGAGGTGAGAAACAGCATCTTGATTGATATTTGATCACCGCGGCCTCGTTTCACCGTTTGATCGGTGTTCACCAGCAGTGACCGACGGCTCCGTTAGAGACTCCTCACCGCTGATTGGTTGTTTTACTTCGGGCTTCGTGGAATCTTGCAAATGCCATTAGGAGCACTAAGAGGAGGCGGAAGAACCTGCTTTCCCCCACAGATTATCTGTCTCGCCTACCGTCAGGATATAGAGACAGTTTCAGCAAACAAAAAGTTACTTTTTTACACAAGTTACTTTCTGAATCTTTCAGCGAATCATTGATTCAGCTGTAGTTTGATCTGCCTTCTACATCATATCGATTGACTTCTGCAGAGCATATAACACGCTCATAGCCTGTTAAATCAAACTTGGAAACAAGAAGAGGGAAGAGAGGAGCAAAGAGTGACTCTGTTGTCTTCCGGTCCCACCCAGACCCCGAGGACCTACTGTGCGGCCAACACAGAGGATCTGGAGACTGTTATTGAGCACATCAGGAGGACGAATGAAGCGGCTCCAATCATGGCTGCTGGAGTATCAATGGGCGGGTAAGGAAGCCACTCACCACCAGCTGACTGAACATCTCAGTACACCGCTGACAAATCCCAGAATGTGACTTAAAGCTGTGCGAGACGACTTCACACATTGACTGGTGACTCAGTGGAAACCAAAAAGATGTGCTGCTATAGTACACTACTTAGAAATACTCATTTACTAATTCAGTCTTTTGATTGGTTTGGACAAAAGAGGCAAAATATGCCAAGCTAGTAAATCTCTCTTCTCTCTTAAACAATGTCACTGTTCTTATTTATTTGTTTATTGATGTGAAAATAGCTGATGTCTGAATCTTACATGTAAATCCAGCATCGCTTGGGCTGTAGTCAGTGCTTTATAATTGTCCCAGTTATTCAGTAGAGCAAGCCAAAAAAAGGTGTTTTTACTGCACAGCTCTAATCCCACGACGTGAAGGATTGGTCAGAAATGGAACATGTTCCAATCCCCGTTTTTACCAATCTGTCCCCCCCCCCCCCCTCTCTCCTCCACGTTCAGGATGATGCTGGCCAACTACTTGGGGCGCCAGGGCCGAAAGACCTGTCTGAAAGGTGTCATAGTCTTCTCAGTGGGCTGGGATGTATTTGAGTGCACCGCTTCACTGGAAAAACCCCTGGACCGCTTCCTCTTCAACTCCTACCTCACCAGCTGCCTACAAGCCTCTGTGCACAGGTCAGCCGGGGTTCGGAGCGGGGTTAGCGCGGTTGCTAGCTCACCGCTGGTGGTACGGGCAAGTGTTGCAGGAGCTTCAATAACTCGGTTTTACGTATTTATCTTTCGTGCGTTAGATTAAATGCCACTATGTGCTGTGCTGTACCTGTGTGACAATACAAGTTGATTTTACATTTTACATGTATATGTTAGCTGGTGAACAAAGCATATTTAAAAAAAAGCCTGGTAACATTTAGCAATTATAAAACCCACAATATCTTTCAATCTGTGCATTAAAGGGACAGTTCACAGCCAAAATCAAAATAGATCTTGTTGTGAGCAGTTTCGTGCAAGAACTATTTTCTCTGTGTGGATTAATTAAGGGGGCAGATCTCTAAATTCCACATCTCCAAAACCAGGCAACTCACACCAAAACAGTCTCCAGATTCATAAATAGCACCATTAATAAAAAAACTGCATTTTTGATTTTTGTGTGAACTGTCCCCATTCAGCATGATATAAATGCACAGTAATGCTTTTGTAGGAGCACTTTGAAAGCTACGCTTGATTCTTGTTTCATTATGATGTTACAACCTTGTCAGCAATTTTTGAGGGACATTTTCAGCTGCAAATCATTTCAGCTGCAAATCAACAGAAGTCTGTGACCGTTTTATTCTTGATCTCCCCGGCAGACACAGACCAGTGCTTGAAAAGTGTTACGACATCGATCACGTCATGAAGGTCGGGGTTATTTTTTGTGATATATTGGCCACAAATGCTTATCTAATTAAAGGAAGTAGCCCAAATGTACTAAATCTACTTGGTCCCTCCCTGCAGGCGAAGACCATTCGAGAGTTTGATGAGAGGTTCACCTCCATAATGTTTGGTTATCCTACCATTGATGACTACTACCATGATGCCAGTCCTGTCCACAAGCTGAAATCTGTGCAGGTGCCAATGCTGTGTCTGAATGCTGCTGATGATGTCTTTTCCCCGTCTCACGGTGAGTCCCAGCAACCTCCGATTTCTGTACACTCCGACGTTACTTAAACACTATACCGACACGGTGACATGAAGACTGAGAATGTAGTCCACGGAGAAGAAAACAGGACCTGAGTCCCGTGTTTCCTTTTTCAGCCATTCCAGTGGAGGCAGTGAAGCAGAATCCAAACCTGGCCATGCTCATCACCTGTCACGGCGGCCATATTGGTTTTCTGGAGGGCCTGTGGCCTCGACAGAGCACTTACATGGACCGAGTCTTCAAGCAGTTTACTAAGGCGGTCATCGAGCAAGGCAGCGGACTGCAAGACCTCTCCTGATAAGAGAACTTAACAAAGTGTTCCGCTCGTTTTACTTGGTCTCACATATGCCTTCCTTCCTTCCTTCCTTCCTTCCTTCCTTCCTTCCTTCCTTCCTTCCTTCCTTTTCTTTCATTTTTTCCATCCATCTCTCCTTGCTGCCTTCCAGCCTTTATTTCATCCATTTCTAATTCAATTCTTCCTTGTTTGTCTTCCTTCCTTCATCCATTCCTTTGACACGTTTCCCCTTTTCCAAACTTGCCTTTCATTCCTTCTTTCTGCATTCCATCCATCCTTTATTTCTTCCCTCTCCACCTAACCCTGTTCTACCTCTTTCCTTCCTTCCATTGACTTTCTTTTATCTTTGCCCTCCATCCTTCCGTCCCATTCTTCCTCCTGCCACAAGCAAAAAACAACAACAACGTCTCTCTCATTTGAAGGGCACATCTTATAGAGTGCAGCATTTGTGTTGCATTCAACATTAATTTATTAATTCCATACGGTTAACAAGTATTTGTATGTATTCACGCTGTCAGTGGTATGTTGATTAAAAAAGCAAGCATAGCTGTTCACGTCGCTGTTGAAACAATGAACCTGTGCTCATCAGGCGCATTAGCTAGCTAACAAACTCTGCGATTACCTTGTGCAATCATTTTCTCTTGAAGCTAACACACATGAAAATCCAATGATCTTTGTCCATGAGCCGTCAGTACATCTATGAGTAGGATTTTAGCCCTCAGGGATTTTCTTTATTCGCTCATGCGTCCTGTGTAGATTTATTCAGTCAATCATACTCCTTTAGTTTTTATTTTCGTGGTTTAAAAGTAGATGCTATGTACACATTTTATCCTAGAAAGTAGTTCGATGTTTTGGGGAAATCTTTCTTCAGGAGAGTGAGAGGAGAAGCGTGAAACCACTCTCATGTCTAAGCTAGCAGCTAATTCGATTAGCGTAGCATAAAGACTGGAAACAGGGGGAGTCAGCCATCTTAACTCTGTCCAAAGGTAACAACATTGTTTGACCATTAGACGGAGCCAAGCTAGCTGTTTCCCACTGCTTGCAGTCTTAATTCTAAGCTAAAAATAACCAGCTGCCTTATATTTAATATACTGTACAGACATGAGAGTGGTATCTATATTCCCATCACTTTGCAAGAAAGCGAATGAGCGTGTTTCACAAAATGTTGATTTTTTTCCCCCTTCCTTTAACCTCCTGGGTGCACTTTTCTTTTCTCACATTCTCCCTTTACGCACACCAAATAGTTCTATAAATGTGCATTATGGAGAATAATTCATTAATGACAAGGAATGTGTAATTGCACTATTTTAGTTGATTTTACCATAACTCTAACTCCATAATGCAAGGCACTTCATTTCGTACGATATATGAAAGTATATCCCAAAGGCCGAACACAGCAGTATATGAATTCTATGACGTTTCCTTTGAGAGAATCTTCTGTAAATAAGTCTGAGGGTGCGAGATACAGTGATGTAAATGAAGTAATGCACATAGGAGTGTACATATTTGAAGTGGCAGATGTACCTTTATAAGATGCACAGTATCGTCAATGGAACCGGGTTGTCAGTCATTTTTATTTGGGGGGGGGGGGGGGGGGGGGGGTTTCGTTTCGCCAACAATGATCAAGGGGCTGGCTACCGTTTATGAGTTGGCTTCGATAAAAACGATGTGATTTGACTGGCGGCCAGACTTTCCGTAACGCGCTGCATGAGGGATTCTGACTTCCTGTTCCTGTGGAATTTTGGTGTCTGTTTGTTCTGCCAGGTCGTCCATCGAGTAGCATGTGTCTCATCGCCGTCATCATGTCCCGAACCTCAACATCACTTCTGTAGCACAAAGGACATGTTTGTTTGTTTCCATTGGATGCTGCATTTCATTTTGCATACCACATGAAAAGAAAAAGCAGAGACAAAAAACATTCTGTCTTAACATCTGCAGCAATAAGATTTTAAATTTACAAAAATAATTGTCTCTATAGTGCAGTTATCAGTATGCACATTATCACTATGAGTGTAATATGCTGTATTTAATAAATTATTAAACAGAGGCGAGGTCCATTTGTCTGCTGTCTCAAGTGATTCTGCTCGTAATGCATTTTCTCCACAGAGTGTATTGCATTGCTCGACTGGCTGTGTACTGCGGGTTAGAATAATTGACTGCAGTTGCCTTTTGTCAGCAGTTTTCTTTCAACTCTCTTTCTTTCATTTTCTTTCTCTCCCTTACTTTACTGTTATTCAGTCTTTCTTTCGTTTTTTCTCTGATTTTTTTCACCTCGTCCACTGAAGTCGAGGCATTTGACGGTCTACGACTTGAGCTGGCTTACTGCATGGCCTGCGTGTCACTGCAGGGTCGCCCTCCCTCTCCTTCTCACATCACAGTCCAGGGTTTTGCTCCATGCAATCGACTCACTCCAAACTCACGGGCTTAGTTGCTGACAGGATATGCATCCCCAATAAGCCCAAAGACAGATGTACTTTGGTTTTATCTAGATGCTTTATGGAAGCCTGGGAGTAATTAGAGTAGACTGCCAAAAGGGATGAGTGATTCACTGTTGGTTACCATCTACGAAAGTTGATATTATGTGGCAGGAATCCCTCTATTATAAATGTCATGTCTGCTGATGTGATAATGTACTCTGGATAAGTATATAGTCCGAGATCAATAAATGCTCTTAATGTCAAGATGGAATAAAAGGATGTTTCACGCTGACTTTTTGTCACATCAGTGTCAGAAAGTAGTTTAATAATAATTACTGCATTGCCTGAGGACTCAATAATTATAAGAAATGTCAGAATCATCAAGAGACATTGTCTCTTTTTCTCCTCTGAGGATTTGCATGTAAAGTTACAGCATCACCGAGAGAAGCCAAAGAAAGCCAATCTTTACATATTTTATGGTTGAAGTCATAAAACATTCAATTACCCAATGACCTCTTTTTAAGCATGGGAATTCTCCAGTGTGTCCCAAATTAATCACTTTGGGACATCTTAAATCTCTTGGGCTTTCTGCACATTTGTTTTGCTCTTCTCAACAGAGAAATGATGAGGCATAGGAATCAGCGCTCTCTTCCTCTTCCTTATCCTGCCCGGACTGCAGCAGCTGGCTGAAAATAGCCTTGTGTTATATCACACGGGTTGTATAGGTTGACGGAGAGTGTACTTTAGCAGGAGCTGAAATAGTGCCATCCCTGGACCAACAACGCCCCTGTGCCCTTACAGTGAAGTGAAGTCATAGCATCCATTAAGAAGACATTTCTGCTCTTGATAACGAGAGGGCCACTGTGCAAAGTCACGGCGTGGCTACAGAGCTGTTGAGACTGGGAGATGAGCAAGGTATTCTGGGATTTACTGGGATTGAAAGTATGCAGATAACAGAAATCATCAAAACAAATTCACCGACTTTAGTAGATGACAGTAACTTTCCTTGACTCTGTCAATGCAATCAAAGACATTCTAAACAACTTTGCTGAGACCATTTTGTCGAATGTATTTTAGAACAATGTTTACTGAAATCATCAAAGGCCTAAAAACTAGGTTCAAACCAAGGGCCCCTCAACAGGATGGGGTCTCCAATACAAGCGTTGCCTGAAGTCTTTATTCCTGCACGAGTATTAAAAAACTTGCAATGACTTGTGTTATCACAACCTAAAACGGAGCCTGGAGCCTCTGGGCCCCCAGAGGGTTTGGGACCCCAGGGCAGTTGTCAGATATACAGTCGGTAATCCAGCCTTGGATGAAATTCATTTTATTCTTTACAAACTAGGACATGCACTTATTTAAATCTTTTATATATGTATATGTGTGTATATATATCTATATATAATATATATATATGTATTTTGATTTGACTTTCTAATAAGACATGAAGTCTGCAGATATAAATCTTGTGATGACACCTCCACTTCATCAGGTGTCCCTGGTTCTTCTTTGTCTTGCAGGATCTGGGCTGTCAGCCTCATGAGCCACCTCGAGAGACATGCAAAGGACACACACACACACACCTACAGACAGATTCCTAAACAGTCATATGCTGCTACAGTGCAACCTAGTGGCCAAATGGAATGGTCACTCAGAAGTCATATTTATGTCCAACAAAACACTTTGATAGAATCTCATGTATTTCCTCTTTATTTAAGCGTTGACACAGAGCAAAATAGTCAAAACCTAAGATGCGTTTTTCTATGGCTGCCCTATTCCATCAGTTTGACTCCAGATGACTTGTGCATCTTTCTATACACATTTCTCCAAAAATTGAAAAATCACAATTGGGATCATACTTGCTGTCCGGAAACTTTAGGATGTCTACTACAATTCAAAATACAGTTCTATGAAATGTAGATTTTTGTGCTCTGTGAACACACATTCACTGTATTTGTGCTCCTGTCACAAGTGGAAACATATAAACACTCAAGCTGAAAAGAAAGCCCGAAAAAAATAAGCGAATGATTTTCGAAGTCATTTTATTACATTCATAAATTTTCAACAACAGCAGCATGGCTCTAATACGTTCATACGTTCACAGCCTGCAACCACAACGGTAAACATGAGGTAGATCACCCGGACACCAAGGCCACCACTGGGCCGCACATGGTTATCAAACACATTTCAGTGACGATTGTGAGAGCAAGTTGCATATTAAGTGTTAATTATTAACAAGAAAGACACTTTCTATGGACCATTGGCGTTTAAGTTAAAGTTTGGATCACAAGTCTTGTATTTGGACACATTTTGGGGCTCATTTAATTATGGGAAATATTAGTTTTTCCTGCTGGTAACTTGTAGAGTGCACGTTCACATTTCCTACCCCCAGTGACATTCAGTCGATCTAAGAACCAGTCGTCTGGGTCTTGTGCAAAGCCTTCGTGGATGGTTTTGAAGAGAACACGCGCCCTCGGTTTAGGCGAGCTCAGCATGCAATCAAATATTACGCCTCAATGTGATTATCCGTCCAAAATGTTTGTCAAATAAATAAGAATCCCGAATGGACCTGATTTTCATTTTCAATAAAAACACAACACAAGAACATGTGGTTAAGGACTCATCTAGGTAGATTCTTCTCGTCTTTGCAACATCACGGAAAATGAAGAAAGACATCATGACCAAAAGATACTGGCAAAAGTTACACAAGACTAAAAAAAACATCAGTAACCCTCAGTGGTTAAGGGGATGATATAATATATTATTAATGTAAACAAAGCTTTAAACAGTACAGTAGTCCAAAATCTAATTATTTCACTTTGCTTCACTCAGACACACATTTCTTCGCCTCACAGTTAAATGGTTTCTTCATTGTCATTGGTCCGGAAAAATGTAAAGACTTGAGCAGTGACCGTATGAAACGTCACTAAAAAAGGCATATTCTTTGGACAACCCTGTGCAGAAACATATAAAAACATTCTACTTTCAAGTATATGAAATGATCTGATCTGAAAATATGGCAGATTGTGAGTTAATGTGTGGATGGGAGCCAAGACCATTAATGTACAATCAGCCTCAGAACATTGTAACAGGAGGTTCAAATCACAGTAGTCAGCAGCAGGATACTTGGCAGTGAAGAGGGCTGGCTTATTAAATAGCATCGACGAGCATGATGTGATTATGCTTCAAATACCCAGTATTCAAGTCAGTTAACGCCTGAACACAAAACATTTTGAACGAAACTAGTTTTGCTTCCACGCCTGTCTGTTTGGCATTTAACATTTACAGACAACAGACCTGCTCCATAGTTGTATATTCAAGTCTGAAGAGAACATTAACGTACTACATTCTTGAAGGGACACAACTTGTACTTTTCTTCAGTTGTGAAAAAGTCTTTGGATCGATTCACGCGTCAAGTCCTTTTGATACTAAAACCACACTCATTCAGCTCCCCGTCAGAAGGATTATCGATTCCACACACATATATATATATCTTTAGAGGCACAAGACAGAAGTCCATTTGCAGTTTAAATGATAGATAAATCCAATACAGGTCAACCTCTATGTTAATATCTCTTTAATACAGTGAGCTGACTTGGATCGTCAATAGGCGGCGTGGAGTTTGAGAGGCAGAGCAGGTGAGGAGGGACGAGGAGAGCGAAGGGAAAAGGCTGAGGATGTCTTTGGTGCACAACACAAATGAAAAATACACGGTGAACGAACAAAAAAAAAAAAGCGTTACTCCTTTAAGCGACCTCCCTTGGATCTCCCTTTAAAACCCTGAGATAAACACGTATGCCCAGAATGGGACATACTGTGGTCAAAGTACATTTGTATGTACAAATACAATCTTCAAATAGTCACATCGTTGATCCGAGAGCATCCATGTTTTCCCCCACAGCAAAGTAGAGACAATCCCAGCTACGAGCAAGAGTTAAAACACGCACTGACCCTCTTCAGAGTCAGTCGTAGTGCACTGTGGTAGTACAGACGAAAGGAAAGCCATATCAGGTGGCCTTGTGTCCACTCGTGGGGCACTTTGGATCGAGTGCTCCAGCATATCCCCTCTGACCTTCCATTGGAATGGCGAGAATTGTGACCGCTGGGCTGGTTTGGAATCAAATCTGTTTTTGAGGTTCAAACATGGCGGCCAGTCAGAAAGTAGAGGGGCCGGTCATCGCTGCAGTTAGCCGTCTGAAACTCGTCCCGCAGGCGGAACTGCCACTCGTCCTCCAGCTCCAGTCGGACGATGGTCTGGCGCAGGGAACTTCGGTCCTGGCAGATCACGCAGAGAGTGGCGCCTGTGGACACAATCGGGGTAACAAAAATAAATAAATCAGAGCGGGTCGTCCTCTAAAAGCCCTGTTAGTGTCCCTCAGAGGCTGTTCTGCTTACTGAAGCGAGGCAGGCTATGATCTGTTCACATGCATTAAGTTCCTACCATTTATTGTTCATGATTATTGGTCAGAAAGACACAGGAATATACACACAGGCACGCCTCAATCGACACATACGTTAGTGTCGCATAGCACCGAAGGTATAAGCTATCATAAAGTAGATGCTACAACAACAACAACAGAAGCAGTTGCAATAACCACCTTTGAGGAAGCGGAATTTCTTGAGGAGTCCGGAGACGACAAAGGAGTCACAGAGGTAAAGCAGCAGGCCGCTGAACAACAGGCCCTGGTGGTTCAGGTTGGTGGAGTGTGGACGAGAGTTGATGTAGCACACAGAAATCTGTGACCAAAAACACGACGCATAAAAGACATTTCGTTAATTCCACTCAGGCCAACTACAAGAAACATAAAGTGCATCTCTTTTGGGTCAAAATGAAGGAAACAACCACCAATAGATCCTGTGGGGAGCAATCGGAGGCGTCTTTACAAGCAGATGCAGCGTTGCATTGCGAGCGTCATGATTTATTTCCATTACAGGAGAAAACACAAACACAAGAAATGTGTCCAGGCATGCAAATAATGAAGTTGTGCACAAGAAATGTAGCCTACAGTGGAAATGTGCAAAGTTAGCGTTCAGTGTTTGCACATGTGCGCGCATGTGGGTCAAAATGTTCTCAGCAAAACAGCTGGCGAAAAGGTGCAACACGTTTCCCTGGTTAAAGAAAAGTCTACAAAAGGTTGTTCCTATTCTTGTCATAGTTTACACTTCAGCAATTCCCCCAAAACAGTCGTACAGTATGTACAAATGTATGAAATTCAGCATGTCTGGGGATCAACTGCACTTGGCTTCTATCCCAAAGAGGTTTTTACGGCAGATTTAAGCTGAAGGAATGACGCCAACAGTCTCGTCTCAGGCGTTCAACTGCAACCTCCCGGGAGCTCTCACCTCCGGGCTGATGTTGAGGTAGCTGTCAATGGACAGAACTGGGTTGCTTCTGTTCTGCACGGCCTTCGGAAACAGTCTGTGGCTGCAGCTTTGCAGGAACCTTTCCAGCAGGAACTGGGCTGGGGCGTCCAGGAGGGTCTGCTCGCTATCTGGGGCGCAGACATACTGTGGCGGGCTGATTGAGGTGGGGTTTCCCATGTCCTGGGGAGGGGAAGAAAGCAGTTTAGTGTTTGATGGCGTTTCATAAAAAATAAACTCACCAGAAGCCCCTCTTACAAAATGGCCATTGTGTTTGTACGAACGCGACACATACCATGAGTTTAGGTTTGACCAGGAAGTCTTTGTTTCCCCCAACTGGAATGTGTTTCTTCATGAGGCTGAAGTAGTTGAAGCGACACAGCAGCAGCCCGCTACTGTTCACCCTTAAATTAAAGTCCACCTCCTCACAGCTATACCTGCACATGGGACCAAAATAGCAAAAGCAGGTGGATTAAGACGCTGCACAACTTGCCAAACGTGTGGACTGACTGACTTACCGATTAAGGTCATAATGAACGTTCTGCGTCAGGTCCACATTAAGCATGACCAAGTCATGGAGGTGACACCGGCTGAAGGGATGGCCGGGAGACTTGCGAGCCAGGCTGCTGCTCCACCTGCGCGTGCCGCACATTGCGTACAGGGAGATCTTCGGTGTGTTTTCCACATGCTGCAGCACCATCTTCAGTGACACGTTGGTTCCGTCCGATGTCTCGCTGATAGAGGGAAAAAGGGAGGACGGAGCACACATGAGAATGGTTTTTTTTGGGGGCAAACACGGTTTAAAAATCACATACCTTTTCCGTATTTTTCTTCAGGGTCTTTAAATATCATAAAATACACATTTTCAACCTTGGTAATAGGGTAATAAATTGCTAAAAGTTGCTTAAGGTGAAAAATGATAACTCTAATAACTCAGCAACTTGTTTCTATGTCCACTTTACACATCAGAAAGAATTACTACCTGCTGTCTGCTGGCTGGTGGCTGTTCCACAGCACGCATGAGTCGTCCATCATGACAATGAAAGGCCATACATCTTGCCTCTTGACACCTTGCTCCTCCAGTCTGTTTCTTTCCAGCTCCAGGTTATGATACGACAGCTCTTTGATCATGAAGCGGGCAGCACCTTGAACGGACAAGAGCATATGTGTCAATTTTTCTATTATATACTTTCTCAAAACTGTTACACCTACAGTGCCCTTCAACTTAAACACAGTGCTGCAGGAGGTAATAAGCAGTGCAAATTGAATTTGTGTGTGTGTGTGTGGATTACAAATTTACAAGTGAACTCTTACAGTTCAGAAGTTATTTTGTTTACAGTAAAGTTATATAATGCCCAGAAATAAATTGCTGATACATGGAATGAAACAAATGTAGGTTTTGCGCAACAGTGAAGAGATCTGAGTTGAATTAAGTTGGCATGGTGCTCACCAACTCCCGTGTTGTTGAACACAGCCGGCAGGACGAGCAAGATGTGGTTGGGCCAGTACTTTCTGTAGAGGGGCATCTCAAACTGCTTGACCACCAGGATGTGCAGATGAGTGGCGCCCTCCATGGCATGGTAAATGTTGAGCAGGCCGTGCTCTTGGCGTCCTGTAGTCGGGGTGAAGATCGGACTCTTCAACCGATCCGGGTCCTAGAGACAGACAGAGAGACAGGAAAGTAGGGTGGAAACAAAATGGGTAAAGTTGTGACCCAGAAAATATATTTCACAAGTTGATTTGTGATGCCTCAGTTTTGAGCTTCAGCAGGAAGAGATGAGCAATTCCACCCTCTCCAGAAATATACAGCACATACCTACACACACACACACACACAAATACTCCCACATAGGTAGAGTCAACTCACCTTAGTGGAGACCAGAGGCAGGCGCATGCTTTCCAAGTGGCTGCCCTGCTGACTGAAAACAAAGTGCTGCTCCTTGGCTTTGGGAATGACAAACTGGAGCTGGACCTCCTCCCCCAGCATGGACGAGCAGAAGGTGAAAGCATGGAAGGTGCACTCCGACAGCTACAACACACAAATGCACACACACACACATGCATTATTAACACAGAAGGATCAGCATTCAGCATGACTGCAGGCAGTAAAAAACAGATATCCAAACCCGTCACAGTATTTTGACAGGTGTGGATATCTGCAGGTGCGTCTATGAATCAGCAATGATACTCAAGCCCAAACGAGTCTCTTGGATGTTCGATGTTGAGGAAGGCGAAGTGTGTGCACTCACCTGCGTGGCGGGGCCTGCTTCGCAGTAGTGGTGACACTGTTCACAGTGATGAAAGGCATTGTGGGCAGCAAACCTGCTCAGACGTATGGACTTGGTCACTCGTTTCTCTGGCGTTTGGCTCTCGCCTTCTTGCTTAAAATCTGCAGATCGCAAAAATCAAAACATGTTCACACATATACTTTGAGACGACATTTTTTGTTGATGTTATATTGAATTAAAACCAATGTTTTTACAAAGTCAGATGAAATGACTAATTCAGAGACTGCCTCTGCCGTGTGTTTGCATATATCTGCTGACCTTTTAAGCACTTTGACCTCTTGTCAGTGTAAACAGGGCTGGCCTTCCTGAACTTAGGGTCCCGGGGGTAGGGGTCAAAGGGCAGCTTCCGCACTTCCTCAATGTCAGGCAGCTGGGTTTTTACGAGAGTTGTGACCTCTGATGTTTCTGGAGATGAAAAGAACATGAAAAGATGTCAATGAAAAAAGAAACAACAACAACTTGACATGTAGTTCCTCATCATATCTATGGTGTGTTTAACACCACGTGAGGTCAGGATAAATCAGTCAGCAATGGTCTTCACCTTCTTCCTCCTCATCATACACATCTACTTCCAACAGTCTGATGAGCATTCGAAACAGGATGCGAAGAAACTGCAGATAGGCACCAGTTTTTCCCACCTAATGAAGGACAAAGAAAAAAATCATCCATGTGATGTTACACTGACACTTCAATCCAGATGCATGAATAAATAAATCTCATATACTTATTTGCACCTATAGGGGGAGCAGTACTTGTGTGCTGTTACCTGCGGGGGTCCACTGAGTAGCATGCGTCGTGGATGTGGCACAGATGGAGCCTCGTAATCGGCGTGATGCTGCCTGGCGATGGTCCACTCGCGGTAGTACATGCTCCGCTCTTCCCCCTGCAGGTTGTGAGTGACGAGGGGCCTCAGCGGGCTGCTCCAGGCCACGTCTGCGTGAGGCAGCAGGGAGAAGGAGCTCAGCTGACTCCCCGACTCCCCCGCCAGCAGGCTGTATGCCGCCCGCGACATGATTACCGTCCGCGGTGACACCCGAGTGGGCTTAGGCTCTCGAACGCACTGCGTGGACTGGCTGGGCCTCTGTGTGGAGGAGGACGACGGGGAGGAAGAGGAGGAACTGGAGTAAAGAGAGGGAGGGGCCTTGGAGGCTTTAGAGGGGTTGGAGGAGAGCTGGCTTTCTACAGAATCGCACTCCTGCTTGAAGCCCTGCGTCGCTGTGCCCATGTCTGAGAAGAGGGCACCTTCGGGTGGGCAGGTGGAGGTGGAGGGCCTCTGGAAAGAGTCGGCAATGTCCGATGAGCTGACACCGTTCTCTGCCAAAGAGCCTGAGTGACACAAAGATAGTCGAAATATAAATACTACCGTAATACCTTTGAAGATATTACTTAAAGCCAACATCTGGAGTAAAGACTCAGTATCTCACTGAGTTCGGGGACTCACCAGAGGTTCTGGTTGCAGCGCTGCCGTTGCTCTGAGGCCTCTCCAGCTCGTCTCCATCGTTCAAGCTGGTGGTGGCCTTCTCTGCGTCTGATTCCCGGGGGGCCATGGCCTTCTTGGGTTCGTGGACCACGCCCATGGACACGTGGGTGCAGGCCAGACCCACCTCCTGCTCCAGGGCCGTACGAGTCAGGTAGCTGGAGTCTATCAGACGCAGGTCGCTGTATTTCAGAGACCTAGAAGAGTAAAAGTGCGAAGGAGGATATTTGCTGAGACATGGTCCTATATTTGGTTTTTAATTTTCATTGAACGCGTTTCTATGTCAAAAAAAGTCAAAGCAACAGCACGCCAAGAGGAATTATAGATGAGCTAAAAGGGAACGTACTACACTGTCCACGACTGACGATCACGTTGTAAGAGTGACAGGGTAGTGTGTCTGAGTTTACCTGGGGAAAGTTTCTCCAAGAGGGTCCTTCCCTGTAAGGATGACGATGCAGGGCAGCCCTTCCAGATCCTCATACGTGTGTGGCACCCAGTCTTCATTCTCACAGCCTCTCCACGCCTACAGCAAAACACAACACGTTTACTGTTTGGTTATGCATGCATCATTTAGAACCAGACCAAGCATGCACGTTGGGTTGATGCTGGATTTAGACATGTTCTTTTAACAAAATAAAACAGTTTTTCTAAATGCCTGATTTTAAGCAAGTAGTCCACAGGTCCCTCATGTAAAAGGTGAAGAAGCCACACTGTACAAAGGAGGTACGATTAGAAGTCTTAAAACATTCGCTGGCAGGGTTTCGGTGGTTTAAATGAGGTTTGAGATTAAGCTCAATAATCTAAGGGAAAAGTCTGAGAAAACGAGATTCGTGAACACTGAGAATTAAGTCAATTCCCTGATAATTACTTCAGAGCTCCTTGCAAAGACCCAGGTTCATTCAGATATCTAATGAGACACTGATGAACTTGAGTGTTTCACTCGTGGATCTGATTTCCTCAACACATCTTGCTTGAAAACTAACCACAGTAACTTTGTATGAATGTGATTCAAATGTTGAGTAGAAAGCATGATAAAAAAGAAATGACTGACAGTGTTCTCACCTTGAGGCGGTTGGTAAAGTTCTTCTGTAGGTTGAGCTCGGTGGCCGGGCTTCCCAGCAGCACTGCGAAGCACAACTGGAGCCCCAGTTTGTCCCTCACGTCCTCCAGACGCTCCCGGGCCAGCATCGCCAGCTGCAGCGAGGGGACCCGAACTAGCAGCATGTGGCCCCGGCCCTGGGAGCCCTCTCTGCCCGGGGCGTTGATCAGGTCCTCCACCATGGCCAGGGTCTCTGGGGTTATGTGGTCTCTCAGGGACGGGGAAGAGGTCAAGGCCATCATGGCCTCAGTGTATTGCTGAATCAGCAGGTAGCTCCGGATCACCATGCTGTGCAGGTGCGGATGTCTGGGACACAAAACACACAAGTTTGAGCTACATTGCCGATGACAACGTCTTTTATCAACACGGGCACCATTTAGACAGGTTTGTGTTTCTTCTTCTTCTTATGTTTGTGCCATCTGTCAGACTTCATATTGGAAGACAATATGTTAATCTATGTTAATGATTCCTCAGTGATGACACGGCACTGACCTTTCCAGCAACGTGTGGACCATCTTCTCAAACGCATCGTCACAACGCAGAATGGGGCTGGCCACACCCCACTGCAGGGAGCTGCTGTAGTCCCTCAGGCCAAAGTAGAGCAACTCGTTGGGAGGCTGCTCCCCCTGCTGGAGGACAATTATAGTACAGTCAGAACATGTCGTCCTCTCTAGCTTTTTGTTCCACTTACACTAGAGTGAAAAGCAGAGCTAGTTCACTGGGCGGTTAATGAGTCTTCTCTCATTGCATGATGCTTGATCTGAAAGCTAACTGAGTGCATTTACGTCCCTATTATTTGTCGTCTAAAATGAGTGGTTCCAAACCTTTTTGAAGTATTGGCCCCTTAGAAATGTGGCAATGTGCATTTGTGAACCGTCATCAACAGTCGCATAGGTCTATGGCTCATGAGTACGTATTTGAGTAATCTTCCACAGGCCTGAATAATATGCAGTAATTCACAAGAAAAAGGTTAGAGGAATGTCTGAGAAGTGAATCTAATTTTGTGCAACACATTGTAGTTTAATCAGTCAACATTATACAGTGTTTCTGTAGCAACAAAGTACTGCAGCATAACCCCCTCTGCTCTGAAACTTCAGAACAAATGAAAATATTAAAAATATGAATTCGATTTTTGTTGCAAATATTATTAGGACTGACCCAGACCACTTTCTACTCCAGTCAATGTAAACAGAATTACAACACAACAAACAATGACCTCAAACCAGACCGAATATCAGTTTGAAGACTCAATAGCAGCTTACAGTTATGGTGTGAGCAGATGAATCATGAGCAGAAAAAAAGCCTTCAAAATGATATCTTGGAGAAGCTCAATGGAAGCACTGTCAATTTAATGCACACTGCAATTACTGCAAAAATGCCCCCCAAAAAGATATCTCATTTAATATCGCATAAATCAATCAGGGTCAAGTTACCTCTAAGTAAGTTAGTGAAAGTTCACCTTCGGTCCACCAGGTGGAGTAGCTAAACCACAGCATGCTGCCATAAAGCTGCAATTTTTAATTTGCAAAATAATTGAAATAGCTCATATGTCAAAAATATCCCCTTTTTTCCACAGGATGCAACGTTAGACAAAAGCTTGCATGACTTGCATGACTTTTCTCATACCTTCAGAGCATTTGGGCTGTTAAATTAAAACTCACCAGGCTTTCGGCGGAGGGCCAGTGAACTTCGTTATGGATGCTGATGCGGGACTGGTGGGTCTGCAGTGTGTACGGGAAGCAGCTGACCTGCAGGACCAGGAGGTTCATGGCGTCGAGGACTTCCTGGCAGTTGACCACCCGGTCGGCCAAACCCTGCAGCTCGCCGTGGCACACGGAGCCTGACAGAGCACTGGAGAGGGAGTAGATCAAAGGGTTTGAAACCTGTGAGGGATGTTCTCATTTCATAAAATTCAAGTTGGATGCAAACGACAACTCGATTCGGGGCACGGCTCACGAAGGCTTTTACATTTGCTGCGCTAACTGCCCAGTGTGTTGAAGGTCATATCCCAGGAAAACCCCTCTGGAAAACAGGAAGGGATCTTTTTTAGCTTCTGGCAGTGACGGCAGTAGTTCACTTGGAATAAGATCTTGGCTGAACAGAATGGTGTCAAACTGGATCGAAATTAACAAACTCCAGCAAACAATGGGGATCAAATATCAATTGAACCCAATATATTAACAATAAAAAAAACTTTATTTATACAGCACTTTCAAAATAAAGTTTACAAAGAATTTTTTAATAGTTAAAAAATGATACAACATTGAGCAAAGATGCAGCATATTAAAAAAGTATGACACATAAACAAAACTCAAAAAAAGAATTAAAATCATCATTAAAATCTAAATATATCTCAAATAAAAAAGGAAGCCTTAAAATGATTGGCCAGCTTTTGATCAAAATGGAAGGTTAAAGATACTAGTGCTGTATTTGTTGTCACTTTCTCCTCCCCTCCACTTTAAACAGTGCATACAAAGGACAAGGCTATATTTGCAGCCATAACAACTCATCTTTTTTTACACATCTTTAGACTATCAACAGAGTAAAACAGTGTCCGCCGAGTGGTCTTACCTTGTGAGGTCCACGTGTGAGTTGTCGTGAATGAGGACAAACAGGGTGTAGGGGTTCTGCTTGACTTTCCTCATGAAGGCTTCCATCTTGGCGTGAACCTCGCCATCCAGACGCACCACGTATTTGTCTGATTTCTGGTGGGCTGAGCAGACGTCTTCGATTCCCAAGTCGACAAGCACTCCTGAGCACAACCAACAAGAAATGAATGTTCAACCCTCCTCCTGTGCTCCAGTTGCATTTTGACCGATCACAGGTTTTCGCTCTGACAAAAACGTAGTTCATTTTATCTGGTTGTTGTAAAGTTCCATGACTTTGTCCACTCGGGGCATCTAAACACATACACGCGTGGAGAAGTCATCCTTGAATCTTTATCACGCTGAACACAAACCTGATTGCCGGATGCGCTGTGCCGTCTGGTGGACCAGAATGTGAGATGGAGGCACCAGAACGAGAAAGTCCACTTTACAAAAACGCCCCAAGTCGAGGTTCTGAGTTCCCGAGTCAGCGATGGAGCAGACTTGAGAGAGGAGGCTCCGAGCCACGCTCAGCTGGGTGGGATAGATCTGGAAGAGCTTGCTTAAAAGCTCTGCTACAGGAAAACAAAGAGGTGTATGTATCAGTGTCAACTTAATGTGGAACAAAAAAAAGAACAAGTAAAACAGACATTTTAAATGTAGAGAATATTGCTACTAATGACACATATTGCTAAATATATATACACATTTGTTCACAGATATAAAATGGCCATTTGCTGCAGATTAAACATAAGGATTACAGTCTATGTAGAGTGCCATGTTAATTGTTTTTAGCTCGGGAAAGAACTTCAGCGAGTGCGATGGAGGGCAGTCTAACCTCTCTCCGAGGGTGGTGACATGCTGGCGGCTTCCTGGGAGTGGATGTGGTCAGTGACATCGCCCTGGAAGGGCTGGATGACCTGTCCCTTCCATCTGCGCTGGTATCGCACCAGCTGCTTGTCCAGATTGTCTCCTAAAAACAACCAGTCGCCATAGTCACACAAAGACTCACAGCCAGGCGTCAAAGCTGCTACAATATGCTCTTTTGATAGGCAGCACAGTCGATGTAAAACACGCCGATACAGATTCATCATACGAATCCCATTGGAGTGATATGTGTTACGGTATTCTGTTGTGGTCTTTGATATTCATTCTGCATCCTAGTGTCAAACTTGTCTTGTGATCACTTTAGTTAGTGGATGATAGCCCACAGTCATTACAGAGCATTGGCTTTAAGTGTAATATTTTGCTCCAGAAAAATGTAACGATGAAACGCTTCAGGAAACATTCAGTTGATCTGAAGTCGTTGTGTTTTTTTTTTTACAACCTCTTGGAACGCCTCCCTCATCGCAGCACTCACCCAGTGACGTGGTTTTGAAGTGAGACGCTAAGATGCTGACTTTCCCCGTGATGAGTTCGTAGCTGATCTCCTTGAGGAACTCATTGGTTGTCAGCATGCCTTCAGCTAAGGCCCGCGCTTGGTATTTTCCTGTGTCCAACGCACAAGTTAAGATCGGATCAATACGATGACAACTTTAACATACAAACTGTTAAATTATGTCAAAAAGCACAAATGGAGCAACCAGGTGAAGACACTCACCCAAAACCAGCACACAGAACTCGTTGCCGCTCATTTTAGAGGCACATATAATGACTACATAGGTGGGCAGGCACTTCTGGTGGTGAGGGCCGTCGCTCAGAGATCGAAGTGACTCCGATATGCCCTCTCCCAAAGAGTTGTGGGTAACGACGACCTGGACGCTGCCCCCTGAGACGCTGGCTTCCAGCCGAGCCAACCAGGGCAGCTGAGACGGGGAGATGGCAGGACCCCTGGGGCAGCACAGCATAGCCTTCAAAACAATCTGCTCCAGCTCCTCCCTCAGAGGAATCTGCACCAAGCCTGCAAGAACGATTCACACGTCAAAAGACCGAGCTACTGATATAGAAGCGTGCATGTTATAAAGTTAGATTTGAATTTTGCCAGCGATGTTTCTGTGTAAACATCTGCAACATCTCAGTAAAAATACCAGCAAGGCTTCTTATTGTGTGTGTGTGTGTGTGTGTTTTGCTGCTTACCTAAACGTGCGAGGTACTGTAAAGTGAGCAGAATCATCGTCTCCACACAGAGAAGCTGGCTGCTGTTGAGGCCCAACGTCTCCAGGGTCTTCTCCGTCAGCTGGCCGCTCTTGTAGCAGCTGACCAGGAGGGGGCTCACCACTATGTCCCCAACATTCCCATAGAAATAAGGTAAAGTGCCATGCCCTGAAAGGAAAGGTTATCATGAGACAAACCGCAAACCTATAGAACACATAGAAACACTGGACAACAACGACAAATAACAACTGGTCATCATAAGCGTGTATCGACACTTCATATTTCAATACAAGGAAATGGCAAACTCATAAAAAAATGGGGAATGTGCAATATACAGAATATTAAAAATATATGCAACAAAGGGGTGGGTAGGGTGGGTAAACCTACCTGAGCTCACTTTAAACATCTTTTCACTTGATTTGCGTTGAACCAACTTTTACGGTTGAAACATTGAAACAAGTTGTATCATACACATTGTTATGATGAGGGACATCTAGCGTTTGAAAAAGTGAACTCATAGTTCATTTCTCAAAAGTCTTTATTGGCGCTTCACTTCCTGATAATCACGACGCCGATAATTGAACATTTTACTTCGTACTTCGTGGCTCCGATTCAGTTTTTCTGACTTTGCTACACATTGCTTTGATGCGCCTTGCAGGATATTTAATTGAAGTATGAGGAAAAAGCAGATGGCTGAAATAAAGCTCGTACCGATGAGGATGACAGGGCGAACTCCCGAGGAGTTGAGCAGATTGTCGGGGACGATGACCGTCTCTCCAGCGGTGACAGGTTGGGGCTGAATGACTCCTGCTACCGGAGGCTGAGGAGAGGACATTCCTAATACAGCACCTTGAGGGAAATAACAGAATAACACGTCCATACTAGGATCAACCACTTAGAGCTACATAGCGGCGTAGGTTGAGTTTTAACATATTAGTCTTTTGAATTTTCCAGAAGGGAACACAGCATTTGTGGCTGTTGTGCTGTCACAGAAATGTTTTCAATGAAAGAAATAAAATCAGGACAGACAATTTAGCTGAAATGATGCTTGTAAAAATAACCCCAATTACATGATGTGGCAGAAATCTTCCTCAATTATTTTAACCATTTCTGCAACAAACTCTCCATCTCCATGGAGATACTGGATGAATCATCCCTAACAACCAGAGAACGTAGAGGATGAGGCATACTCATCCCCAAACCAGAGGTAGAGGAAGGGGGGGGGGTTATAAACATCACATCTTATGCTCCAACAGGAACAGAAAAACACACACGTACACACACATGCATGCACAGTGAATCGAGCGAAAAAACGACACACGAGGGTCAATTTATCCAACTCATCCCATTACAGCCCAAAGAGCCGTCCACATTGGGTTCAAAAACTGACCCGGAGAGCAAACTATCGGCCGGATGGCCGGAACGGGGACGGCCGTCGGTGGGACGGGTACCAACGAGTTGGGATGCCAGCTCCGGTGGCGCTTCTTCGGAGGACCCGAGTTCATGGCAGAGGATGCTGAACATCCAAAACAGACAGAGAACAACGTAAAAAGAGAGAATAAAACGAATAAATGATGAGGAATGTTGTCAGGACAAAAAGGGACTTACCAGGACTGTCTCCTAAGTCAGGAGTGCGATACGCCAGACCTTGAGGCCCTAAGGAGACCTGGGAGGGGCTCAGTAAGGGAGGCCGCCCGTCAACCAGGCAATTCATCGGCCCGTTCACCCTCAGAGCTGTGGGGACTAGAGACGGCACGCATTCACATAAAAACACCAGAGATCGTTGCGACTTTATATTTCAATATATTTGGTTCTTAATTTATGTGTTTAATGATCATGGAAACAAATCTTAGTAAGATTTGCTGATGAGGACAAAACACAAAGTAGAGTACAGGCTGATGCAAATTTAATTAGTTTTGCATATTTTGTCAAATAAGAAAAGGAGACATTTAAATTTTGATTGCGTGAAAGGAAAAGTCGTTAGATCAACAACGTAATTGGGATTCATCCTCTGGGCACCATGAATGTCTGTAAAAATCCATCTAATAGTTGTTGAGATATAAACATAAATAATATTTATCGCAATACATAAAAATGAGTCAGGACTAACGGTGACTTATTGATTTCCTTCACATGAACGCATTGCCAACGACCAGATTGGACATTTTGCAATCTCATATTCACTGTGTTTGCAATACACTAAAACATTGATCGGTGTGTGTGTAGCCTTTGCTTGTCAATAGCACAGCCTTGTAAGCGCGAATGGATAGCAAAGCTTTAAAAAGTCATTACAGCATTACTCCCCTCAGTATCGATTGGCGTGCACACACACATGCATCCGTTTGTGTGTGTACATGTCACATTTGTGTGTGTGTGTGTTTGTCCAAACAGGCCAAAGCAGAAGTTGATCTTGGCTCCATGGTCAGCCACTGCTCCGTCCGCCTTATGCTGAACCACGTAGCTAAGCAACCCTTTTCAGCACAATAAGGCCATTTAAGTGTCACACAGACACATAAAGGCAAAGCCTTGTCAACATCTGAATCCTTGCTTCTGTCAAAGCCTGGATGCAATTAGGACTAGCGTGTGAAAATGTGTAAAATGAGTGTATCTCTTGGATCATCTGTCGAGGAAGATTAATAATACAGCAAAAAGTAAAGCATAATGCAGAGGGGAAATACATTGGCATGGCGATTAGCTGATAAAAAACAACATGTCCTTAAAAAGAGCCTCACCTATTGGGAGAGTCTTGTTTCCAGATGTGGAGGACAGAGGTTTGAGGAAACTGCAGTCTCTGCCGAGGTCCTGACTCCCGAAAAAGACAGAGGACACTTGTGTCGTTCTGGTGGGCGGAGAATCTGGAAGTAAAAACAAAATGGACTTTAAAATACAGATACCACCCACCATCTCCCTGCAGCCTTCACACCCACCTTTCCCCTGTTTGGTCATTTGGTTGCCTTTGGCCTTCATGCTTCTAATCACACAGACTCTTCTGTGTCCGCATCCAACGTCCACTGCACAATACAAACACACCATAGCTCTCCATTTCCATCAATCATTCCAGGATAAACAGTCATTGGGAGCGGAGGAGGAGAACGTTGCTGCGTTTAAGCGCTTGGCTTGCCAAGTGTCGCAGGTCGCAGTCAGGGGATTTCAGGCTACGCCAACGACGAGCCCCCACGGCTTCAGCTGTCTGACACCTTAATGCGTGAGATCTCTGCTGACGGGGTCTAATCAATACCATAAGCCCAGGAGCTGTTGGGGTTTTCTTTCAATTAAAGAGGGAACAGGCGCTCCTGTTGTGAGAGGTCAGAGAGAAAAACAAACACCTCCTTGTAGCGAAGCAGCGTCTCTCTCGCCGTCATGTGACATGAAGCTGCTGGTTTACCTGAAATCATTCAAACCTTTATTAAATTACACTATTAATTACACTGTTTCATTTAAAAACATTACGCCGTGACGTCGGCAACTGATATCAGACGCCGCAACGACCACTGCTAACAGCAACAGCAATCAGAAGAAAATGTAGTGAAAATGTTATTTACTGTTGATGAAATGCCGGTATGCTCCCAGAATATCCAGCAGAGCAACAAAATGAGATGAAACAACAACCAACGGAGCCTCTTTGTCACCAACTCACCCGCAAACGGCAGAGTGGAGTGCAGTGGTTCAAGAGTCGGACTACGCTCGCCTAACACGTGTCGGGGTTTAGCCATCACCGTCTGTTTCTATCGCAACAACATCATCAGCACAAACAAAGCAACCACTCTTTTTTGGTGAGATATGTACATTTTAGGGAGGAAAGGAGGAAGTAAAATCGACATAACTTTCGTCGGTTTTTATGATGCTATGATAATCATATTGCACAGACGTACGCCTGAAGGGGGTTTGTTGAATGTTACGATTCATTGTGCCACGTAGAGTCTCACCAGAGAAGGAGAAGGTCGAGGAGCTGTGTCCACTGGCGCCTCCGTTGTCTTTGCTGCTGAGAGAGGACGACGAGCTGGGTTTGGACGTCGATGCGCTGCTGGAGATCTGCCGGCTTTTACAGTCTGAGGAGGAACAGAGAGGAACGACCGAAACTGTGACGATCAAAAAGCACCAGCACATCATCAGAGAATGAAATGAAATGATAAAATGCAGAATTGAAAAGCTGGTTGTTGTTTTTTTTTACCTTTCCAACAGATGAGGGGTCCTTTGCACAGAGCACCCTGAGAATTCTTCACCAGGTAGTATTTTAAGTGCTTCTGCTTCTTGGGCTGGGTGGATAACTTCAGGTTGATGTGGTTCGAAAACTCAGTGAAGTATCTAAAGCCCTTTTCCCCACATCCCACACAGTTTCCTGAAAAACCTGCAAGTGAAAAAGGCGACAAGGTTATTTATTTTCCTTGAACAACAGGGTTGTGCAACAAGATGCAGTTTGTCATCCCATTTTGCTAGATAAGGAAAACACACTGACCTAAAAGTGCATTTTTCCCATTCTCATCAGGCAAAAAGCGGCGGTCCACGGCACACACCAAGATGTGCTCGGGGACGCTGGGGGACTTGGCACCGACCAGCTCGAAGCCCGCTGGGACTTCGATGGGCTCTGTTGTTATGGATACCAGGCGGAGGTCCTTGCCGGCCTGACAGAAGCCTGAAGAGGAGAGATGTTGACAGTGACACAGATGTGACATTTGATGGAATAAAGTCTGACTTTAGGGTAGATTGGATTGAGCGATGTAGAAATCCCATCTTCTATCATTCTATCATCTTTAACGACAAGCTTGATTTTTGTATTTCATCCTCAGTAAAGGTTTTTGTCCTTTAACATACACGTGTTGTGTGTTTTTTATAATCCAAATCAAGGCCTTTTTGGGGGTTACCGTCCAGCGTGCAGCAGCCGTCGGGTGCAGGGGTCTGTAGGTAGGGAAGTGGAGGGCTGCTGCTGTCTGAGTCATCGTCCTCTTCCAGCTCTTCCGGATCGTTGGAAGAGTGGCCGTTCATGAGCTCGTTGCCTGGCGGCTCCCCGCCGTGGAGGTCGGCTTTCGGCTTTATGTCTGATGGACATTTGAAATTGGGTTATTTTCACGAGAGCTGGATTAGAATTATGAGTAAGACTGTATTTCACAGGCAAATTCCATATAATTGTCGACTAAAAACTACTGATAAAGTGAATCATTTAACAATAACCTAGAGAGTCTTTTAATCCATGCATAGCAGGTCTAACAGGATATGCACACAGTTTAACATGAATGAAAACTTAAGTTCTAACAATACTTTATGCTATTTAAACTGGGCTCTTTCTTGAAGGAAAGTCTTATTTCCCTTATAATTCATTCCAAATAACAGTTCTTTTTAGTAAGCTTCCTTAGAAATGATTAGGAAACGGACCCAACATAATGACAAACAAAAAATATGACCACAGCTTTGACTCAGTCCAAGTGCATCAGCCCTTACACAGGTATGTATTTTCAAACGTAGACCAGAGATGCTCAACAAGAAAATGTTAAGTGCAGTCGACATGGCAGCCAGGCAGACCTGTGCGTTTCCTACCTTCCACGTTACCTGGATACGGCTCCGGCTCAAGGTAGAGCTGCGTGAAGATAGGCTGCGGATCTCCACTGCTGGAGCGCAGCGACGCCTCAATAGAGTTGTGGAGAGCCTCTTCAAATCGAGCAGATTTCAGTTGCCCGGCATATGAATTCCCCATTATCTGCGAGAGCAATGAGGAGCAGGATGATGAGGAAAAATGCAGAGTTATGTTCATCTCTGTTCATCGGTTAGTTCCTTACATAAGGAGAGCGAGCTCGGCAGAGATGACCAACCAGCAGCAGGAGTCTAACACAAATGTTTTCAAATGAAACACAGCTGTATCCTTCAGAGGGTCAGGTCAGTGTACGTCAGTTGGCGTTCTAATTAAAATCATATATAGACCAGTGCTTCAGCCGCAATTGAAAGGTTGGGGACATTGGGTTCTGGGTTATTGTGAGGGGAATTTTGCACTCTGACATTTTGTGGACCAAACTATTGATCCATCAATCAAAAAAAAGAATCTTTAGTTGCAGCCCTATATGTAAGTGTACTGTACGATGTTATGTCCTGGGATGAATGCGTCTGGTTCACCAGAGGCTCCTGCAAAATAATGGGAGAAGTTACGATGGATAATAACACGCACATGCACTCAACATATGTATGCGTGCAATCTCACAGTTTCTCTACGTCAGCCCAAACATAATGGCCAAGGCCAATGGCTTTTTCTTCTCTTTTTTTTTGGACTCTTTCTCCTTCTGTCCGGTGTGTCACTCTGCCCCCCCCCCCCCCAGTGTCCACTCTGGGACATCTGCCGGGGTCGGCTGTGTGGGGCTGAGGTTGGCTGGCTCTGTGGTGGCAGGCGGCAGCTGGACAGAGGGCCAAGCACGAGGTCTCAAAGAAGAGAGCGCAAGAAAAGGGACGGGGACGGCGGGGGAGGTGAAGACAGAAAGAGGTGAAAAAGCGGCACCGACCAATGGCCATGCAACATCGCGGTGTCCATTCATTACACAATGAAGCTTCCCACTCACACTCCCGCTTCACAGTTCGTCATAACATTTCACTCGATCTGCTTTTCATACCATGCCAGTAATCAGGAGTGAAAATAGAGGGAGTTTTGGCTGCTTTCCTGACACTGAGTTTGGCCTGATGTGCCTCCCGTGTTTGTCCTTGGACTACATTTGACTGGTGCAGACCAGTGTTGTGGTTCATCAGGAGGCCCAGCTCGAAGACTTCAGCTGTTTGGGAAAAGCTGTTGAAGCACTTGCATGATAAGGTTATGTGTTGTAGCCTTACTTTTTGACGAAAGTCAGGCGTTTAGGTGACCTACACTTGAGGTCAGAGTTTAGTAACATTTTAACAAATTTTTTTTTTTTTTTCTCAACCCAACGTTAGCCTTGGATTGTAGATGTTTATTTGAATGTGTTACTACAAAACAGTATTCATTTCCAGAAGGTGCACAAATTAGAAAAAAATCAGTCATGTATTTGATTTGTAACTTAATTAACGACAAATACTTTTTAAAATCCGTTAGGGCTGCAACTAACAATTCCTTTCATTATCGATGACTAATTATTTTCTCAGATCATCGATTGAGTGGCGTTCTCTATGAAAATGTCAGAAAGACCCCAAGGTGAGGTCCAACAGTCCAAAACCCAAAGATGTTCAATTTTCTTAGTCTGTTTGTTCGTCTGCAGCACACACTGAATATGTCAGTGAATCAATATCTAGGTACACAGTGTCTTTTGGTCTCACAGGAACCCTGAACCTTTGTGTTTTGTCAACAATGGGCAGGGTGGGAATCAAGTTGGAGCTGGCTCTCTCCTCCCAGGTCTCACTTTGCCCACGCCTGGATCGGTTCCAGAGCCCATGTTTACCTCACGACCTTCCTGGGGAGGAATCTGGCCAACCCCAGACAAAAGACGAGATTAACAGTGCCCGACGGTGCTGTCAAAAGAGATAAGCAGCTTAAGAGAATGAAGCTACAGTATTACTTGCTTAACTGATGTGGCTGCACAGAGGGATAAAGACAGAGGGGGTGAAAAACAAATACAAATGAGAAAAGAAAGGAGTGCCTGAGGGTGCTTTTAAGCAGCCGCTGCTTGTTCGATTGTGAAGTCAAAAGAGGCTCCGGAGGCCTCATTGGCTGGCTGACCCTCGAGCCACGGCGGACAGATTTGTCATTAACCTCGCGTATAGGCCGGAGGTGAACACAGAGAATTACCTTTTATCACCTGCGCAACATAACATACAGCGTGACTGTGGCAGAGGTCACTTAACGGATGATTCTGGGGTGTGACTCAGGTGGTTGCTGAGGTCAGCTGAAGTGGCAGGGGGTTATTTCAGGTGAGTCAGCGGCGGCTTGATGGATGGTCAAACATAATGAGGGGACTCAACCGGGGAGAAGCAGTTTATTGTTCAAAGACTAGTGGCTTAGAAAAGAGCCGACTTCCAAAAGTCCCTCTCAGCCGGTCAGATGGTCAGTCAAGGCCATTCGTCAGCTCCTGGGTGGCATCAACAGATTGCATGAATGTAACCCCCGGGTCAAATCTTCACTCAGTGGATTTGGGAGGGACCAAGTCAGAGAAAATATGACAACGCAGACCGCCTAAAATTCATCTCGAACAGATGAGCAGCGCATTAAAAAGAAGAGGACTTACGTTGTCGGATTGCTCTTAGGCGTGAAGGGACTTGTTCACCTCTGCTACATGCTGGATCACAACCACTCAGAGGAAACTTTTAGTGAGGCATTTCACTCAGTGCTTCGAGACCTGGCGGGGTGGGGGGGAGCAGGGAGATATCGAATTAGTTTACAAAGTATCACTGTCAATGATACAATGAATCACAAACATATTATACATGCTGAACGATGCGCTGTAGCATACCGGGGTTGTGTTCTCTGCAAGTAGCCAGGATTATGCATCGTATGATTGTGTTGATCTCAATGTATCCAAAACTCAAACAAACAACGAACCAGAAAACTATTCCGAGCAACAAATTTATGGCAAAAAAACATCCAAACAACGCTAATTTTCAACAAGGAACTCAGTGGCTGATTCTGTTTTCAAGACTCTTCAAAAGGAAAAAATGAAAAAAACAGAAGCATAACCGTCCTACTGCATTTTTACATTACAGGACTTTTCAGGAAATCAGCCTCACTGAGACGCAACATGATGTAAAAACAGATTGCTGCAGTATATCTCAAGAAATGTACAATTTATTCAGGAAAATTATTGAAAAGATACTTTTTAGCTCAAATAAAAATAGAATTTCAGGTGATTTTAATACATTTATTTTAAAAAAAGAAGTAATTTGCCATTAAATGAAAAGCCAAATACATACACTGTTTTCTGAAACGTATGCTGCAGAAAGTCTGGTACTAAAGGTCACAACTGTCCAAAGAAAACAAAATGAATGGGTGCACTCATGGCCACTCATGACGCTCAAACCATGACACATGTACACCCTATTACGGGGCTAAAGAGGTGTTGTGTGACACCGCGGCCCCGGTGCGATCTTCATAAAACACAACTGGGTATTTTAGTTTGGAGCTGCACTCACTACACACAGTCACTCTACTCTGATTGGATTTGCCAGTTACTTTGAACCCTTTGAAACAATATTGTTTGGCAACTCAGGCTCTGATATTGCACAAGCAAAGCTGCCTTCAAACCACTGACAAAAAAAAACGGACAAAATCGACCCTGTCATCACTTCTGACCGTGTGGCGCTATTCTCTAAGAGGGATGTTGGTCAGGGGTCCAAGTCCTTCAACAGGCAAGTGTACATAAGCTGGTTCAACTTGCATTTACTGAGCAGAACGTAGCTTATTTTGTGAATGATTAGCCAGCTTGATACAGCTAATCAAGATAAAGGGTTAAAAATGTCAATATGTCCGACAGAAACCTGTCCTCTTTGCCTTCTGGGCGACTGAAAATGTTGTTTTAAGTGACCTAAACTTGAGCTGAGGGTTTAGTTATGATTTAACTAAGCTGGCCTTTCAGAATTGTTTTTTTTCCGACCCAACATTAGCCTTGGATTGTAGATGTGTTGCCATGTGTTACGATGAAGCAGCTTCTAAAAACAGTATCAATTTTGTTTGGGGCAATAGTTACTCAAATTACAAAATCAAACCACAACAATTTTGCTGAATGGAAATATGATTAAAAAAACCACTCAACAAATCCAAAATAATTAAGATATTTTGAAGTTAAGATAGTTTATAGCTTAAGAAAATCATTCTTTCTGAAACTTTTGTTTGAATTACGAGACAATGATACCAGAATTCAATGTGGAATTAATCATATAAAATGTAAAAAGTCCAGGCTTTACCCTCCCACACTAATTACCCAGGATGCAATATTTTGATTGTTATCTAGTCGTGAAAGGTAGACGACACAGAAGGAGACGCAGATGGCTGCCGAGATGAAGATGAAGGAGCCGTAAATCTAGACACCGACACCAGCCCGGCCCGAGGTGCTTAATCAGGTTCTGTGCTTCCAGTAATAACATTTGAGGGAACGTTTCGGCTGCCGCGCTGGTTAAGTGTCTCACTCAGAGCAAGACTCAAGGTAAAACACACGCTTTTCTAACATGCACTTTGTAATGCAAGTCCGACTGCTTCTACATACAGTACACATCCAGCATATGTACATCATACGGTCATATGGCCATGGGTGATACACACGTGTGTAGAAAGTAGCAGAAAGTAGACCATTCTGCTGAGATTGTGACAGTTCAAAAATATCTAATTTGAGTATTTAAAAAAAAAATTGTTTTATTAACTTTGTTAAAACACTTTAAAAAGAAAAAAAAATACAGATTCAACTTTGAAATGTCATAAACAGTCAACCTCCATCTGTGCTACAGGTGTGAATGTATTATTGGTTATTGCTTCATGATTCACATTGCAGGCAAATCAAAAGTGTAATGAAAAGTGATGTGAGCCGAATGTTTTTAATTAAAGAATTGTGGGAAGAAAAAAATGATGCATTGTTGTGAATGCTGCTGGTAAGAATATGTAAATCTGAAAATGTAGATCAAAACATTGACAATAGCACACACAGAATAAAATACAACTTAATGAATCCAGCATGAATGTTCATATTCTTTACACTTTCTGTAATTGGCATGCTTTGTTAAGTGCAAATGGTCCCAATTTTGTCTCGGGTAAAGCAATCCTTAATTAAATCACTTTTAAATGAAACCGTTAAAAAAGGTTGTTTTTTTTAGATCTTACTTTTAACCCTGCCCTTTCTTTCTCTCAGTCCTTCTTTTGTTTCTCCCTCAACTGCTTAATTACATTACAGTGTTCACAATAGAAGGAGAGAGGCAGGATTAAACCTACTTCCCCTGTTGAACTGGTCATCCACATGCTGACTCAGCAGATCCTTTCAGTCAAAGCCAACACATTCCTAAACACATTTGAAGAAATCCTTCTACCTTTTTTCCACTTAAATATGTGAGAAATAGAGGAAGAAATATGTTCAAAGTGTCGATACAGTTACACTTGGCACATTGTTTAACATTTTTAAACTACTACTGTAAAGTAAAAATGTGTTTATTTACTTCAATCATAACTACCTATTGACTACATTTTCTTTTTCGCCTCAGTCATAAAAATAACTGCAAGTAAAATGTTAATGAAAATTTAAAAATATCCAAATCGTTTACACCTCATTGTCGTGCATTAACACTTACAGCCCATACCAACAGCTGAAATGCGGGAAAGATCTCAGCACAGTGTTAACATTAGAAAAGCTGAGGTGGAAAGACACTGACCCATCAGACAGGAGAGAAAGGGGGGGGATGGGGTAAGAAATGAGGCAGGAAAAAAAAAAAAGACAAACATCTCTTCATGCTCTCTAAATGAGGTGCTAAAAGCCCATCTCATTAATGCTACATCAGAGCCACATGCGACACACAGCATGCAAAGCTTCTCTTGTACCTTTCATGACTACTCGACCAGCAGAAGAACCCTTCAAATCCAAATCAAATGCAGTAAATCCCAAATGTGAAGGCGGCTGTTTTTTTTTTTTCAGATATAGTCCATTTTAGAGAATAAATCCTCCGGGGAAAGAATTTGTTAATATCCAGGCTGCATGTGGAGTTTCACTCCTTTCCAGTATGTCTCAAGTCACCTTTGTCATGATACTAGAAATGTGAATCCCACTCTTTCCCTCAGAAGAGCAGAAACCCTCCCTCTCTCTCTCGCTCTCTCTCTCTCTCACTTGCATCCAAACAAACACACACACACACACACACACACACACACACACACACACACACACACACACACACACACCCCTCCCCCGAGTCCCCTATGCCCTCCTCTGTCCTGTGCCATTTGCCAAGGAGGGAGGGAATCCACCGGGGGCTCATTCATCTTGGCCCTGTTGACCCCCTGTGGTGACAGATGCTGTTGGAGGCCTGCAGAGCTGTGTGTGTGTGTGTGTGTGTGTTGGGGGGTGAAACAAAGAAGAAGGTCCCGCATTTCCACCCTGCCACACAGCCACGGCGCCCTGCCACGCGTGACCCCCTGCACGCCAACACACCGACACTGTGTCAGGTGGTTTTCAAGAGAGTGGGGTGGATCTTTAAATCAAAGTCTCGCTCTCAGTTCAGGCTCTTTCTGGCAGACTGACACACCCGACTTTTTATTTATTTATTGGGGGGCCAATTCAGGGGACGGGAGAATCTGTCCCCAGCAAAATGGGGACAAGAATGTCAGGTCAGCTTGAGCATTTTGTCTTCGTAGCCTTGCCAAGGACTGACCCCACTCTGGGTTTTTACTCCCGCTATAAATACCAGGGGCTCATCTGGCCAAAATAAATAAACGGAAATGCACCGCAAATCAACAGGCACTGGCAGATGTTAGGGATTCTATGTCATTAAAGCCTAATGATCAGGGTTAGCACCTTCCCATGGTATCGCTAAATGGAAAGGGTGCTCATTCTCAGAGGAGAATGTCAAACCACTTCCAACTATGAGACCAGTTCAATCACTCTTCCCTCGAGTCCTCGTAGTGCATATTAAGCAGCATGTTGAAACTATGTTGAGGATTAACAATCTGTTATCAACCGTTACATTTCATGGTTCAATCTTTTTCCATTCAAGGTCGCTTACACACTTAACTGAATCATTTACTGTGGCCTTGCGCATGTAAAGTCACGAACTTAGACTGTTTTTCTTCCGACTAAT